>NC_137045.1:25583388-25610888 GCF_032717465.1 Coenobita brevimanus | reverse complement strand
GCACTGTCGATCCGTAAACAGCTCTTAATATTGTATCTCCTTCTCCTCCTGTATGCCATATCTAATGTAGGCTAAGTTTTTAGAAATGTATGCAGCAGTGTCTACGACTACAGAAGTACTTGCTTTCTCAGACAGCTTTCACAGTGCCACCAATATCAAGCCGGGAATTCCGAGATGCATGGTTGCAGCATCAAGATTTTCGTGACTGGCTGGGGAAGGCTGAGGGAAGCCGTAAAAGGGCCTACTGCAAAGCGTGTCGTGTAGATGTATCAGCCGAAATATCTGCACTTAAGCGGCACAGAACCTCAGCCTACCACACACGTAATGCAGAGCAGCCATCAATATCTGAGGACACTACGAGAGAGGAAGCAGCTGACACTGAAACGGACATGGTTATTAGAGCAGAGGTAAAGCTTGCCACATTTATGGCTGAACACAATATAGCCTTCAATACTACTAACCATTTAGTCGATATCTTAAAGGATATATTCCCAGACTCGATGATATTACAAAATATGACATTATAAAGATCAAAGGCGACATACATAATGAAGGAGGGAGCGAAGGTGTCCCACAATGAACGGGTCGATGATTTGAAGGCAAACAGTTTCTCATTAATAATTGATGAAACAACAGATAATACTTCAACTAACACGTGCTGTTGTATGTATTATAATAAAACCAGGAACGCCATTAACATCGCACTCCTCGATCTACTGGACATCTACACATCACATGAGGCAGCAGGTTCTTCTCAGGGATCAACACGTGACAGTTTACACAGAATGATAACAAAGTATTTAGATGATCATGACATTCCTAGTGCCAGCCTGATAGGATTTGCAGCAGATAATGCCAGCAATATTATGGGCAGCCACAACTCTTTCGTAAGCGGCCTTCAAGTAAGTGCACCTGACATTACCATCCTTCGCTGCATCTGCCATTCTGTACATCTCTGTGCCTCACAGGCTGCTAAAACACTTCCTAGGATGTGTGAGGACCCAGTAAGGAATATTTATACCTATTTCTGCCATAGTGCCAAGCGAAAGAGTGAATTCCGACAGTTCCAGGCTTTCTGTGATGTCAAACCGCACAAAATACTGCATGTTGCCCAGACACGGTGGCTGTCCCTGCATGTGACGGTTCAACGTATTCTAGAACAGTGGAACCCCCTCGTACTGTTCTTTCAAGAGAAGTGCATGGAAGATAGGTTAACATCCAACAAACAGATCTGTGATGGCTAGAAAGATCCCAGCATTCGTTGCTATTTCCACTTCCTTAGTTTCATTCTTCCTAAATTTAATGACTTCAATAAACTGTTTCAGAGGGCCGACCCGACCATTCACCTGGTGTACGATGCATGCACGAAACTGTACCTGGACGTACTGAGACTCTTTTTACAGACATGACCGCCTACATGTGTCTCCTGAACTGATTGATCCCGACAAGGGGGACAACTACCTACCAACTGAAGAGGTTTACCTGGGTGCACAAGTACACAAGTTATTGCAAACACCTGAGTATGGTCAAAATCAAGTAATGGTTCGTGATATTAAGGAACGATGTGTAACTTTCCTGGTCACTGCATGCAAGCAGATGAAAACCAGATTTCCCTTAGAGTCTAAATTGTTTAAACAGTGTTCAGTTTTGTCTGTCCATAAATTCCTTAGTAAAAACCTTCTCATGGAGATGCCTACTTTGGTAGATTGTGCCAGTGAGGTTCTGCGTATTTATACTGGGGATATGCAAAAGCCTGATGATGAATGGAGAAGTTTACCTCACATATATCTTCCAGATGACGTGAGGGAAGCAGGAAATCCTGAAGTTTTCTTCAACTCAGGAGCCTGACTAATGACGATGGTGACCCATGTTCTCTGTTCTTCCCCAGTTTGCCTTAGCTCTCCTAGCAATACCAACCTCAAATGCTGATGCTGAGAGAATTTTCTCCAAATTAGGGCTGGTTAAAACAAAGCGTAGAAACATGCTTCACACTGGAACACAGGCAGCATTAGTCCAGGTGTCAGAGACGGTCAAGAAGCATGGTGGATGTGTCAAGTTTCAGCCTTCCCCCACAATGACTGCAGCAGCAAAACAACGAGGCGAGCAAGTGACTGGGGATGACACTGACTCCGACGGACCATAAAATATTCTTTAGGTATAGCATTCTGTGACATTCCATGTATGTTTTATGGACGATCTGTATAACTATATACAGTATATAGATGTGTATGCATTTATGCAGTGTGTATATTGGGCATGTGTGGTTTGTCTACGTATAAGAATATCAACATGTATTACTATTTATTATGGATGTTCTGTAATAGTGTAATAATTATATGTGTATATTTTCTCATTGTATATTATGGTCATATTTGGTTTGTGCAAACGTAGTTTTACAGTACCCTACATGTATTACTATTATAATGGATGGTCTATATGTATATATTTATGCGTATTTTGTGTATGTCAGGTTGTGTACTTCACAGTATAAAGTCTAAGTACATCTAATAATTACTATATATTTATCCTTCTTACTATTAGTATCCATCCAGCAACCGAGTCAGAGTCAGACATAATTTATACAGATATCCAACAACATCTAGTGTTTTCTAACCATACCCATAAGAGAAAATATATACGGAAATGCTAGTGCAGTAGCCGTGGCACCTTCCTTATCAAGAAGGTGATTGACAACTGTGCAGGAGAGGTGGAACAAGTAAAAAACTTGTGAATGGAGATCTCCTGGTCAAAACTGTTAACTCGTCACAGGTGAAAGATTTGCTGAAACTGCGTAAATTCCACAGTTACGATGTCGAGCCTAAAATCTCAGTCTCCATGAATTCATACAAGGGTGTTGTCACTTGCAGGGATCTCATGGTGATGAGCGAGGACGAAATCGTACGTGAATTGGCGCAGCAAGACGTAATTGATGCTATATTCATTACTCGTTACTCGGAAGGCATAAGGATGAAGACGGCAACTATTGTCTTGACGTTTGGCAAAGTTTCTCTTCCAAGTCATGTGAAGGTTGGATACGAAATTGTTCACGTTCGGCCGTACATCCCTAACCCTCTACGTTGCTTGAAATGCCAGCTGTATGGGCTTAGTGACAAGGCTTGTCGGGCTTCCCAGCCAGTGTGCGGCAAGTGTGGAAGCCAGGGTCATGATGCGGAACGTTGCACATCAGAAACAGTATGTTGCTTTCACTGCAAGGATCCTCACTCCACTTCCTCTAGGGACTGTCCCAAGTGGAAGGAGGAGAAGGAGGTCTGCAGGGTGAAGGCAACTGAGGATATTTCCTTCCACGGAGCTAGGAAAAAGGTGAAGGAGTTGCATGCAACTTCCACACCGAATAGGTCCTATGCTTCCATGGTAATGTCCCATACTGTGATGTGCTCTGTCGAGACGCAAACTGACCTTGTCCTTCTCCCTCCTGCCACTCATTGTCCCTCTCCATCTTCATCGCGGCCTCCTGTACACTCCAACTCTCTCACTGACATCCCTAAGGCTTCGACATATTCTCAGACTGCTGCTGCCTTTCCATCAGTATGGCCTAAACCGAAGTCTGACAAGTCTAGTAAGAGTAACATGACCACCCTCTCAAAACAGTCACGTCCTCATGTTCTTCCAGTTCCTACTCCATCGAAGGAGAGAAAGGTTAGGTCTTCCTTGGGAGAGTCTGGGAGCCTAGTTATTGATGAAAATATGGAGGTTTCTGTAAACAAGCACCGGGATAGGTCCCCCGGTAGTCACACGCCTGTTGGCGGGCAGCATAGAAAGACAAGCACACTGGCCCCCAACGTACAGGAGACACGCTTGGTAGATCATTCTGATCCTCCACAGTTCAAACACTACCACTTGTATAGAAGACATGAAGGTCATGGAGTTGCCATATACACACACAAATCACATCCACAAACGGAAGTGATTTTAAATTCTACTCTGGAAGGAGTCGCGTGCAGAGTAAAATTTAATAACACGTATCTGTCTATTTGCTCTCTGTACTGTCCACCATATGGCCCCATTGATACTGATGCTTTAAATTCACTATTTGAACATCTTCCGGGAAATAGGTTAGTGTTGGGCGACTTTAACATCCATCACTATCAATGGGGTAGCTTGAGGATCGATGGTCGTTGGGAGCATGTAGTCCAACATCTGTCTTCTGAACGATGGTAGAGCGACTCGTGTAGATGATCGTACTGGTAAATTTTCGGCCATTGACTTATATCTGGCCTCCCCTGGTATACATCAAGATTTCTCGTGGGACCCTTATGACGACTCCTTGGGAAGTGATCATTTACCCATCTGTCTTTCTTATACACGCAACATCGTTTCGGACCCTCCACCTCCAAAATTTAACTATAAGAAAGCATATTGGGGATCCTTCTCAAGGATCGCCTAGTTAGATATATCTGGGGAGACCATAGATGTTAAGGTCGAAAATTTAACCAGATCCATATTACACGCGGCTGAGGCTGCTATTTCCAAGACTCCTACAGTTCATGCGAAGCATATAGCACTTTGGTGGACACCGGATTGCCGACAAGCATCAAGGAAAAGCAATAGGAGATACGGGATTTTTGATAGCCAGCCCACTGAGGAAAATTTTATTGCTTACAAACATGCACGGACTGAGGCAAGGAGAATAATAAGAAGGGCCAAACGTGACTCCTTGCGGTACTTTCTGACCACAGTGACTCGTACTACACCACTAAGTAAGGCCTGGTCCACTATAAGAATAATAAATATTAGGGGCCATACTTCCCTGTGACCACCCTGCAGGTGAACAACACCATCTATGACGATCCCGTGGACGTTGCTAGCATCCTCGCCAGGAGTTTTTCTCGTGTAAGTAGCTCAGCCAATTATGACCAGCGTTTCCAACATCATAAACGCTTGGCTGAGCTACAGATATTAGAGCTCGAGGAGACTTAGGACGTTCCTCGTGATCTACGGTCGTCTCTTTCTCGGGAAAAAATCAGTAAATCTTCTGTGGCAAGGTCAGTGGACCTGACACTGCCAACCGTCCCAGTCGCCTTGAAGAAAAAGTGTTGGCGCGTTTGCGGCTTAATGCCACCATTTTAACTTATATGAAGCCTTATATGGAAAGACGCTTCCCACCGCAATGTGACATCTGTGATGCGGTGTTATCTATCAGTCATATCATCCTGCGCTGTGGGCGATTCATTCGTGAACGTGCTTCCCTTATAACTTACTGCGGCGCAGCAGAGGTCCCCTTCACCCTTTCCATCATCCTGGGTGATGGGGACATTGTTATGACTGATAAATTGATGGCTTTCTTGAGAGAGACTGGATTGATCAGAGTGGTGTGACTTTTTTAATATATGGTTTTGGTTTATATCAATTGTAAATATGTAAATATTATACTGTTAATTAGGGTTGACAGTTGACATATATGAAATAGTTCCTGCTTACGACTAATCTATTTCCAATATAGATGTCCCCTACATTAAACCCGGTTCCTCGTCTGACAGTCACCAGCTGATGAGTGCAAGTGTGTAATATAGAGAGGTATTGGGCACTTGCAGTCGATGGTGGTGTGTTGGGCGAGGTTCTTCACTTTTTGTACATATTATGTAAATACATTATACAATCTTGATTAAGTTGTCCTAATTAGGACCGACAGCTGACGTATATGGAAATGTTCCTAACTCGTCTGGTTCCCTTTCATATATTGATGTCCCTTACATTAGGTTGTGCCTCGACTGACAGTCCCAAGGTGATGAGTGCAGGTATGTAATGTAGAAAGGCATTACATATCTGCAGTCGATGGTGTTCTCTTGGTCGAGGTATTTTTACCATTAGGGTTGGTTTAGCTATTTGTCTCTTTAGGATTTAGTATAGGTTAGCGATTTGTCTGTTAGGTAATCAGTTTTAGAGTCTTTAGATATATATATATATATATATATATATATATATATATATATATATATAAGAAATGTAAGGTCTAAAAAATATAAAAACAAAAAATAAATAAAAATACAAAATAATAAAAAATTCAAAAATTATTATACATGTACGTGTGCATGAAAGTGTGTATGTATATCTGCATGGATGTGTGTGTGTGTGTGTGTGTGTGTGTGTGTATGTATATATATATATATATATATATATATATATATATATATATATATATATATATATATATATATATATATATATATATATATATATATATATATATATATATATATATATATATATATATATATATATATATATATGTTTGTATATTTATATGTATATATGTGTATACAGTATGTATATACATAATTATATATGGCCTTAATGACCAGGGGCTTTAGCCCCAATAGTCGATAGGCCAAAAAAAAAAAAAAATGGACTACTTGAGAGAGCAACGAGTCATGACAGAGCACGGACGTGCCAATCTTGCTTCTGCTTCAACCGTTCCTGCTGCTGCTCACGACCCGTTGAGGGGGGCAGACAGCAGGCCTCGGCCTTCTACGGCGCAGTCGAAGATCAGAGGCGCCATGGTGTGGTTTAACATTTGGGTGGGGTTCAGTTTTATCGAACACCAGGACACTGACCTTGATATTTTCGTTTACCGTCAGGCGATCGTTAAACCAAATCCACGGCATCTCCAGCGATCCCTCGGCAATGACGAGTCAGTGGAGTTTTCCCTCTCCGGAACGCCCAGGGGTCCTGAGGCTAGGGACGTTATGGGACCGGCAGACGCTGCTGTGCAGGGCTCGGCCTATGTACGGCGGAGTCCCACTGTTTGGCGGTACCAGCACAGGGATAAGGGGTGTTCAGAGGAGGTAAGCACCATCGTCGAGAGGTGCATCGCGGCAGCGAAGGCTTTTTGTTGGGGTGATAAGGAGACCCTGCATGTTCTCCTTCCTAAGCTCTTCAAGGAGAATGGGCTGCCTAACCTAATCATCCCCAAGTGCTTCATCCGTGATGTGCACACAGTCCCACGCTGGCGGGAGTGCAGGGCCAATGCTTCGAGATCCGTGGCACCCCGATCTACGCCACGGAAAAGGCTGAGGCTGGATGCCCCCTCTCAACTGTAGGACAGCAGCAGAGCTGATTACCGACCCTGACTAGCCACCAGACCGTTGCAGAGATTCACGAAGCTCCAGAGCAGCCTTCAGACGATGAGGAGGGGTGGGACTCTCCTGCCTCCATCTCCATGGCCGAGGAAGCATCGACCGGCTCCTCGGCTGAGGAGGAAGTCGGTGAGTTACCCCCTCCTCAGACAGGGGAGGGAACCCCATCTCGCCTTACCAATATCGACCTTAAGGATCGGCTAGACGAAACCTCCTATAGACACCTCCTGGCGCTCAACGCTCACACCCAGTCATACCAGCTTGGAGCAATGACATATTCCACCCTCTACGATCTGCTCTGGGCTGCTGACCGGATGATGTGCACACAGTCCCTCGCTGGCGGGAGTGCAGGGCCCATCCTTCGAGATCCGCGGCACCTCGATCTACGCCACGGAAAAGGTTGAGGCTGGATGCCCCCCCTCAACTGGAGGACAGCAACGGAGCCAATTCCCGACCCTGGACTGATCCTGACTAGCCACCAGACCGTTGCGGAGATTCACGAAGCTCCAGAGCGACTTCAGACGATTAGGAGGGGTGGGACTCTTCTGCCTCCATCTCCATGGCCGAGGAAGCGTCGACCGGCTCCTCAGTCAAGGAGGAAGTCGGTGAGTCCCCCCACTCCTCAGACAGAGGAGGGCGCCCCATCTCGCCCTACCATTATCGACCTTAAGGATCGGTTAGATGTAGCCTCCTATAGACACCTCCTGGCTCTCAACGTTCACATCCGGTCGTACCAGCTTGGAGCAACGACATATTCCACCCTCTACGATCTGCTCCGGGCTGCCGACCGGGGTGAGGACATAAGACCACTGTCGATTGTCAGGGGAGAGGAGGTGCGTCTAGCCGACCTTCGAGCTTTTTATCGTGCTACCACCTCGACTGGCCCCCTTAGATCGATGGTATTGTGTGGTGCGGGTGTGGCTTGGGTTTTTTCCAGCAATATTGGCTGGCCTAATACCTCGCATTGAGAGTGATGGCCATTAAGCCCCCTCCCCCCAAAAAGGATACTTACTAAGGCTTTCCTTGTTGCTTTGGCTTTACCAGTGTCGGTAAACACTGACATTGATATATTTTGGAAGTTTGGGAAGGATTTTATTTTCCTTCTAACATTTTATGAGACATTTCGTGATTATATCCACTCATGTGTCCAGACATCAAATTTATTTATCTTTTATGGACAGTTATCTTTAATAGCTTTTTCATAAAGAGATGCCATAAAATAGTTGACATGGTGGTGACTGTATGGAGAAGTGTATACCGAGAGGATGATCTTACTGTGGACACAGC
Organism: Coenobita brevimanus; assembly: GCF_032717465.1. Taxonomy (NCBI): domain Eukaryota; kingdom Metazoa; phylum Arthropoda; class Malacostraca; order Decapoda; family Coenobitidae; genus Coenobita; species Coenobita brevimanus. The sequence continues at coordinate 25,602,507 of NC_137045.1, read as the reverse complement.
TATGTCAAAGGTTGCATGTGATATTTAGTTTCAAAATTAATTGCCGGTACATATAAGAGTAGAAGACGTGTCTCAATTAAACATTACGGAAATCAAAGCCATCCAGCTTCCATTCTGCGTCCGAAGTCAACATATACAGATAAAAACAGATATGTGGCTCCGCACTAATATTTGATCTGACACGTCAGTACATTTCTCTCATGAGCCAGCCCTTGATATCACGACCAATATAAAGCTTGTCATCTGAGGCCGGTATACAAGATGTAATGCAGCATTATCTACCGAATATTAACTCCTTTATATCATGCCCTGAATGAAAGAAAACAGACAAATAATGTGACTACCACTTCACATTCATTCTCCCTCCCCTACTTTCCCTCCCTCCCATCCCTCACTTCACCCCTACACCATCACTCGTCCCCCCATCCACCTTCCCTTCTCTCTCTGGCCCCTCCCTCTCAGCCCCTCTTGCTCCACTGTGACTTGCCGCGCAGAAAGGAGGCAGCCAGAGGCACGGGCTACAAGATGATAGGTGATTATTTATGGCCATGACTGTACAGTACAGTACGTAGCATTTCTCGTCGTAGCTACGTTTTGTACAATAATCTTACCATTTCTCCAACAACGAAATAAAAAGAGAGAGAACGACTGAAGGTCAAGATCCGTTCATTTCAAGATGCCTGAACGCATTCCATTTAAATGACTGGAGGTCATTGGCAGTGAAAAACGCAGAGGAAGACAGTATCACAGTTGCCTTGTTGCATACATGACTATCAGATAACTGTTGCACTAGAGAGCTGGACAGAAAAGGGATGAGACTTTGCTGCCAGACGAGTGCTATGTGCCTACTGTAATGGAGGGGGGATACAAGCAGAACTCAAAAGAGCAATGACCACTGAAGTAGCAGCAGGAAAGAGATCATTGCAACAGTGCGGCGAAAAGACCGAGGTTGAAGGGAAGTAGTAAGAGAAGGACAGTTAACGAGACAAAAAGGTTTTGACTCCATTCTGATGAGATCAGCTGTATGTGAGGAGCCCCCTCCCCCCCACGTAAGGGCTGTACTTTACACAGGGGTGAATAAAAGCCACCAGCTGTGCAGGAGTAAAGATAGCATGGAGTCAGTTTAACACACCTAATATGTTGGAAGCAGATTTTTAAACTTTCCATGGTAAATCCCAAGGGAATGAAACCCCATGTATGTTCAATGATACTGTGTGATTGAAGATGTTGTTAAATATTAAACGATATTCCTGTGGAAGATCGTGGCCGGTCAAAATATATAGGAATTGAGATTTGGATGAATTAAAAACAACAAAGCATAGCACCGAAGCTGTCTTGTGACTCAGTGAGGGCAGGGTGGCTCAGTTCTAGAGCGTCGAACTCGGGACCGGGGGGTCGTTAGTTCGAGCCACGCACCGCAGCTGCCATGCCGGGAGGCATATTTCCGTTCTGTATAGGTATTCGTCTCAATACCACAGCCAGCCACCTCAGCCAAGCAGCCCTAGTGGGGCAGGTTAGGTTAGGTAATTTTACCTGGGCAACATATTAAGCACATTTTCGAGAAAAACTAATGGTTAATTTTGGAACGACGGGGCGAGCGTCGTTCCTGGCTGAGGGTTCCCCGTGGTGAGACCAGTACGCATACAGAACGGAAATCTGCTGCCGGGAGGGGTAGCACCCTCCCGTCACCTAGCGGGGCTATATGATCTAATAAGGTCTAGCCTGGGGGAACATTTCATTTTTATGACTCTCAGGATTCTTATGCTTGGCAAAAGTATCTTGCAGAGTTGTTGAGGCTTCCATTGCCATGCCCCACATGTTGCAAAGTGAAGATGATGCTGTGCACCTCAATGAACCAGAGTTATTCATTAGTTGTCTCCCCCTCATCGTATCATTTATAAAAGCTCCAACATGCTTTCATGCATGGGCTTGGTCACCTAATGGCGGCTCTCCATCTTGCTCGATCTCTGGCAGCCTTAATATTCGGTCCCTGACCCTAAGGTCCCCGGGGCAGGATCCCACTGCTACCTGGCGCGTCCCCAGGTGGGGGATAGGAGAAAGCTTGGCAGATTCTGTACAAGGTACTGTCTTAGACGACACGGACCATGGGACCCCATATAGGTATATAGGACTCCACCGAATATAATGAATAAGGTGGCACAAAAATTACACCTCACCAAAAACTATGTGACGGAGGTGGAATTATTTCCCACCCCCCCGCCAACCCTATATGAATCCTATTGTTGATTTCACGGGCGTTCCTGTTGGATCATCGTCTGCTAAAGGTCCAACCACACTAACTCCTGTGCTTAAGGGAAGTGTGCTACCGAAAGTGAGTAGCCTGGGCACTGTCTTGGCAAATAATAGGCAGGGACATTACACAAACTGAAATCACGAAGATCTACATGAGCATTTGTCCACAATGAAAGGGATACACTTTTTTCCAAGGTTGTGAAATGTTGCGACTTTAGGCAACCCCTACTAGGCCGTGGTATTCTTTTATGAATGAAACTCCCACCATCCTAGATGGGCTTGTAACCCAGGTGGTAATTGGCTGAAACCCAAGTGTCTGTTGTGCTATGCATTTTACTCACGGTATCATGAATGTGCCTCCATTCCATAGTTTATGTGTGTGACTTAACATTGAATTACTGACTGCAAAATATTAAATGGATTAAAAGGAAATTTTTAAAGCAGATGTAACAAACTCCACACTAAATGAAATAATCGTTGGCAACTGTGGCACTCGTCTCATACGCTGATGATCAGCAGCTCAAAGAATGAAGCCTGGAACACAGTAGAGCCGCAGAATTAAGAATTACGTTAGTCATTCAGTGCAAATTTATCAGAAGAGTTTGCAGGAAATGACATGCAGCCGTTAGGAAAATTAAATGAACTACATAAATTCCTGTCATGAGACTGAACACGTAAAGGGAAAGTAGGTCATACGAAAACCTCGATGAGACATGGCGATGGTGCATAAAGTACACACACACACACACACACACACACACACACACACACACAATTATACAAACACGTTCCTCTCGAGTTAATCCGTAATAATTCTTAGATCAAAGAACTGTAAATAAAACTATGTGGTAGCCTTAGGCTTCAGTATATCCTTAAATAAATGTTACAGTGTGATAAGACATCTTGACCTGTATGTCTGTCGGCCAAGTATTATGCAATATTTTGTTGAGGGTTGCGGTCAGATTTTACGCGATAGTTTGTCTAACGTATTGAACTGATATTATGTTCACAGTGCATTCCTTCATCGCCTTTATTTTCCACTGTTTACTGTACTCCTACGTCCTAATATTCCTCACTCTTCACACTCTGCTCGGCACCACCAACCATTTATCCGCCCTGCTTGCTTCAACTCATTAGACTAGGGTATTGTATATTAACTTTTCCCTCCTTTTATATATACTATAGGACTAGCCATGTGTGTGTGTGTGTGTGTGTGTGTGTGTGTGTGTGTGTGTGGACACTTTCCCAAGCTACCCACGAGGTAAACTGTGTGTGTGTGTGTGTGTGTGTGTGTGTGTGTGTGTGTGTGGACACATTTCCAAGCCACCCAGGAGGTAGTGTCAGGGCTCGTTTTTTTTCAAGTGGTGTCCCCGCCATGAGCTGGTCAGGCAGGCCTAATCCACCAGTACACAGAGGCAATGTGTTAGTGTGGGGGGGTGAGGCGGGTGATACTGAATTAGTGTCATTTAAATACAATTTTAGTGAAGTGCACGGGTAAGATAGTGAACTCATATATCTGGCTCGGAAAGGACCAAACCATCACTGGTTACAGAAAGTTTATTAAACATAATAATAAGATACACACCAAAGACATTATATGAATTTGGATTTTCATCTATTAAAAAAACCATATGATCAATCTCTGTTGAGCCAACCATTATGGGTACATGCGGACACTAGCGAGTCATTTTCCACACACCAGCCAACCCTACCGCCTTAGCTGGAGAGTCCAATTCCACAATCTCCACACCACACCGTCGCGCCTCCTCTTCAGTAAAGTAATTGTATTCTGAACCAGTATCCAGGAGGCCGGTCACTTGTACTCCATTAACGGTATATGTGACCATTTGAGCTTCTACTGGTTCCGGCAGGTCATCAGTCATTACAAAGTCCAGGGTTGGTAAGGGGTTGGAATCTTGTGGTTTTAAAGGGGAAAAGTTTCGTAGACAACACTGGTAATACACTAACACATCCCTGCCCAGCAGCGGTACAGGGGGATCATCTTTGCCCACCAAAACATACGGGTAAATAGTGATCATTTCTCCACTGACTGTCTTACACTGGAACTCAGTGGTACCCAAGCTTCCGACTATCTGCTCTGGACAGTGTGGGTCAGGCGGAAGCATCCTGTCCAGCAGACCACACTGCTTGACCAGCGACAAAGGTAACACTGTGGTGTCCACGCCAGAGTCAATCAGCATCCGGAATGTGTGGTCGCCAACTTGCATCTCCACAAACGGCATTATTGGCTGCGGGTCCCACTCCGGCCCATAAACGACTTGAACAGAGAACATTGTAAACTGCTAATGTATTATACTATATAAAGCTGTATATGTATCAACTATACAAACTTTAGCCTTCGAACAACGTCAATAGGAATTAACACGAAGTTATCACCCGAGCGTGCACTCACTGCAACTCACTCGAATAATGACCTTGCGATGCTCAGCCGCGACCTTTTATAACCTGTCAGCTGGTGAGAATAACTACATAGTTATGTACAACGACCTGTGTGAATAAGTATGTCACTATTTTCACCAGTATCTAATTTTGTTCTATTATTTTAATAAGAAACAATAAATGTATTTACAGAATGAAAATAACCACATTAAAATAAAAGGCAAAGAAAAAATAAAACTAAACCTATCAGTTAACTGCAAGCGCCCGGGGATTAAAAACTGCATTCAAATTTAGCTCATCTTTTTGGCTTCATTATGATTCTGGAATTTTAAAATAAAGAGCATTTACAAAATCCATTGTAAGTATGCTGGCTCATCTTAGGTCTGGATTAATGTAGGCCTATATAATACTTTTTTCTCTTTGCCTGCACTCATCCACTTAATACCACAAAAACATGGAATAAAGCAAATTATTTTACTTTGTAAGGTCAAACATCAACCCAGAAACCAAGTCAGCCAACGACTGTAATAATATTGGTAAATATCGTTTCAGATCCATAAGTCACATATTTATTTCTTATTTTCACGCCGTATTCGAGGGATGTTCTCTATTAATTTTCCGGCGCAAATGCTTGGTGTAGCATTTAATTGTAATTATATATGCGATGGAGGTATCGGAGGTGTAGAATCCGCAGGAATGGAGCCATAAATATTTTTGAGGTATTGCCCCTATCACTTTCTAGTGCAATAAGTGTTGTTCCGTTATTTGAAATGTAGCTTATGACGCGCATCTGGCTGCTCTTATGTTTGTTTAGCTTACCAGACAGGCGGACTCGGTGGCAAGGAGAATGAAACTTTACACTTCTTTGTTTTTGTAGCCCACACCGATGTGTCTGCCAGCATAACTGTGGCTGTGGCAAGAACCACACGATATGGTGGCAACGGTGGCGGAAGTGGAGCAGTAAAAACGCCACTGGAGGTCTGAGGTACTGGCTGGAGAGAGGTAAAGGCGCCTGTTCCCTGATCTTAAGTGAAATGGTGGCTTCATTTAAACCAAAGGAAAGACAAGTTCACAAAAGAAACACTGTGGTGTTTGTGGAAGAAGTGCAGCATTATCCTGGTCAGCGCCTATGTAAACTGCAGCATTAAATACTGCACAGAAATATGAAATGTGCAACAGTGAATGTGGAGTAGGCCTATGCCACAAGAAGGTGAAAGAAAGCGATTATCCACTGTGACCTGTGTTAGAAATGGTTGCAGGCACAGTGTGACAAAGTGCCGGCTGAATTATACAGTGTTTTACCAATTTCTCAAGAGCTGATGTGGTTCAGTAGAAGCTGTAAAGCACAAGTGACCGATTATTTGTCTATCTATGGCCAGACGCCATCATCCCGTAAGGCATGGCTATTTAGTGGTTTGACGGGGCCGATTATATCAGAGGTTTATGAAAGCTGAGGCTAGAATTGAGGAGCTGGAAAGTGCAGCACAAAATAACATGATTTAATGGAACCATGAAAAAGAAGATAAAGAAAGAAGGAAGAATACTGTAGTGATGTTTAATCTTAGTGAATTTGAAGAAGACACTGCCACAAAGGTACCGTTAAGGCAAGGTACTGAGAAATGTATGATGTAATTCAGAACAGCTTAGGGCTGGCGGACTCTGAGTTGGAGAAAGTGATAAGACTGGGAAAGAAATCTGGCAACAAGACTATACCTGTGCTTGTGAAAATGAGATATTTAAAAATAGGTAGTAAGAGGGCATCCAAAAAAGAAACGAAACTGATCTACTGAAAAAGAAAATAGATATATCACTATATATAACAGAAGGAAAGGGAGGAAAATGATCTTATGGAAAAAGAACTGGATGATAAAAAATATGGTGAAACAGAATGGAAAATTTGGAGAAGTAAATTGGCTGAAAGAATGGAAGAAACTACAGAATGGTAATTGCAGGAAGTACTGATGGAACCACAGAAAATTACCGTAAAAATCAACATCTTGGTAGTGTAAGTAATGTAAATTGTGAAGAAAAATGTATAAAATTGAAATTATTAAATGCACAAGGGTTAACAGTTGCAAATATACATGAGTTATAAACAATAATTAGTGAGCGATATATTTTGCATCACTAAAACAATTGTAAACAGGCAAAGATAAGTGAAACTATGTGTAAGATAGACTATTAAAAGTTTTAAAGGTGATAAAGGAGAAGTCTTATGTTATTGTGTAGAAACAATGGTCCTTTTAGTTTGGGGGAAATGAGTTCAGTAAACAGAGATCTGTTGCTTGTCAAAGGAAAACTGAGGAAGCACCTGCAGAAATAATTTTGGTTTCCTTATCACTTGCGGATGCAATTCAAAAGTTGTCTGAGAAAATAGAAAATGATAAAATTGTTGGGAAAAAAAAAAAAGTGGATGATATGTACCGTATTATTAAGTGATATGAATGGATATGTTGGCTTTATTGATGAACAGGGATTGAATGAAAATGAAACAAAAATAATGGATGAAAAATATAAGTTGAGTAGGTATATTAACTGACAACCCAAATTTTGAAGGACATATACATGGGGAAGAGGAGTGCAGAAGAATATAACTGACACTGTACTAGTGAATGATGAAATGTATGACATATTAATGAAGAACAGATACACAAGCTATACCAGATCATAACCTTACTCAGGTAGCAATGAAAATAAAGAGCAAAAGAACATTTTGAGATGAAAAAATAACCAAAACAGTTATACAATACAAAGGCACTGGAAGATTGTATGTTCACTATTTGGAAGGTGCGATCAAGGCAGAAAACAGTGGTGAAAGTCTGGAACTGAGGAATAATCTGATTAAAGGTAAAGACAAAGCCCTCGTAAGAGTGTATAATAGAAAAATCAATGTATGTAATGGAATAAAAGAACCACCATGGAGAAATGATGACAAGGAAATTAGATTAAGAATAAGCTACCGGTATAACAAGAGAAGAAGGAGGGCAGACGCAGTTGAAAAAGAAATATTGTCGTCAGTAGCTATGTGGACCAAAGGCGAAAAGTGTATGTACAAAAGATGATAAAAGACGAAATTTGGAAAAATGATTTGAAAAGGACAACTGAGATAAATGAAGGCAAAGCAAAAAGGAAAGAATATATTAGAAAACATATTAGTTAAGGACAAGTGTTAAAAGTATGACTGATACTTCCATTTTATTATGACAGTCAGTTGATAAGTGAGGAAGCAGAAAGGTTGAGGAATACTGGACACAAATGTACCAAAAACATGACAACAGAATATGTGAAAGTTGGAACACAGGAAAGACATGTATCAAACTTAACATGAAATTCCCATAGACTGTTATAAACCAAAACCGAAGTGACTCCCTGAAGAAATGTTGATAATCACTATCGCTGAAGGCGATAGTTACACCCAACTAAATGTGTGTTAAAAATGCTTTGAAAAAGTTAAAAAAAATGGAAATCAGCAGGACCGGATGAGGTAAAACCAGAATTTTATGAAGCCCTGCTAAATAGCGATGATTTACAGAAATGAAGACACGCTAAGAAGGATAATAACATCATTCATTAGACCAACCCTGGAATATGCATCAGTAGTCTGGAGTCCTTATCTCAAAAAGCACATAGACAAGATTGAAAAAGTTCAAAGGGCCGCTAAAAGATGGATACCAAGCTTAAGGGACCTAAGCTACGAAGAAAGACTAAATAAACTGAATCTACCAACACTACAGGAGAGAAGGAAAAGAGGTGACATGATAATGCTATATAAATACATATCAGGAAAGGAGAAAATAGACATAAATGATTACTTAACATATGGAGAAGCATCAGCAAGAGGACACTGCAAAAAACTGCATAAGAAGAGAGGTGATAAAGACGTAAGGAAATTAAGTTTCCCAAACAGAGCAATTGATCAATGGAATGCACTACCGAATGAAATAGTGTGTGCCAAAACAATTCACAAATTTAAGGATATGTACGATAAATATGGTTTAAGACACGGGACAGTACGAGCTTGACTCACTCCTGTAAAGATACAATTAGGTAAGAACAATTAGGTAGGTAAGAACACACACACACACACACACACGGCTAGTATTATAGTATATTAGATGTTGGAAAAAAAAAATAAAAGGAGGGAAAAGTTAATATACAATACCCTAGTCTAATGAGTTGAAGCAAGCAGGGCGGATAAATGGTTGGTGGTGCCGAGCAGAGTGTGAAGAGTGAGGAATATTAGGATGTAGGAGTACAGTAAACAGTGGAAAATAAAGGCGATGAAGGAATGCACTGTGAACATAATATCAGTTAAATACGTTAGACAAAATATCGCGTGAAATGTAACCGCAACCCTCAACAAAATATTGCATAATACTTGGCCGACAGACATACAGGTCAAGATGTCTTATCACACTGTAACATTTATTTAAGGATATACTGAAGCCTAAGGCTACCACATAGTTTTATTTACAGTTCTTTGATCTAAGAATTATTACGGATTAACTCGAGAGGAACGTGTTTGTATAATAGTGTGTGTGTGTGTGTGTGTGTGTGTGTGTGTGTGCACTTCATGCACCATCAGCATGTCTCATCGAGGTTTTCGTATGACCTACTTTCCCTTTACGTGTTCAGTCTCATGACAGGAATTTATGTAGTTCATTTAATTTTCCTAACGGCTGCATGTCATTTCCTGCAAACTCTTCTGATAAATTTGCACTGAATGACTAACGTAATTCTTAATTCTGCGGCTATACTGTGTTCCAGGCTTCATTCTTTGAGCTGCTGATCATCAGCGTATGAGACGAGTGCCACAGTTGCCAACGATTATTTCATTTAGTGTGGAGTTTGTTACATCTGCTTTAAAAATTTCCTTTTAATCCATTTAATATTTTGCAGTCAGTAATTCAATGTTAAGTCACACACATAAACTATGGAATGGAGGCACATTCATGATACCGTGAGTAAAATACATAGCACAACAGACACTTGGGTTTCAGCCAATTACCACCTGGGTTACAAGCCCATCTAGGATGGTGGGAGTTTCATTCATTAAAGAATACCACGGCCTAGTAGGGGTTGCCTTAAGTCGCAACATTTCACAACCTTGGAAAAAAGTGTATCCCTTTCATTGTGGACATATGTTCATGTAGATCTTCGTGATTTCAGTTTGTGTAATGTCCCTGCCTATTATTTGCCAAGACAGTGCCCAGGCTACTCACTTTCGGTAGCACATTTCCCTTAAGCACAGGAGTTAGTGTGGTTGGACCTTTAGTAGACGATGATCCAACAGGAAAGCCCGTGAAATCAACAGTAGGATTCATATAGGGTTGGCGGGGGGGGTGGCAAATAATTCCACCTCCGTCACATAGTTTTTGGTGAGGTGTAATTTTTGTGCCACCTTATTCATTATATTCGGTGGAGTCCTATATACCTATATGGGGTCCCATGGTCCGCGTCGTCTAAGACAGTACCTTGTACAGAATCTGCCAGGCTTTCTCCTATCCCCCACCTGGGGACGCGCCAGGTAGCAGTGGGATCCTGCCCCGGGGACCTTAGGGTCAGGGACCGAATATTAAGGCTGCCAGAGATCGAGCAAGATGGAGAGCCGACATTAGGTGACCAAGCCCATGCATGAAAGCATGTTGGAGCTTTTATAAATGATACGATGAGGGGGAGACAACTAATGAATAACTCTGGTTCATTGAGGTGCACAGCATCATCTTCACTTTGCAACATGTGGGGCATGGCAATGGAAGCCTCAACAACTCTGCAAGATACTTTTCCCAAGCATAAGAATCCTGAGAGTCATAAAAATGAAATGTTCCCTCAGGCTAGACCTTATTAGATCATATAGCCCCGCTAGGTGACAGGAAGGTGCTACCCCTCCCGGCAGCATATTTCCGTTCTGTATGCGTACTCGTCTCACCACGGGGAACCCTCAGCCAGGAACGACGCTCGCCCCGTCGTTCCAAAATTAACCATTAGTTTTTCTCGAAAATGTGCTTAATATGTTGCCCAGGTAAAATTACCTAACCTAACCTGCCCCACTAGGGCTGCTTGGCTGAGGTGGCTGGCTGTGGTATTAGACGAATACCTATACAGAACGGAAATATGCCTCCCGGCATGGCAGCTGCGGTGCGTGGCTCGAACTAACGACCCCCCGGTCCCGAGTTCGACGCTCTACCACTAAGCCACCCTGCCCTCACTGAGTCACAAGACAGTTTCAGTGCTATTCTTTGTTGTTTTTAATACATCTAAATCTCAATTCCTATATATTTTGACCGGCCACAATCTTCCACAGGAATATCGTTTAATATTTAACAACATCTTCAATCACACAGTATCATTGAACATACATGGGGTTTCATTCCCTTGGGATTTACCATGGAAAGTTTAAAAATCTGCTTCCAACATATTAGGTGTGTTAAACTGACTCCATGCCATCTTTACTCCTGCACAGCTGGTGGCTTTTATTCACCCCTGTGTACAGCCCTTGCGTGGGAGGGGGGGGGCTCCATTACACATACAGCTGATCTCATCTAGTGCAAGAGTGGAGTCAAAGGCCTTTTGTCTCGTTAACTGTCCTTCTCTTAGTCGTTCTCTCTCCTTTTACTTACACACACACACACACACACACACTTTATCTCATGGGTGGCTTGGAAACGTGTCCACACACACACACACACACACACACACACACACACACGGCTAGTCCTATAGTATATTAGATGTAGGAAAGAAAAAAATAAAAGGAGGAAAAGTTAATATACAATACCCTAGTCTAATGAGTTGAAGCAAGCAGGGCGGATAAATGGTTGGTGGTGCCGAGCAGAGTGTGAAGAGTGAGGAATATTAGGACGTAGGAGTACAGTAAACAGTGGAAAATAAAGGCGATGAAGGAATGCACTGTGAACATAATATCAGTTAAATACGTTAGACAAAATATCGCGTAAAATCTGACCGCAACCCTCAACAAAATATTGCATAATACTTGGCCGACAGACATACAGGTCAAGATGTCTTATCACATTGTAACATTTATTTAAGGATATACTGAAGCCTAAGGCTACCACATAGTTTTATTTACAGTTCTTTGATCTAAGAATTATTACGGATTAACTCGAGAGGAACGTGTTTGTATAATTGTGTGTGTGTGTGTGTGTGTGTGTGTGTGTGTGTGTGTGCACTTCATGCACCATCGCCATGTCTCATCGAGGTTTTCGTATGACCTACTTTCCCTTTACGTGTTCAGTCTCATGACAGGAATTTATGTAGTTCATTTAATTTTCCTAACGGCTGCATGTCATTTCCTGCAAACTCTTCTGATAAATTTGCACTGAATGACTAACGTAATTCTTAATTCTGCGGCTATACTGTGTTCCAGGCTTCATTCTTTGAGCTGCTGATCATCAGCGTATGAGACGAGTGCCGCAGTTGCCAACGATTATTTCATTTAGTGTGGAGTTTGTTACATCTGCTTTAAAAATTTCCTTTTAATCCATTTAATATTTTGCAGTCAGTAATTCAATGTTAAGTCACACACATAAACTATGGAATGGAGGCACATTCATGATACCGTGAGTAAAATACATAGCACAACAGACACTTGGGTTTCAGCCAATTACCACCTGGGTTACAAGCCCATCTAGGATGGTGGGAGTTTCATTCATAAAAGAATACCACGGCCTAGTAGGGGTTGCCTTAAGTCGCAACATTTCACAACCTTGGAAAAAAGTGTATCCCTTTCATTGTGGACAAATGTTCATGTAGATCTTCGTGATTTCAGTTTGTGTAATGTCCCTGCCTATTATTTGCCAAGACAGTGCCCAGGCTACTCACTTTCGGTAGCACACTTCCCTTAAGCACAGGAGTTAGTGTGGTTGGACCTTTAGTAGACGATGATCCAACAGGAAAGCCCGTGAAATCAACAATAGGATTCATATAGGGTTGGCGGGGGGGTGGCAAATAATTCCACCTCCGTCACATAGTTTTTGGTGAGGTGTAATTTTTGTGCCACCTTATTCATTATATTCGGTGGAGTCCTATATACCTATATGGGGTCCCATGGTCCGCGTCGTCTAAGACAATACCTTGTACAGAATCTGCCAGGCTTTCTCCTATCCCCCACCTGGGGACGCGCCAGGTAGCAGTGGGATCCTGCCCCGGGGACCTTAGGGTCAGGGACCGAATATTAAGGCTGCCAGGGATCGAGCAAGATGGAGAGCCGACATTAGGTGACCAAGCCCATGCATGAAAGCATGTTGGAGCTTTTATAAATGATACGATGAGGGGGAGACAACTAATGAATAACTCTGGTTCATTGAGGTGCACAGCATCATCTTCACTTTCCAACATGTGGGGCATGGCAATGGAAGCCTCAACAACTCTGCAAGATACTTTTGCCAAGCATAAGAATCCTGAGAGTCATAAAAATGAAATGTTCCCCCAGGCTAGACCTAATTAGATCATATAGCCCCGCTAGGTGACAGGAAGGTGCTACCCCTCCCGGCAGCATATTTCCGTTCTGTATGCGTACTCGTCTCACCACGGGGAACCCTCAGCCAGGAACGACGCTCGCCCCGTCGTTCCAAAATTAACCATTAGTTTTTCTCGAAAATGTGCTTAATATGTTGCCCAGGTAAAATTACCTAGGTGATACCTAACCTAACCTGCCCCACTAGGGCTGCTTGGCTGAGGTGGCTGGCTGTGGTATTAGACGAATACCTATACAGAACGGAAATATGCCTCCCGGCATGGCAGCTGCGGTGCGTGGCTCGAACTAACGACCCCCCGGTCCCTAGTTCGACACTCTAGCACTGAGCCAACCTGCCCTCACTGAGTCACAAGACAGTTTCAGTGCTATTCTTTGTTGTTTTTAATACATCTAAATCTCAATTCCTATATATTTTGACCGGCCACAATCTTCCATAGGAATATCGTTTAATATTTAACAACATCTTCAATCACACAGTATCATTGAACATACATGGGGTTTCATTCCCTTGGGATTTACCATGGAAAGTTTAAAAATCTGCTTCCAACATATTAGGTGTGTTAAACTGACTCCATGCCATCTTTACTCCTGCACAGCTGGTGGCTTTTATTCACTCCTGTGTAAAGTACAGCCCTTGCGTCGGGGGTGGGGGGGTGGGGGCTCCTCACATACAGCTGATCTCATCAGAGTGGAGTCAAAGCCTTTTTGTCTCGTTAACTCTCCTTCTCTTACTACTTCCCTTCAACCTCGGTCTTTTCGCCGCACTGTTGCATTTATCTCTATCCTGCTGCTACTTCAGTGGTCACTGCTCTTTTGAGTTCTGCTTGTATCCCCCCTCCATTACAGTAGGCACATAGCACACGTCTGGCAGCAAAGTCTCATCCCTTTTCTGTCCAGCTCTCTAGTGCAAGAGTTATCTGATAGTCATGTATGCAACAGGGCAACTGTGATACTGTCTTCCTCTGCGTTTTTCACTCTGCCAATGACCTCCAGTCATTTAAATGGAATGCGTTCAGGCATCTTGAAATGAACGGATCTTGACCTTCAGTCGTTCTCTCTTTTTATTTCGTTGTTGGAGAAATGGTAAGATTATTGTACAAAACGTAGCTACGACGAGAAATGCTACGTACTGTACTGTACAGTCATGGTCATAAATAATCACCTATCATCTTGTAGCCCGTGCCTCTGGCTGCCTCCTTTATGCGCGGCAAGTCACAGTGGAGCAAGAGGGGCTGAGAGGGAGGGGCCAGAGAGAGAAGGGAAGGTGGATGGGGGGACGAGTGATGGTGTAGGGGTGAAGTGAGGGATGGGAGGGAGGGAAAGTAGGGGAGGGAGAATGAATGTGAAGTGGTAGTCACATTATTTGTCTGTTTTCTTTCATTCAGGGCATGATATAAAGGAGTTAATATTCGGTAGATAATGCTGCATTACATCTTGTATACCGGCGTCAGATGACAAGCTTTATATTGGTCGTGATATCAAGGGCTGGCTCATGAGAGAAATGTACTGACGTGTCAGATCAAATATTAGTGCGGAGCCACATATTTGTGTTTATCTGTATATGTTGACTTCGGACGCAGAATGGAAGCTGGATGGCTTTGATTTCCGTAATGTTTAATTGAGACACGTCTTCTACCCTTATATGTACCGGCAATTAATTTTGAAACTAAATATCACATGCAACCTTTGACATAGATGTGTCCACAGTAAAATCATCCTCTCGGTATACACTTCTCCATATAGTCACCACCATGTCAACTATTTTATGGCACCTCTTTATGAAAAGGCTATTAAAGATAACTGTCCATAAAAGATAAATAAATTTGATGTCTGGACATACGAGTGGATATAATCACGATATGTCTCATAAAATGTTAGAAAGAAAATAAAATCCTACCCAAACTCCCAAAATATATCAATGTCAGTGTTTACCGACACTGGTAAAGCCAAAGCAACAAGGAAAGCCTTAGTAAGTAGTCCTTTTTTTGGGAGGGGGCTTAATGGCCATCACTCTCAATGCGGGGTATTAGGCCAGCCAATATTGCTGGAAAAAGCCCAAGCCACACCCGCACCACACAATACCATCGATCTAGGGGGCCAGTCGAGGTGGCAGCACGATAAAAAGCTCGAAGGTTGGCTAGACGCACCTCCTCCCCCCTGACAATCGACAGTGGTCTTATGTCCTCACCCCGGTCGGCAGCCCGGAGCAGATCGTAGAGGGTGGAATATGTCGTTGCTCCAAGCTGGTACGACCGGATGTGAACGTTGAGAGCCAGGAGGTGTCTATAGGAGGCTACAACATCTAACCGATCCTTAAGGTCGATAATGGTAGGGCGAGATGGGGCGCCCTCCTCTGTCTGAGGAGGGGGGGGACTCACCGACTTCCTCCATGACTGAGGAGCCGGTCGACGCTTCCTCGGCCACGGAGATAGAAGTAGAAGAGTCCCGCCCCTCCTAATCGTCTGCAGTCTGCTCTGGAGCTTCGTGAATCTCCGCAATGGTCTGGTGGCTAGTCAGAATCAGTCCAGGTTCGGGAATCGGCTCCGTTGCTATCCTTCAGTTTAGGGGGGGTATCCAGCCTCAGCCTTTTCTGTGGCGTAGATCGAGGTGCCGTGGATCTTGAAGGATGGGCCCTGCACTCTCACCAGCGAGGGACTGTGTGCACATCACCCGGTCAGCAGCCCAGAGCAGATCGTGGAGGGTGGAATATGTCATTGCTCCAAGCTGGTATGACTGGGTGTGAGCGTTGAGAGCCAGGAGGTGTCTATAGGATTCTACGTCTAGCCGATCCTTAAGGTCAATATTGGTAAGGCGAGAAGGGCTTCCCTCCCCTGTCTGAGGAGGGGGGGACTCACCGACTTCCTCCTCAGCCGAGGAGCCGGTCGATGCTTCCTCAGCCATGGAGATGGAGGCAGAAGAGTCCCACCCCTCCTCATCGTCCGAAGGCTGCTCTGGAGCTTCGTGAATCTCTGCAACGGTCTGGTGGCTAGTCAGGGTCGGTAATCAGCTCCCCTGCTGTCCTACAGTTGAGGGGGGCATCCAGCCTCAGCCTTTTCCGTGGCGTAGATCGGGGTGCCACGGATCTCGAAGCATGGGCCCTGCACTCCCGCCAGCGTGGGACTGTGTGCACATCACGGATGAAGCACTCGGGGATGATTAGGTTAGGCAGCCCATTCTCCTTGAAGAGCTTAGGAAGGAGAACATGCAGGGCCCCTTTTAGGAAGGAGAACATGCAGGGCCCCTTTTAGGAAGGAGAACATGCAGGGTCCCCTAATCACCCCCACAAAAAGCCTTCGCTGCCACGATGCACCTCTCGACGATGGTGCTTACCTCCTCTGAACACCCCTGATCCCTGGGCTGGCACTGCCAAACGGTGGGACTCCACCGTGCATAGGCCGAGCCCTGCACAGCAGCCCCTGCCAGTCCCATAACGTCCCTAGCGTCAGGACCCTTGGGCGTTCCGGAGAGGGGAAACTCCACCGTCTGGTCATTGCCGAGGGATCGCTGGAGATGCTGTGGATTTGGTTTAACGATCGCCTAACGGTGAACGAAAATATCAAGGTCAGTGTCCTGGCGTTTCATAAAACCATACTCCGCCCGAACGTTAAACCACACCATGGCGCCTCTGATCTTCGACTGGGCCATAGAAGGCCGAGGCCTGCTGTCTGCCTCCCTCAACGGGTCGTGAGCAGCAGCAGGAGAGGTTGAAGCAGGAGCAAGATTGGCACGTCCGTGCTCTGTCATGACTCGTCGCTCTCTCAAGTAGTCCATTTTTTTTTTTTTTTTTTTTTTGGCCTATCGACTATTGGGGCCAAAGCCCCTGGTCATTAAGGCCATATATAATTCTGTATATACACACTGTATACACATATATACATATACAAACATATTATATATATATATATATATATATATATATATATATATATATATATATATATATGTGTGTGTGTGTTTGTGTGTGTCTGTGTGTGTATGTATGTATGTATGTGTGTATGTATATATATATATATATATATATATATATATATATATATGTGTGTGTGTGTGTGTGTGTGTCTGTGTCTGTCTGTGTATATATATATATATGTGTGTGTGTGTGTATGTATGTATATATATATATATATATATATATATATATATATATATATATATATATAGTTTATATATATGTGTGTGTGTGTGTGTGTATATATATATATCTACATCTAAAGACTCTAAAACTGATTACCTAACAGACAAATCGCTAACCTATACTAAATCCTAGCGACAAATAGCTAAACCAACCCTAATGGTAAAAATACCTCGACCAAGAGAACACCATCGACTGCAGATATGTAATGCCTTTCTACATTACATACCTGCACTCATCACCTTGGGACTGTCAGTCGAGGCACAACCTAATGTAAGGGACATCAATATATGAAAGGGAACCAGACAAGTTAGGAACATTTCCATATACGTCAGCTGTCGGTCCTAATTAGGACAACTTAATCAAGATTGTATAATGTATTTACATAATATGTACAAAAAGTGAAGAACCTCGCCCAACAAACCACCATCGACTGCAAGTGCCCAATACCTCTCTATATTACACACTTGCACTCATCAGCTGGTGACTGTCAGGCGAGGAACCGGGTTTAATGTAGGGGACGGGACATCTATATTGGAAACAGATTAGCCGTAAGCAGGAACTATTTCATATATGTCAACTGTCAACCCTAATTAACAGTATAATATTTACATATTTACAATTGATATAAACCAAAACCATACACTAAAAAAGTCACATCACTCTGATCAATCCAGTCTCTCTCAAGAAAGCCATCAATTTATCAGTCATAACAATGTCCCCATCACCCAGGATGGTGGAAATGGTGAAGGGGACCTCTGCTGCGCCGCAGTAATTGATAAGGGAAGCACGTTCACGAATGAATCGCCCACAGCGCAGGATGATATGACTGATAGATAACACCGCATCACAGATGTCACATTGCGGTGGGAAGCGTCTTTCCATATAAGGCTTCATATAAGTTAAAATGGTGGCATTAAGCCGCAAACGCGCCAACACTTTTTCTTCAAGGCGACTGGGACGGTTGACAGTGTCAGGTCCACTGACCTTGCCACAGAAGATTTACTGATTTTTTTCCGAGAAAGAGACGACCGTAGATCACGAGGAACGTCCTAAGTCTCCTCGAGCTCTAATATCTGTAGCTCAGCCAAGCGTTTATGATGTTGGAAACGCTGGTCATAATTGGCTGAGCTATGAGAAAAACTCCTGGCGAGGATGCTAGCAACGTCCACGGGATCGTCATAGATGGTGTTGTTCACCTGCAGGGTGGTCACAGGGAAGTATGGGCCCCTAATATTTATTATTCTTATAGTGGACCAGGCCTTACTTAGTGGTGTAGTACGAGTCACCGTGGTCAGAAAGTACCGCAAGGAGTCACGTTTGGCCCTTCTTATTATTCTCCTTGCCTCAGTCCGTGCATGTTTGTAAGCAATAAAATTTTCCTCAGTGGGCTGACTATCAAAAATCCTGTATCTCCTATTGCGTTTCCTTGATGCTTGTCGGCAATCCGGTGTCCACCAAAGTGCTATATGCTTCGCATGAACTGTAGGAGTCTTGGAAATAGCAGCCTCAGCCGCGTGTAATATGGATCTGGTTAAATTTTCGACCTTAACATCTATGGTCTCCCCAGATATATCTAACTAGGCGATCCTTGAGAAGGATCCCCAATATGCTTTCTTATAGTTAAATTTTGGAGGTGGAGGGTCCAAAACGATGTTGCGTGTATAAGAAAGACAGATGGGTAAATGATTACTTCCCAAGGAGTCGTTATAAGGGTCCCACGAGAAATCTTGATGTATACCAGGGGAGGCCAGATATAAGTCAATGGCCGAAAATTTACCAGTACGATCATCTACACGAGTCGCTCTACCATCGTTCAGAAAACAGATGTTGGACT
>NC_137045.1:25230823-25583288 GCF_032717465.1 Coenobita brevimanus | reverse complement strand
AGTACTGTATGTGTGTATGTACAGTAGTGTACTATACAATACACTTCCATTCAATATGGGTATTCATTTCAGTACCACAGTCAGCCACTTTAGCCAAGCAGCCCTAATGGGATAGGTTTGATTTGGTTAGGTTAGGTAAGAATAACCTGTGTAATTTTGCCTGGGAAACACAATGAGCATATTTTAGAAAAACTCCTATTGTTATTTTTGAAAGGTTGAGGTGAACGTTGTTCCCGGCTGGGGGGTACCGGTGGCCACCACGCGTGTAACACAGACCGCAAGCCATGAGTAAATGTACAGTAAAATTGCCTTTCTGCCTCTACACCGAATGGCAGGAGTCCCTCGGTCTCTGGGATTAGTGCGAAACCCCCCACCACGTGCGCCTTTCTGCTTCCGTACTGAATGGTCAGAGTTGCCTGGCAGGCCATATTAGTCATACACAGCCTGAGGCTGAAGCGGTGATGTACTGGTCATCTGCTGTTGCTGTCATGTACTAACACTTGCCTGGGCAAGCAGAAGTGAACCTTATGTGCAGATGTCAGTTTATGTTTTGCTTCCTCTGTGCCCGAAAGCAACCATTGGGTGCGATATGGGAGCGCTATACTGCTTGCCGGTGAACACAAGCCTGCACCTCAGTTCACGTCTTTGTCTCCCTTGTGAGTGGTAGTGCTTGCAACGATGGCTGTGCATATGGTTGCGGTTTTGGTGGTTGGTGGTTCCCTGCCTTCTTTAGGTTGTGGCCCTCCTCTGCTGTATTCTTGTGTGTGTGATGATGGCCCCACAACCACCTGAAAAATGGAAGAGGAAGGTTCTGACTCTGGAGAAGAAACGTGAGATATTGGGCAAGGTTGACGTGGGTTGGGCCACAGGATGCATTCTTCGCGATTATGATCTAGCCCGTTCAATGTTGTTCGATATCGAGAAGTCACGTGACAGGCTTACACAGTACTGACAGGACTTTGCTGAAAGCCCACGTCAGCGTGACAGGAAGGTAATGGCCCATGCCCAGCATGCCAGTTGACATTGATGTGGTTTCATCAGCAACGTGGTGCCAGTGTGAAAGTGCATGGGACCGAGGTGAATGCTGCTGTTGAGTAGTTTGCACATCTGCACAATGTGCAGGACTTCAAGACGTCTGTGGGATGGCTTTTTTGCTTCAAGCTTCACCATGGACTTACTGGCCTTAAAGCACACGGTGAGGCCTTGGATGTGGCAGTGATGGAAGTAGACCCATTTCACCGGAAAGTGCAGTTCTGGATCAAGGACGAGGGCCTTGTCTTTGGTCAGCTCTATAACGCTGATGAAACTGGTCTGCTCTATTGCTCCTTGCCTAATAACACTTTAGCTGAGGAAAGGGAGAAGACTGTGCCTGGCCGGACGTTGTCCAAACAACGTGTCTCTGTTTTGTGCTGTGCCAATGCGAATGGGATGCACCGCCTCAAACCTGTTATTGTTGGACGTGCAAAACAACCACGTTGTCTCCGTGGGTTGATGGATAGCTTGCCTGTTGTGTGGTACCATTCTGTGAAGGCCTGGTTTACTACTAAGATCTTCAGCGATTGTTCCACAGACATTCCGTCAGGGAGGTTATCTGCTATCAGACGGAGGTCTTTGGTATCGCTCGTGACCAGTTGAAGGCACTTCTGCTCCTGGACAACGTCCCCACCCATTCGTCTGAGAAAGATTTGGTTGCATTTGATGGGCGGATTAGGTGCATGTTTCTGCCACCTAATATGACTGATTCAACCAATGTACCAGGGTGTTATCGTGGCTTTCAAGAGACTGTACTGACGATGGTTCCTTAAGGAGGTGATGGAAGATGAGGATGCAGCTGAGGACATGTGGGGAGCAGACCTTGCAGAATCTTCGGTGTTACAACCTGAATTCTGCAGTGTTCAACTGGGCGAACGTGTGGAAGGAAGTCTCTGTCAAAATCCTCGAAAGTGGTTGGGCTCGTATCTTGCAGGGAATCAAAGCCAAGCATGACTTTGAAGGGTTTGATGTGGATGATTTTCACAGTCACCTTAGAACAGCAGGAGAGCAGGTGGACGTCGATGACATGAGGGATTGGCTGGATGATGATGGCGGTGATCGTGGTTACCAGACCATGTCTGGTGAGGAGATCACCCCTGCAGCCTCTGTAGGCACGGAAGAGAACGACGGGACCGACGAGGATGAGGACCCTGACTTGCAGCCCTCCGCAACTCCTTCAGTCCCTTGTATCAATGTCCTCTGTGGTTACCCACATTGTGACAGGGAGTTGGTGCTGCTCCACCTGATGATGGAGCTGCAGGGAGCCCGGGACGGTGTCATCCTCTAGTAGAAACGTCTGTTCTATCGTCAGACCAGGATCAACTCGTTCAAGCTTGTGACCCCCATGATTGCCAGCCCATTCTCACCACCATTACATTGGATGTAAGATTGCCGCTGTCTTCGGCGCCTCCTGAGGTGGGTAGGCCACCATCACTGTGCTGTACGTCACCGATCATCGCCCACCTCCGGCAGGTTGAGGATGACGAGGGGGAGGAGTTTGTCGACCTTTGTTAGGTGCTACTGTGTGCCACTAGACCACACGGGACAACTCTACACCTGCTGGAGGTGTGCGGGTTAAAAAGTCTGTCGGTAGTGCACTGGATGGTAAGTACCTCACCGAATGTTTTTCAGCAGGCAACTTTAGGTTTCTTTCATAGTTTTCTTGGTGCTAAAATTTATCTAGGATAATCCTATAAATGTTTTGATGTCACAGTATGGCAAAATGACCCAAAAACTGCCAAAAATAGGAGGAGTACTGTACATACAGTAGTGTTTAGGTGGAGTGTTTTTTGGTTTAAATTTTTTTTTTTTTTTTTTTTTTGCATGGTTTTCTTGGTGTTGAAAATTTGGATAATCCCATGTATGTTTTGATGTCAAAATATGCCAGGATAACTGGAAAACAGTGCCAAAATAAGGAGGGGTACTGTATGTACAGTAGTACAGTATTTAGGTAGGGTGTTTTTTGGTTTTCAGCATTTTTTTTTTTTTTCATGTTTTTATTGTTGAAAATTATTTTGGATAATCCTATGTATGTTTGGATGTCAAAGTATGGCAGAATAACCTGAAAACACAACCAAAATAAGGAGGGGTATAATACATACTGTAGTGTATAGGAAGTTTTTTTTTTGGTTTTCAATGGTTTTTCTGTTTGGTTTTCTTGGTGTTTACCATTACTTGTGGTATTCCTATGTGTGTTTTGATGTCTAAATATGCCAGAATGACTGTAAAACACTGCCAAATTAAGCATATGTACTGTACAAATACGACATTTCATAACTTCACCATCATTCGACAAGACCGGGCCGACGGCGGTGGCGGTGGACTCATCACCCTGGTACACAAATCCATCAACTTTGCAGATACCAGTGCACACACAAAGTCACTTCTCCCCCACATGACACCACAACAGAAATACAATCAATTAAAATATGAACTGGTAACAAATCACACATAACAATCACTAACACATACATTCCCCCCCAATTGTCCCCCACAGTACCACACAATTACTCTCCACAGATACACCACATCACTAACATACCCAACATCATCCTGGGTGGTGATTTCAACGCCAAGTCGTCGGCCTGGCATGTCAACAACCCTGACACAGACAGAGAGCTGGTACTACAATCCCAGACAGATCATCTCTTCATACTAAACAGTCTAGACCAACATACCCATATCCCACACCAAGCCCTCTTCCTCCCTTCATCTCCAGACATCACCTTCTGCTCCCCAAACCTCGCCCCCACTACATTTAGAGAGTGGTCAAAACCCTAGGTTCTGATCACCTCCCAATCATCATCACTACCAAAACCAGAATCATCCCCAGCTGGCCACAAACACACATACACTAATTATAAGAGAGCCCAACTGGGAGGCCTTTGTAACTGAAACAGAACAACATTTCGAAACACTAAACAGTACACCTATCACAAACATCAACACCGCTGTGAACTCTTTCAATACAATCATACAAAACGCAGACAAAAGACACATCCCTAGAGGCAACAGAAAGAAACACAACCCCAACTTCACACCAGAAATTCAAGGCCTCATCAGACAATGGGACACATTGCGACACTCCCCAACACCCCATACACAAGACACCATACAACAAATACAAGAACTCAACACTCACATAAACAATAAAATATCAGAACAGCAAACACTAAACTGGAAAAATTACCTCCAAACACTTGACCACAAAACAAACATCAGCAAACTCTACAAAACACTAAACAGCATCACACTTTCCAACAGCAACACCACACAATCACACACGCTGCCATCACAACAACAGACACCATACCCTCAAACAAACAACAAGCAAACACTCTCATCAATCACTTTTCACAAGTCAGCCATCTAAACCCCCATCCCGAAGACCGACGTATCACCCAACGTAAGAGACAGTTCCCCACAGACCCAGACTACGCACCTTTCACTTACAACCAGACGAAGCACATCATTAACAACCTCAAGCACTCATCTGCCTGAGGACCAGACAACATAAGCAACATTCACCTTAAACACCTAGGACCACAAGGCATACAAGCACTCACCACCATATCAAACTACAGCTACTCACACAACATAATACCCAACATCTGGAAGCATGGCAATATCATCACTATCCCTAAACCCAACAAAGACCCCATGTTACCCTCCTCACATCGCCCCATCACACTCCTCTGCACCCCCTCTAAAGTCACTGAACGACTGGTACTACAACTAATCACACCTCACATTCTCCAAGCCCAGTCACAACATGGCTTTAGGCCACTACACTCCACAAACACTCTTCTTACAGACCTTACACAGAGAGTTTTTGATGGCATGAATTCAGCTAGGCCACCACACAGAATGCTCCTAGTCACACTAGACATTAGCAAAGCTTTTGATGCCATCCCCCGCCACAACCTCACAAACAAAATACTCAACACAAACATGCACAATAACACAAAAAGATGGCTGGCAAACTACTTAGCAGGAAGATGTGCACACGTAACATTTGCCGGTCAGTCTTCTAACATCAGAAACTTCACAAACGGCGTCCCCCAAGGATCTGTTTTGTCCCCTACACTCTTTAACCTATACATGCATGACGAACCCACACCCCACACACCACAGATACACATAGCTTCCTATGCAGATGATAACACTTACATGTATGCACAAAAATGCAAACACAGCTGCACACATCATTCAACCTTACCTAAACACACTACACGAATGGTTCACCACAAACAGGCTCAAAATAGCCCCAGCCAAATCTACAATGACTCTTCTCACAAACTGGACAGCAGAACACAGTCACAACCCACACCTCACCATAAACAACACCCCTTACCACACACACACACACACAAAATCCTTGGTGTAATATACAATACATCAAGTCATTTAAACAACACATCACAAACATTAAAAATAAAATAACACCAAGACCCAATGCTTTGAGGTCACTTGCCCATACAACATTCGGACACAACAAAGAAACCATCACCACAGTATACAAACAATACATACGTTCAGTGATGAATTATGCAAGCCCTGCCTGGGCTTCTAACCTCACCAAAACACACTACAACACTCTACAGACCATACAGAACAAGGCCCTAAAAATAATCACAGGCTGCACAGCTACTTCACCCACAGACCACCTACATCAAGAAACCAAAGTCCTCAAAGTCAAGGATCACCTAGACATGAGAGGCACCCAGTTTCTTGCTGCAGCCTCCACAAACCCACAACATCCACTACACTACATGGCAGCACATCCACACACACCAAGGAACATCACAACAATACCCAGCACACGATACCATACACAAATACTGTCATCTCTTCCCCTCACCCACCTCAAACCAGCTTCCAGAAGCATATCCACACTCAGATCACTTGCCTCTCCATTCAGCCACTTAAATACAACACAAAGCTCCATGCATGGAATACTGAAATCCACCCTACTGAATCATATATCAATCGTGAGGACAGGATACACCTAGCCATGCTGAGATGTGGGCACCATCCAGCCCTCTTAAACTACCAGAAGAGGCTGGATGACTCTGTTGCTGATGCCTGTCCAGGATGCAACACAGCACCCCATACTATTAAGCACATGATGGAAGACTGCATTGCACACAATCACCTATGCCAACAACACAACATACACTCTTTGAGAGCTCTGTGGGAAAGCCCGGTCTCGGCCATGGCCTTCCTAAGGGAATCGGGGCTGTTCGGCCAGACTGCCTAGGGAACAACTACTACTACTACTACTGTACAAATAGGTTAGGTATAGATTGGAGGTGGGTATAGGCAGGGTCTGGGTATGGAAGGGGAATAGTGTTCATTATCCTGATGTTACCACTACTCAGACATGCCTTTGGCTCTATTATGTCTGGATAAATGAGGGATTACTGTACCTGCTAACTTCAGCACATTTTTGCTCTGAATCCAGACTTTTTTTTTTTTAATAGTTAAATCAGGCACAATTTTTTGACTGGATTTCATATAGTTAGGTGTGCATGAACCTACATGGTGGAAAAAATCTTATTAAATGTGCCCATTTGGTAAATGACTAATGATTTGGCATTTCATCACACCACCCAATAAATAATCAGAAAAATATAGTAGACAATCAGGTAGAACTGACTCAGTAAGGTGATACCACTGCTTAAGGTGTATGTTTCCTTGCTATTCTACATAAAATAATACATGATCCTGCCAATATTTCGTTCCAATATAAAACCTGGAAACAACTGCATGACTGTCATTATAATTCAGTCATAAACATCATTTCCACTGAATCAGGGTGTCATAAATGAATTATTAATTCTTTACCAAACAGGCATGGCCTTTCCACATTTTCTACTGAAATGAGTCTTTCACAGGCTACTTGTTATTTTCCCCGGATTAGCTACCACAGCTACGGGGGATCTTTATAAACTTACCTCTGAAAGCTCTCAATGAAGATTTACAATGCATAGATATTCTGCCGACACCTACCAGAAGCTGGCCATATTTAATATTCCTATCAAGCATTTTGAATTTGAAAGAGAGTTTAGGTTGGATCAGGTTTGATTAAATCATTAAGTTTCCCATAGCTTTGACATGAGATACACTGACATGTCTGGTCGGAGCGACGGTTGGTATATAACGTGACCAGTCAGAGGGACTGCTGGCAAACACTGCCATGGGCGACCTAGCCACTTCCTTAAATACCCCAAAATAGGACTATTTTGTCTTTTTCTAATCACTTCTTGAAGGCACAATGGAACAATTAACTATCTGTGTTGCATTTGTACCAAGCTTATTTACCTTGTGATTGTGAGTTTGTTATAAAGTAATCCCTTTAAGACCTGGACGCCCAAGTCCCGGACATCCTAAGTCCCAGACAATTTGGGCTCGGGTCCATGGACACGAAAAACGGCCAAAAAACAAAAACGGGAAAAAAAAAAAAAAAAAAGCCGATGTGTCCATCCCTACTTTAAATTTGCTGCGTGGTGACACACAGCTGTGTTTTCGCGCATAGTTCCTCTGACGTCTGCTAGAGCACCCCTGCATCCTCCCCAGTTCCCACCTACCTACCGTCGTGACTGCATGCTCATCACCATGGCTGCCCACGTGCTATTTTTTGTGAATAAACAGTGAATAAACTGCAATACCTCGCCACTAGACCACATGGGAATTTACAATGTTGTGCAGTGTTAAGAAATTAGAATTCAGAGTGCAAAGATTTCAGTGCAGAGTGCAACACTGGCATGTTGCAACTGGCGTGGCCCAAGTAAGAATAGAATGTGCAGTGTTAAACAATCATAATTTACAGTGCAAAGGATTAAGTGCAGCACAACACTGGATTACTGTATGTGCTTCAAGTGCACCTTCACCACTGTCAGAGCCATAGAGGAAGTGGGTTAATCTTCATGACAGCCATGGACATGTCATAAGTACCCTGTACACTGCTAAATATTTTCCATACTCACTTCTAATTTCTCATACTCTGGTTCC
Organism: Coenobita brevimanus; assembly: GCF_032717465.1. NCBI lineage: Eukaryota > Metazoa > Arthropoda > Malacostraca > Decapoda > Coenobitidae > Coenobita > Coenobita brevimanus. The sequence continues at coordinate 25,575,242 of NC_137045.1, read as the reverse complement.
TTTTCATTTATTTCATGGTTTCTACTCCTTATTTGTGTGAACAGGGTCTTAAATAGGTGCTATCCATGTCCAGTAAGGAGTTATTTAGGTGGCTTTTGAAGTTAGGTTGGGTTGGGGTCTATAAGTACCTGGCCAGGGGAATTTTTCCCCAGTCCCAGACATGCCTTTGGCACTATTACATTGGATCTTGGAGGGATTATTGTAGAACTGCCTCCCCTACCCCCAGTCAGGTGGGGAGTACCACAGTGATAATGCCTCAGTCCCCTACTTTTCAATGTGCTAATGTATGACCTCCTCATCCTCCTGGAGTATCCAACTTAGTCTATGCAGCAGATGATGTCTCCATCCTCTGCAGTGCTGCCTTATTATGGGAGGCCCAACATTGCCTCCAACAGGCTGTGGACACTTTTGCCATCTGGGCTGCAGGCTGGGGACTAACAGTCAATGCACACAAGGGTGCTCTTATGTGCTTTGGCCATCAGAGGCTCCTCCATGCCGAGGATTCAGCTTGCTGGAAAGCCACACACCCTTTGGCTCCGGCACAAGTTTCTGGACCCCCACCTGTATAGTCCCTGTCTCATCTGGGCCCCCCACATTGACCATCTTCAGTCAGCATGCCTTAGGCGCCTGGACCTCATGAAGTGTGTTGCAAGAGTTCGCTGAGGGCAGATCAAAACACTCTCCTCCAACTGTATCTGGCCTTCATCCACAGCACCCTTTACGAATCAACTGCCCACACCCACCTACCTAAAAAAGTTGGATGTTGTCCAGAACACAGCACTTCACATTGCCCTAGGTGCCTTCCAATCCACCTCAATTGTTTCGCTTCATGCAGAGTCTGGGGTGATGCCCCTCTCCATCTACCGCATGGAACTGGACTGTCGACTGTTCAATTGCATTTCGGCCCTTCCCTCCAGCCACCTGGTCTCCTCCCTCTACTGCCTCCCCACAGTCCTTTGCCAGCCCCCAGCTTGGCCTTGAGTGAGGTTACCATACGTTATCCGCAGCATCCAGGCCTGCCACAGCCTGTCTCTTGATCTTCCCAGACCTGCCCCAGTGGCCCCTCTCCCCCTCTGGATGGATTTGTCTCCATATGTCTCCCCCTATCTCCTGGTACCATTCCTGATGTCAACAGATGCAGTCTTGGCAAGGCAGCTCTTTCATAGCATGGACTCATCTGTTTAGGACTCACTGAGAATTTACACGGATGGGTCCCACTCTCCTCCAACTTCCTTGCCTCAGCAGCCTATTCTGAAGATCTTTCCATACGCCAAACTTGATCATTCGGTGGGTGGTATGATGTCCTAACCGTAGAACTCAGCCATCCTCCAGGCCCTTGAGTTTATCCAGACCTTCCTCCAGCCCCAACCGGTGGTTATACATACCGACTCACAGGCCTCACTTACCCTCCTCTCAGATCGTCCTATGACTCATGTTAGGATTGTCCATGCTATTATGGAGCACCTCCTTCTCCTTGTTACTTCTCCCTGGCACTTCCGTCTTCAACGGATTCCCTCATATGTAGATATCCATGGCAATGAACTTGCAGACGCAGCAGCAAGGCGGGCACCGACCTCCAGTACACTGGTCTATGTGACACCAGATAGCGCCGCATTCCCTAACCTCACACGCAGTGCCTGTATATCACATTGGAATGCAAACCTTGCGACCACCCTACCTGCCTCCCACCTGGGGCGCGTTCGCTCCGACTCCTCTGAACACCCCTGGGCTCGCCATCCCCGTAGTGACGTTGATGTAGCCATCACCAGGTTACAGTTGGGCCATACAGGCCTCACAAGTCACCTGTACCATTTGGGTATGACAGGGCACCCTTGGTGCCAATGGTGTCCTCGGTTTGAAGAAACTATAGAACATTTCATGTTATGGTGCCCTAGGTTCCATTCCCTTTGCACACTTTTACAAGATTATCTGGCATCTCTGGGAGTTTTCAACTTGTCTCTCCACACCCTCCTGGGAGGAGGCACTGGGGACCCTCGGTTACGGCAACAAGTCGTGCGGTACACGTCTGACTTTATCCGAAAATCTAGGCAGCTTTCCTACATATAACGTGAGGCCCTAAGCAGTTTGCACTGGAAGGGCATTGGGACATTGTTTTGGGCGCAACCCTTAAATCCACAAGAAGAAGAAGTAGGTGGGGTTCTATTATCGTTTCAACCTCTAAAGGAATTCATTGTTTTTCTGTTTGCCAATGGATAGTTCTCTCAATGACAAGAACTTCGATTACCTACACTTACCATAACTCAGTACGGTAATAATGACAATACAGATTTTTTTTTTTTTTTTTTTTTTTCTGAAACTTCGTTTGGAAGCCAGTCTTGTCACGGCCAGATCTGGTGTTACAAGTGCATGCACACTTTGGTTTCCATTGCACCTTACTGGCCTTGAGTGGCGGCCAATAAGCAAGCTGATGTGAAGGGCAGCCATTCTGAATGAATCATGGACTATGGCCAATAAGCGACTTCCTTACAATTTTCTTTATTTTAGACCAATCATTTCAAACCTAATTCCCTAATTAGGATAGGGAGGCCCCTCACTGAATTTAAATACAGTCAAGCTATGGCGACCCTCCAGTGCAGGTGTCAAAGTTGTGACTAGGGGTTTTACGAATTCAATGTAAATTAAGGTTACCAGATCAGTTAATACAGCATGGCCTTATACAAGGTTAGGTTTGACTGGTTAGGCCCTCTCTCATATACCTCTCCACTCCATCCCTCTATCTTAAAGTCAATCTATCTATTGCCAGACGCCTCAATCCCGTACGGGGTGGCCACAAACAAATTGCCTCCACATCGCCCTGTCCCCCGCCATTTCACTGCTTCCATTAATACAGCACAGCCTTATATAAAGGTTAAGTAGAAGCATGTATGGACAAATTTGAGAGGAGAGAGAGTGCTTTTGATTGGAGACATGAATGGCAAAGTTGAGAATGTACGAATGGATGGAGTAGTTGGTCAGTGAGGTGCGACAGCTGAAGCAGATGGGAATGGTAGTGCTTTGGTGGACATTGTGCTGGTAAGGGGTTGGCAATAGCCAATACCTACTTACGGCATAAGATGATCCACTGGTATACATGGAGAGCAATGAGGAGGATGGATGGTGAACTTGTTGAACGAAAGGCAATGATAAACTACGTGTGTGTGGATGAGCGAATGAGAAGACAAGTGTTGGATGCATGAGTGTGGAGAGGGTGGGGGAATGGAGTCTCGGACCATCACTTAGTGATGGGCAAGGTAAAGCTGCAAAGAAAATGGTTGAGGAGATGAAGGGGAAGACAGGAGGAAACAGCTCCTGTGAGAAGAGTGGAAAATTTGCAAGATAGTGAGAAAATGGCAGAGTACCGTATAAGAGCATAGTGGAAGAAAGATTGGGAAGGTATGAGCTACAGCAGGTGGAAGGGGTGGAAGACAAGACGTATGTAAGATATTCACGGAAGAGATAGGAGCACCGTGTGAGGTGGTTTGTGGAGTGAGGAGGAGATGCAAGGGTGTGCAAGGGACGGCATGGTGGAATGATGGGGTGAAACGAGCTGTGGAACAAAAGAAGAAGGCATACAGTGAATGATTAGCGAGTAGAGGTAGGAGAGAAGATGAGAGAGTGAAGAGAGAGGTATATGTGAGCAGAAGAAGGGAGGTGAAGAGACTGGTGAAGGAGAGTAAGAAGAAAGTGGATGAAGAGTTTGGGAGGAATTTGAGTGTGAAATGGAGGGAGAGTTTTGAAAGGAGGTAAAGAAAGTAAGGCAGTGTGAAAGGGGAAATAGCAGGGGAGTGAAAGATAGGAATAATAGATTGCTGGTGGAGAAGAGAGAGAAACTGAGGAGATGGAAGGAACACTTTGAGGATATGTTGAATGTAGAGAGTGAGAGCAGTGCGAGTATAAGTGGTTGGGGAATGATTGGGAGAAGAAGAGATGAGAGGAGGGAGGAAGAGATCAGTAGGGCAGAAGTAGTGGAAGCAATGAAGAAGATCAAGTTGGGAAAGGCCCAAGGAATTGATGGAGTGTGTGGTGAAATGCTGAGGTATGGGGGTGAGATTGTTGTGGAGTGGATATGGAAGTTGTGTAGACTGGCTTGGGAAGAGGGAAGGGTTCCAGAGGACTGGAAATCAGGTATAATTGTTCCTTTATACAAAGGAAAAGAGGAGAGACCAGTATGTGGTACGGTAACCACAGGGGGTATTTGCCTTGTTAGTCTGACTGGTAAAATATATGGTAGAATACTCATATGACAGAGGAGCTAGTTGGAGAAGAACAAGGGGGATTTAGGAAGGGAAAAGGGTGTGTAGATCAGATATTTGTTCTAAGATGTTTAGTGGAGAAGTATCTAGAGAAGGGAGAGAAAGTGTATGCTCCCTTCATGGACTTGGAGAAAGCTTATGACAGAGTAGATAGGCAAGGTATGTGGAAGGTATTAAGAATATATGGAGTGGAGGGGAAATTGTTGAGTGCTGTGAAGAGTATGTACGAAGGAGCTAGGGCTACGGTGCGAGTGGATGGTGAGTTGAGTGAGTTCTTTTATCTCAATGAGGGACTGAAACAGAGTTGTGTGATGTTTCCATGGCTGTTTAGTATATACATGGATGGGGTTGTAAAGGAGGTGCACGGTAGGGCAGTGGATGTGGGGGTGGCTCTGATGAATGAGGGTGAGATTTGGAAGATATCGGTGTTGCTATTTGCTGATGATAGAGTATTGTTGAGTGAAGATGAATGGGAGTTGCAAGGTTTGGTGAATGAATTTGAGACAGTGTGTAGGAGGAGGAAGCTGAAAGTTAATGTAAACAAAAGTAATGTTGTTTGAGAGGAATGAAGTCATAGAATGTACAGTGAGGTTGGATGGTGAGGATATGGAGAATGCGAGTGCATTCAAGTACTTGGGTTGTGTGATGAGTAAGGATGGAACTTTGGGGGATGAAGTGCATGAAAGGGTACAGCAGGGAAGGAATGTTGTAGGTTCACTGAAAGTAGTGATGAGAAATAGGGAGGTGAGTATGGAAGTTAAGAAGTCACTGCATGATAGTATTGTGATCCCTACTCTGACGTATGGAAGCGAGGCATGGACTTTGCAAGAGGGGAACAAGTCAAGAGTGAGAGCAGAGGAAATGAGTTACTTGAGAGGAGCATGTGGAGTGACGTGGAGGGACAGGTTGACGAATGAAGAAGTGAAGGAACGCTGTGGGGTGGATGTGGATGTGGTTGAGAATATTAGGAAAAATACACTGAGGTGGTTTGGACATGTGGAGAGAATGGAGAATGAACGACTGACTAAGAGGGTGTGCAGGTGAGGTGGAAGGAGGAGAGCAGGGGCAGACCTGAGGATGAGGTGGAGGATGGAGTTGAGAGGTATATGAGGGAGGGGGTGAGTTGAGGGGATGGTAGTCAAATGGTGAGTGACAGAGCGACTTGGAGGCGTTTTGCCTGGTGCAATACCCTTGCGGGATTAGGTCGGGCTATAGATAGACAGATAGACATAATCTCTCCTCTCTCTCTCTCTCTCTCTCTTTAAGGATAAGTGAGGAAATCCAACAAGAAGTTTCCAAAATATAACACATTACAGATTTCTTATATGGTTCTAGCTCGTAAAGTACAAACAATATGGCAATTTTACATACACGGGCATCAGCTACAACACACACTCTATACTCTGAGTTCTATGAAGCCAGTCCACCTAGTAGTTTCCAAGATACAGGCCCGGACTGAAAGACGTACAGACGGATAACACAAGACAGATATTCCATACATCGCTTCAGCTCGTAACTAGAAAATACTGCAATTTTGCCAAATGCGGGCGTCAATGATGACACATGCTGTATCTTTCAGTGATACAGAGCCAGTTCACCTAGTAGTTTCCGAGATACAGGCCGGACGGAAAGACAGACAATGGACGGACAGGGGCGATTCTTGTTTTTCCACCATATGGAATAATGGTGGGAATAATTAAGTAAACAATATGTGGAGTGACGAGGTACTGTAAGAGAATGATGAGCTGGATGAACAAATGAGAGAAAATACGAGGTGATAGGACCACAGACGTGTTTCTTAGAACGTCCACTGGCATATTGAAACAACATGACTGGTCATATGCAATTAGATGGGACTGATCGAATGAGCTGGTGGAGGAAAGATATCAGCAGCCTGTTATCAGAAAATAATATCTTGAAATGCTTTCCAAGACGATTCGGCATACAGGTAGGGTTGCGTACAAGCTGCTTTATGTCGTTAAGACTGAAAAATGCTGTGGGCCTGTCGGAAAGCCTCATCAGTAAATAGGAGGAAATTGACTGTGCTGAACATTAGAGTATTACGAGAATGAAAAGAAGGGAAGACATGTTTCCTGTTTATTAGTATTCAAATGATTCTGGATAATCAGCAGTGAGGGAATTGGAAAGCAGCACGTGTCTTAAGTCAGATTTGACAAAATGACCACAGAAGAGTGAACATACTAGGGAGGAGATAAAATGTTGCGAAATTAAAGGAAAACATAATGGTAGACTGGGTAGTTTTAGAAAGCGTGGAATAAGTGATATGGATATTGTAATTTCCATATCAGTGTTGAAGGAATACAACAGTTTTTCATGGTCACAACTATTAGTATACAAGGATAAATTAGAAAGCATAACACCCTCGCCCACCAAGTGGTCTACCAACGAACATTTGACGCCGTCTCAATCATTACTCACTGATTACCTCAAAATTAATTACTAATCTTTATGCCTGGCCCTTTACCCTTCCACCAGGGCTGGTTCAAATGAAATCGAAAGTATTTTTGGTGACCTCGTACAGTGATCTCGAACTTTGACCTTTCCCTCCACAGATAGTAGCCTATCTCCTTATTTTTGCCATACGCTGATGCCATCCACAAAGCTCGGTCTGATGCAGATAAATGTTGCTAATGTTAACCTTGCCATGTGACGTTGACGTTTAGACTGTTGTTATAAAAATTAATGTTGACTTCTTCGGTGATTTTCAACACGTATATTTTTTTTTTTTTTTTAATCAGATCAAAATTGTTTCAGGTATACTGTATTCTCCACAGACACATGAATCCATCCAACTCTTGCCTTGTGACCTTCACTTTGACTGATTATTCCAAAACAGAACTCTTTCTTGAGTTACTGCGAACCCCTCAAAAAAGTTTCATAAATTGACAAAACTCTTCAAGTTTCTCTTACCATTACAGGCCTATAGCCAGATTTTCGAAAAGAGGGGGAGGGGGCTTTTTCTTCTCTGAATCTAGACATCCATCACAGCCACGTTTATGTGGGGGTCTGTGCAAATGTGTGTGGGGCAATGTCAGATGCAGCACAAAACTTTTGAACAATGAACAGTGACTCATTTTAGCACTGATATTCAAAAACAAAACCTTGAGAAAGTGAAGCACCAGAAGGTGGGGAGGACGGTCCAACCTCGACCCTCTCTTCCCTGCCCACAGGCCTGCATTAGACCTTTGTCCTTTTGGCCTATTGTTGTCAGGAAACAAGTCGGTCATTTGGCTGATCCTCAACCCGTCCACCACATGTGGACCAAGTCACCAAACCGTTTAATTTTTTTTTTCACACCTAGACATACGAACTGAAATTTGGTTCTCTCATTTGGCCCTGACCTTTGACTGATTACTTAGAATCGATGCCTGATTTTCCTTGATTTACCCTCAGGCACTTTCATCAGTGTTTTGGAAGGAGGTTAAAAAGGGTAAGACGGTGATAAAGAAAGATAGTCTATCTATCTGTCTATGTACGAAGGCTATTTTCCAGATAGGGAGGTAGCCAAGACAGGACAACACACTCCCAATTTACTCATCCACACACACATTCATTCGCATCTTTGTCCTAAGGGGAGAAAACAGATCCTCACCAACCATACCACACGAGGGTCAACTGTGCAGTGCAATCAGCGACATCTGCACCAGGGCCAGACAGCAGAGGTGGTTTACCCCGTCACATCATGATAGACCCTTCCCTTACTCGTACCTGACGTGATCAGCTGATCAAATCAAATGTGGAGAATATCCCCAGCTGCATCATCTTTTATTCATTCACAATTTCTTCCAATCATTCTATCATGTGCAGCCACTCTTCTTGCTCGGCAGACATTCCTCTCGCATCCAACGCTCTCTTCACACTTCCATCAATCCTATTCGTATCTTCCTCTCACATCCGATCCAGTTATCTTTTTCACCAATCGCCCATCACCCATTCTCCATGTCTCCAGATAATCGTAACACCCTCTGCTCAACTCGATCAGCCATCTCCCATACAACTCCAGGTTTTATTCTCCCTCTGCCTGGGTCTCTTCAATCAACCAGACAAGATAATACATCTCCCTCTATAACAAAACAGGTAAAAGGCCACATAATTCTGACATCTTGTGGCCTTCGACAGGCGACGCCTCACGACTTCATACTGGCCGTGCTTCGACGATAAAAATGGTTCAAAACACGAGACAGTACGAGCTTGACTCAGTCCTGTAAAGATACAATCACTGAGCTGTATAGTACGGAGAGGTTTTCTCATGGGTAGCACCAGTATCCGCCGCATGTAGGAGGTAAGAATCCTACGGTAAGAACACACACACACACACACACAGATTAGAATGATTTGTATTTCGGCAAAGTTCCGCCACATAACCCTGCCATCATTTCAATAGTTATTTTATTAGGGTAATTTAAAGCCGCCTATAAAATATGCTGATATTACATAATAGATTAAAAAGGTGGTACCACTAATGTAGACGAATCATCCTTAGATGCGAAGTTTCCATTATTTGTCACAACAAACGTTGGAGTTGTATTTGCAGGGGTTTTACCGCCACCTGAGTCCCAGGACTGAAAGGTCTGATTATTTCTAACATATTGGAGATTACACAGTCAGGCAACCAGACACAATGTCCAAGAAGAATAATGAAATTATGAAACTTGATTTCTACGAAATTTTGGAGCTGCCAGTTGACGCGGAGGAACAGGAGGTAATTTGCTCATGGTACAGTAGTTGTCTTCGTACTGGGTTAAACATTGTGACAGTCATTGTACAAATGGACAGAAAATTTCAGGATAAACTGCAGGAGCGTGCCCATTAACAAATGATGAGAGTATTATGACAGGGATTATCTTTCATAATTGTAAATTTATTGCTAATTCTTTACCAAACGGGAACTGCATTTCCACCTACAGTAAAATTATTAAGCCCCCAACTCCCCTTTAATTTTATTTTTTCGCAAACTTTTTGATTTTAATGTTTTCTGTAGGGTTTTGATTATCGATTTTACCACAAATTACATGTTTTCGAGTTTGCCCCCCCTCTTTCTCCACTTCAATCCCCCCGAAACGGGCATTTTGCGATAGAATGGGCAATAAAAACCTTACAGAAATCAACGTAATACCGGTACATTGAAAAAATAATTATATACTTGATTAACTGTTTTTTTCATTAACCTATCTATCTATCTATACCCCAACGCCCTAATCCCGCAAAGGGTGGCCGCAGACAAAACGCCTCCAAGTCGCTCTGTCACTCACCATTTGACTACCATCCCCCCAACTCACCCCCTCCTCCCTCATATACCTCTCAACTCCATCCCTCCACCTCATCCTCAGTCTCCCCCTCCCTCTCCCTCCCTCCACCTCACCTACATACACCCTCTTAGTCAGTCGTTCATTCTCCATTCTCTCCACATGTCCAAACCACCTCAGTGTATTTTTCCTAATATTCTCAACCACATCCACATCCACCCCACAACGTTCCTTCACTTCTTCATTTGTCAGCCTGTCCCTCCATGTCACTCCACATACTCCTCTCAAGTAACTCATTTCCTCTGCTCTCACTCTTGACTTGTTCCCCTCTTGCAAAGTCCATGCCTCGCTTCCATACGTCAGAGTAGGGATCACAATACTATCATGCAGTGACTTCTTAACTTCCATACTCACCTCCCTATTTCTCATCACTACTTTCAGTGAACCTACAACATTCCTTCCCTGCTGTACCCTTTCATGCACTTCATCCCCCAAAGTTCCATCCTTACTCATCACACAACCCAAGTACTTGAATGCACTCGCATTCTCCATATCCTCACCATCCAACCTCACTGTACATTCTATGACTTCATTCCTCTCAAACAACATTACTTTTGTTTACATTAACTTTCAGCTTCCTCCTCCTACACACTGTCCCAATTCATTCACCAAACCTTGCAACTCCCATTCATCTTCACTCAACAATACTGTATCATCAGCAAATAGCAACACCGGAATCTTCCAAATCTCACCCTCATTCATCAGAGCCACCCCCACATCCACTGCCCTACCCTGCACCTCCTTTACAACCCCATCCATGTATATATTAAACAGCCATGGAGACATCACACAACTCTGTTTCAGTCCCTCATTGAGATAAAAGAACTCACTCAACTGACCATCCACTCGCACCGTAGCCCTAGCTCCTTCGTACATACTCTTCACAGCACTCAACAATTTCCCCTCCACTCCATATATTCTTAATACCTTCCACATACCTTGCCTATCTATTCTGTCATAAGCTTTCTCCAAGTCCATGAAGGCAGCATACACTTTCTTTCCCTTCTCTAGATACTTCTCCACTAAACATCTTAGAACAAATATCTGATCTACACACCCTTTTCCCTTCCTAAATCCCCCTTGTTCTTCTCCAACTAGCTCCTCTGTCATATGAGTATTCTACCATATATTTTACCAGTCAGACTAACAAGGCAAATACCCCCTGTGGTTACCACATACTGGTCTCTCCTCTTTTCCTTTGTATAAAGGAACAATTATACCTGATTTCCAGTCCTCTGGAACCCTTCCCTCTTCCCAAGCCAGTCTACACAACTTCCATATCCACTCCACAACAATCTCACCCCCATACCTCAGCATTTCACCACACACTCCATCAATTCCTTGGGCCTTTCCCAACTTGATCTTCTTCATTGCTTCCACTACTTCTGCCCTACTGATCTCTTCCTCCCTCCTCTCATCTCTTCTTCTCCCAATCATTCCCCAACCACTTATACTCGCACTGCTCTCACTCTCTACATTCAACATATCCTCAAAGTGTTCCTTCCATCTCCTCAGTTTCTCTCTCTTCTCCACCAGCAATCTATTATTCCTATCTTTCACTCCCCTGCTATTTCCCCTTTCACACTGCCTTACTTTCTTTACCTCCTTTCAAAACTCTCCCTCCATTTCACACTCAAATTCCTCCCAAACTCTTCATCCACTTTCTTCTTACTCTCCTTCACCAGTCTCTTCACCTCCCTTCTTCTGCTCACATATACCTCTCTCTTCACTCTCTCATCTTCTCTCCTACCTCTACTCGCTAATCATTCACTGTATGCCTTCTTCTTTTGTTCCACAGCTCGTTTCACCCCATCATTCCACCATGCCGTCCCTTGCACACCCTTGCATCTCCTCCTCACTCCACAAACCACCTCACACGGTGCTCCTATCTCTTCCGTGAATATCTTACATACGTCTTGTCTTCCACCCCTTCCACCTGCTCTAGCTCATACCTTCCCAATCTTTCTTCCACTATGCTCTTATACTCTGCCATTTTCTCACTATCTTGCAAATTTTCCACTCTTCTCACAGGAGCTGTTTCCTCCTGTCTTCCCCTTCATCTCCTCAACCATTTTCTTTGCAGCTTTACCTTGCCCATCACTAAGTGATGGTCCGAGACTCCATTCCCCCACCCTCTCCACACTCATGCATCCAACACTTGTCTTCTCATTCGCTCATCCACACACACGTAGTTTATCATTGCCTTTCGTTCAACAAGTTCACCATCCATCCTCCTCATTGCTCTCCATGTATACCAGTGGATCATCTTATGCCGTAAGTAGGTATTGGCTATTGCCAACCCCTTACCAGCACAATGTCCACCAAAGCACTACCATTCCCATCTGCTTCAGCTGTCGCACCTCACTGACCAACTACTCCATCCATTCGTACATTCTCAACTTTGCCATTCATGTCTCCAATCAAAAGCACTCTCTCTCTCCTCTCAAATTTGTCCATACATGCTTCTACTTAACCTTTATATAAGGCTGTGCTGTATTAATGGAAGCAGTGAAATGGCGGGGGACAGGGCGATGTGGAGGCAATTTGTTTGTGGCCACCCCGTACGGGATTGAGGCGTCTGGCAATAGATAGATTGACTTTAAGATAGAGGGATGGAGTGGAGAGGTATATGAGAGAGGGCCTAACCAGTCAAACCTAACCTTGTATAAGGCCATGCTGTATTAACTGATCTGGTAACCTTAATTTACATTGAATTCGTAAAACCCCTAGTCACAACTTTGACACCTGCACTGGAGGGTCGCCATAGCTTGACTGTATTTAAATTCAGTGAGGGGCCTCCCTATCCTAATTAGGGAATTAGGTTTGAAATGATTGGTCTAAAATAAAGAAAATTGTAAGGAAGTCGCTTATTGGCCATAGTCCATGATTCATTCAGAATGGCTGCCCTTCACATCAGCTTGCTTATTGGCCGCCACTCAAGGCCAGTAAGGTGCAATGGAAACCAAAGTGTGCATGCACTTGTAACACCAGATCTGGCCGTGACAAGACTGGCTTCCAAACGAAGTTTCAGAAAAAAAAAAAAAAAAAAATCTGTATTGTCATTATTACCGTACTGAGTTATGGTAAGTGTAGGTAATCGAAGTTCTTGTCATTGAGAGAACTATCCATTGGCAAACAGAAAAACAATGAATTCCTTTAGAGGTTGAAACGATAATAGAACCCCACCTACTTCTTCTTCTTGTGGATTTAAGGGTTGCGCCCAAAACAATGTCCCAATGCCCTTCCAGTGCAAACTGCTTAGGGCCTCACGTTATATGTAGGAAAGCTGCCTAGATTTTCGGATAAAGTCAGACGTGTACCGCACGACTTGTTGCCGTAACCGAGGGTCCCCAGTGCCTCCTCCCAGGAGGGTGTGGAGAGACAAGTTGAAAACTCCCAGAGATGCCAGATAATCTTGTAAAAGTGTGCAAAGGGAATGGAACCTAGGGCACCATAACATGAAATGTTCTATAGTTTCTTCAAACCGAGGACACCATTGGCACCAAGGGTGCCCTGTCATACCCAAATGGTACAGGTGACTTGTGAGGCCTGTATGGCCCAACTGTAACCTGGTGATGGCTACATCAACGTCACTACGGGGATGGCGAGCCCAGGGGTGTTCAGAGGAGTCGGAGCGAACGCGCCCCAGGTGGGAGGCAGGTAGGGTGGTCGCAAGGTTTGCATTCCAATGTGATATGCAGGCACTGCGTGTGAGGTTAGGGAATGCGGCGCTATCTGGTGTCACATAGACCAGTGTACTGGAGGTCGGTGCCCGCCTTGCTGCTGTGTCTGCAAGTTCATTGCCATGGATATCTACATATGAGGGAATCCGTTGAAGACGGAAGTGCCAGGGAGAAGTAACAAGGAGAAGGAGGTGCTCCATAATAGCATGGACAATCCTAACATGAGTCATAGGACGATCTGAGAGGAGGGTAAGTGAGGCCTGTGAGTCGGTATGTATAACCACCGGTTGGGGCTGGAGGAAGGTCTGGATAAACTCAAGGGCCTGGAGGATGGCTGAGTTCTACGGTTAGGACATCATACCACCCACTGAATGATCAAGTTTGGCGTATGGAAAGATCTTCAGAATAGGCTGCTGAGGCAAGGAAGTTGGAGGAGAGTGGGACCCATCCGTGTAAATTCTCAGTGAGTCCTAAACAGATGAGTCCATGCTATGAAAGAGCTGCCTTGCCAAGACTGCATCTGTTGACATCAGGAATGGTACCAGGAGATAGGGGGAGACATATGGAGACAAATCCATCCAGAGGGGGAGAGGGGCCACTGGGGCAGGTCTGGGAAGATCAAGAGACAGGCTGTGGCAGGCCTGGATGCTGCGGATAACGTATGGTAACCTCACTCAAGGCCAAGCTGGGGGCTGGCAAAGGACTGTGGGGAGGCAGTAGAGGGAGGAGACCAGGTGGCTGGAGGGAAGGGCCGAAATGCAATTGAACAGTCGACAGTCCAGTTCCATGCGGTAGATGGAGAGGGGCATCACCCCAGACTCTGCATGAAGCGAAACAATTGAGGTGGATTGGAAGGCACCTAGGGCAATGTGAAGTGCTGTGTTCTGGACAACATCCAACTTTTTTAGGTAGGTGGGTGTGGGCAGTTGATTCGTAAAGGGTGCTGTGGATGAAGGCCAGATACAGTTGGAGGAGAGTGTTTTGATCTGCCCCTCAGCGAACTCTTGCAACACACTTCATGATGTCCAGGCGCCTAAGGCATGCTGACTGAAGATGGTCAATGTGGGGGGCCCAGATGAGACAGGGACTATACAGGTGGGGGTCCAGAAACTTGTGCCGGAGCCAAAGGGTGTGAGGCTTTCCAGCAAGCTGAATCCTCGGCATGGAGGGGAGCCTCTGATGGCCAAAGCACATAAGAGCACCCTTGTGTGCATTGACTGTTAGTCCCCAGCCTGCAGCCCAGATGGCAAAAGTGTCCACAGCCTGTTGGAGGCAATGTTGGGCCTCCCATAATAAGGCAGCACTGCAGAGGATGGAGACATCATCTGCTGCATAGACTAAGTTGGATACTCCAGGAGGATGAGGGAGGTCATACATTAGCACATTGAAAAGTAGGGGACTGAGGCATTATCACTGTGGTACTCCCCACCTGACTGGGGGTAGGGGAGGCAGTTCTACAATAATCCCTCCAAGATCCAATGTAATAGTGCCAAAGGCATGTCTGGGACTGGGGAAAAATTCCCCTGGCCAGGTACTTATAGACCCCAACCCAACCTAACTTCAAAAGCCACCTAAATAACTCCGTACTGGACATGGATAGCACCTATTTAAGACCCTGTTCACACAAATAAGGGAGTAGAAACCATGAAATAAATGAAAAGGAACCAGAGTATGAGAAATTAGAAGTGAGTATGGAAAATATTTAGCAGTGTACAGGGTACTTATGACATGTCCATGGCTGTCATGAAGATTAACCCACTTCCTCTATGGCTCTGACAGTGGTGAAGGTGCACTTGAAGCACATACAGTAATCCAGTGTTGTGCTGCACTTAATCCTTTGCACTGTAAATTATGATTGTTTAACACTGCACATTCTATTCTTACTTGGGCCACGCCAGTTGCAACATGCCAGTGTTGCACTCTGCACTGAAATCTTTGCACTCTGAATTCTAATTTCTTAACACTGCACAACATTGTAAATTCCCATGTGGTCTAGTGGCGAGGTATTGCAGTTTATTCACTGTTTATTCACAAAAAATAGCACGTGGGCAGCCATGGTGATGAGCATGCAGTCACGACGGTAGGTAGGTGGGAACTGGGGAGGATGCAGGGGTGCTCTAGCAGACGTCAGAGGAACTATGCGCGAAAACACAGCTGTGTGTCACCACGCAGCAAATTTAAAGTAGGGATGGACACATCGGCTTTTTTTTTTTTTTTTTTTTCCGTTTTTGTTTTTTGGCCGTTTTTCGTGTCCATGGACCCGAGCCCAAATTGTCTGGGACTTAGGATGTCCGGGACTTGGGCGTCCAGGTCTTAAAGGGATTACTTTATAACAAACTCACAATCACAAGGTAAATAAGCTTGGTACAAATGCAACACAGATAGTTAATTGTTCCATTGTGCCTTCAAGAAGTGATTAGAAAAAGACAAAATAGTCCTATTTTGGGGTATTTAAGGAAGTGGCTAGGTCGCCCATGGCAGTGTTTGCCAGCAGTCCCTCTGACTGGTCACGTTATATACCAACCGTCGCTCCGACCAGACATGTCAGTGTATCTCATGTCAAAGCTATGGGAAACTTAATGATTTAATCAAACCTGATCCAACCTAAACTCTCTTTCAAATTCAAAATGCTTGATAGGAATATTAAATATGGCCAGCTTCTGGTAGGTGTCGGCAGAATATCTATGCATTGTAAATCTTCATTGAGAGCTTTCAGAGGTAAGTTTATAAAGATCCCCGTAGCTGTGGTAGCTAATCCGGGGAAAATAACAAGTAGCCTGTGAAAGACTCATTTCAGTAGAAAATGTGGAAAGGCCATGCCTGTTTGGTAAAGAATTAATAATTCATTTATGACACCCTGATTCAGTGGAAATGATGTTTATGACTGAATTATAATGACAGTCATGCAGTTGTTTCCAGGTTTTATATTGGAACGAAATATTGGCAGGATCATGTATTATTTTATGTAGAATAGCAAGGAAACATACACCTTAAGCAGTGGTATCACCTTACTGAGTCAGTTCTACCTGATTGTCTACTATATTTTTCTGATTATTTATTGGGTGGTGTGATGAAATGCCAAATCATTAGTCATTTACCAAATGGGCACATTTAATAAGATTTTTTCCACCATGTAGGTTCATGCACACCTAACTATATGAAATCCAGTCAAAAAATTGTGCCTGATTTAACTATTAAAAAAAAAAAAGTCTGGATTCAGAGCAAAAATGTGCTGAAGTTAGCAGGTACAGTAATCCCTCATTTATCCAGACATAATAGAGCCAAAGGCATGTCTGAGTAGTGGTAACATCAGGATAATGAACACTATTCCCCTTCCATACCCAGACCCTGCCTATACCCACCTCCAATCTATACCTAACCTATTTGTACAGTAGTAGTAGTAGTAGCTGTTCCCTAGGCAGTCTGGCCGAACAGCCCCGATTCCCTTAGGAAGGCCATGGCCGAGACCGGGCTTTCCCACAGAGCTCTCAAAGAGTGTATGTTGTGTTGTTGGCATAGGTGATTGTGTGCAATGCAGTCTTCCATCATGTGCTTAATAGTATGGGGTGCTGTGTTGCATCCTGGACAGGCATCAGCAACAGAGTCATCCAGCCTCTTCTGGTAGTTTAAGAGGGCTGGATGGTGCCCACATCTCAGCCTGGCTAGGTGGACTCTGTCCTCACGAGGGAGATAGGATTCAAAAGGGTGGATGTCAGGAGGCCATGCATGCAGTTGTGTGTTGTCTTTAAGTGACTGAATGGAGTGGCAAGTGATCTGAGTGTGGATATGCTTCTGGAAGCTGGTTTGAGGTGGGTGAGGGGGAAGAGATGACAGTATTTGTGTATGGTATCGTGTGCTGGGTATTGTTTTGATGTTCCTTGGTGTGTGTGGATGTGCTGCCATGTACTGTAGTGGATGTTGTGGGTTTGTGGAGGCTGCGGCAAGAAACTGGGTGCCTCTCATGTCTAGGTGATCCTTGACTTTGAGGACTTTGGTTTCTTGATGTAGGTGGTCTGTGGGTGAAGTAGCTGTGCAGCCTGTGATTATTTTTAGGGCCTTGTTCTGTATGGTCTGTAGAGTGTTGTAGTGTGTTTTGGTGAGGTTAGAAGCCCAGGCAGGGCTTGCATAATTCATCACTGAACGTATGTATTGTTTGTATACTGTGGTGATGGTTTCTTTGTTGTGTCCGAATGTTGTATGGGCAAGTGACCTCAAAGCATTGGGTCTTGGTGTTATTTTATTTTTAATGTTTGTGATGTGTTGTTTAAATGACTTGATGTATTGTATATTACACCAAGGATTTTGTGTGTGTGTGTGTGTGGTAAGGGGGTGTTGTTTATGGTGAGGTGTGGGTTGTGACTGTGTTCTGCTGTCCAGTTTGTGAGAAGAGTCATTGTAGATTTGGCTGGGGCTATTTTGAGCCTGTTTGTGGTGAACCATTCGTGTAGTGTGTTTAGGTAAGGTTGAATGATGTGTGCAGCTGTGTTTGCATTTTTGTGCATACATGTAAGTGTTACGTCATCTGCATAGGAAGCTATGTGTATCTGTGGTGTGTGGGGTGTGGGTTCGTCATGCATGTATAGGTTAAAGAGTGTAGGGGACAAAACAGATCCTTGGGGGACGCCGTTTGTGAAGTTTCTGATGTTAGAAGACTGACCGGCAAATGTTACGTGTGCACATCTTCCTGCTAAGTAGTTTGCCAGCCATCTTTTTGTGTTATTGTGCATGTTTGTGTTGAGTATTTTGTTTGTGAGGTTGTGGCGGGGGATGGCATCAAAAGCTTTGCTAATGTCTAGTGTGACTAGGAGCATTCTGTGTGGTGGCCTAGCTGAATTCATGCCATCAAAAACTCTCTGTGTAAGGTCTGTAAGAAGAGTGTTTGTGGAGTGTAGTGGCCTAAAGCCATGTTGTGACTGGGCTTGGAGAATGTGAGGTGTGATTAGTTGTAGTACCAGTCGTTCAGTGACTTTAGAGGGGGTGCAGAGGAGTGTGATGGGGCGATGTGAGGAGGGTAACATGGGGTCTTTGTTGGGTTTAGGGATAGTGATGATATTGCCATGCTTCCAGATGTTGGGTATTATGTTGTGTGAGTAGCTGTAGTTTGATATGGTGGTGAGTGCTTGTATGCCTTGTGGTCCTAGGTGTTTAAGGTGAATGTTGCTTATGTTGTCTGGTCCTCAGGCAGATGAGTGCTTGAGGTTGTTAATGATGTGCTTCGTCTGGTTGTAAGTGAAAGGTGCGTAGTCTGGGTCTGTGGGGAACTGTCTCTTACGTTGGGTGATACGTCGGTCTTCGGGATGGGGGTTTAGATGGCTGACTTGTGAAAAGTGATTGATGAGAGTGTTTGCTTGTTGTTTGTTTGAGGGTATGGTGTCTGTTGTTGTGATGGCGGTGTGTGATTGTGTGGTGTTGCTGTTGGAAAGTGTGATGCTGTTTAGTGTTTTGTAGAGTTTGCTGATGTTTGTTTTGTGGTCAAGTGTTTGGAGGTAATTTTTCCAGTTTAGTGTTTGCTGTTCTGATATTTTATTGTTTATGTGAGTGTTGAGTTCTTGTATTTGTTGTATGGTGTCTTGTGTATGGGGTGTTGGGGAGTGTCGCAATGTGTCCCATTGTCTGATGAGGCCTTGAATTTCTGGTGTGAAGTTGGGGTTGTGTTTCTTTCTGTTGCCTCTAGGGATGTGTCTTTTGTCTGCGTTTTGTATGATTGTATTGAAAGAGTTCACAGCGGTGTTGATGTTTGTGATAGGTGTACTGTTTAGTGTTTCGAAATGTTGTTCTGTTTCAGTTACAAAGGCCTCCCAGTGGGCTCTCTTATAATTAGTGTATGTGTGTTTGTGGCCAGCTGGGATGATTCTGGTTTTGGTAGTGATGATGATTGGGAGGTGATCAGAACCTAGGGTTTTGACCACTCTCTAAATGTAGTGGGGGCGAGGTTTGGGGAGCAGAAGGTGATGTCTGGAGATGAAGGGAGGAAGAGGGCTTGGTGTGGGATATGGGTATGTTGGTCTAGACTGTTTAGTATGAAGAGATGATCTGTCTGGGATTGTAGTACCAGCTCTCTGTCTGTGTCAGGGTTGTTGACATGCCAGGCCGACGACTTGGCGTTGAAATCACCACCCAGGATGATGTTGGGTATGTTAGTGATGTGGTGTATCTGTGGAGAGTAATTGTGTGGTACTGTGGGGGACAATTGGGGGGGAATGTATGTGTTAGTGATTGTTATGTGTGATTTGTTACCAGTTCATATTTTAATTGATTGTATTTCTGTTGTGGTGTCATGTGGGGGGAGAAGTGACTTTGTGTGTGCACTGGTATCTGCAAAGTTGATGGATTTGTGTACCAGGGTGATGAGTCCACCGCCACCGCCGTCGGCCCGGTCTTGTCGAATGATGGTGAAGTTATGAAATGTCGTATTTGTACAGTACCTTTATACGCTTAATTTGGCAATGTTTACTGGTCATTCAGGCATCAAAACACACATAGGAATATCCAAAGTAATGGTAAACACAAAGAAAACCATGCGGAAAAACCACTGAAAACCAAAAAACACCCTACCTATACACTACTGTATGTACAGTACCCCTCCTTAATTTGGCAGTGTTTTCCAGTCATTCTGCCATATTTTGACATCAAAGCATATGTAGGATTATCCAAAGTAATTTTCAACACCAGGAAAACCATGCAAAAAAATGATTGAAAACCAAAAAACACATTATCTAAACAACACTGCATATACAGTACCCCTCATTTTGGCAGTGTCTTCTGGTCATTCTGCCATATTTTGACATCAAAACATATACTGTATAGGATTATCCAAAATAATTTTCAACACCAAGAAAACCATGCAAAAAATATTGAAAAACAAAAATCTATCTATCTATCTATCTATTGCCAGACACCATAATCCTGTAAGGAGTGGCCATTTGACTTTGAGTTATTTGTTTCACGGGGAGGGGCACCCTACCTAAACACTACTGTATGTACGGTACATACCCCTCATATATTTGGAATTTTTCATGTCATTCTGCCATGTTGTGACATCAAAACACGCATGGAAATATCCTAAATAAATTTTTACACCAAGGAAACCATGAAAGAAACCTAAAGTTACCTGCCAAAAAACATTCATTTGGGGTACTTACCACCCATTGCACCACAGGCAGGCTTCTTAACCCGCACTCCTCCAGCAGGTGTAGAGTTGTCCCATGTGGTCTAGTGGCAAATATTTTTCATTTTTCCTTCATTGCCAGACGCCATGTATCCCAGACGGGGTGGCCAAGGGCTTAGAGTTAATTGTTTTACAGGGAGGGGCACTAATCCTCCACCAACCCCACTTGACATGTAGGGATGCCAACAGCATCTGGTGTTCCCAGGCGGTCACCCATCCAAGTACTAACCAGACCCAACGTTGCTTAACTTCGCTGATCGGACGGGAAGCGGTGTACTCAACGTAGTAAATGTCCCAAAACTCCTCCTCCTCCTCCTCCTGAACCTGCTGGACCTGGGCAATGAGCAGTGATGTAGGGTGTGATGATGGTGACCTACCCACCTCAGCAGACGCCGAAGACAGCCGTAAACTTAAATCCAACGGAGACTCAGCGGCTGTTGATGTGCTTGGTTGCCGGTCCAATGGTGAAGGCGGAAAATGCGGTGGTGGTGATGAGAATGGGCTGGCACTTGTGGGGGTCATAGGCTTGAAGAAGGAGTTGATCCTGGTCTGACGATAGGACTGATGATTCTGCCGGAGGATGACAGCATCACGGACTCCCTGCAGCTCCATCGCCAGGCTGAGCGGCACCAACTCCCTGTCACAGTGCGGATGCACGGCATACTCCAGCACCCCTTCCAGGTAGCCACAGAAGACACTGAGACGAGAGATTGAAGGAGTTGCGGAGGGCTGTGAGTCAGGGTCCTCACACTTGTACTTGTCGGTCTCGCTGTCTTCTTCCATGCCCGCAGAGGCACCAGCGGTGCTCTCCTCATCAAACATGGACTGATAACCAGGATCGCCACCATCATCATCAAGCCAATCCCTCACATACTCGACGTCCACCTGCTTTCCTGCTTTTCGAAGGCAGCTGTGGAAATCATCCACATCAAACCTCTCAAAGTTGTGTTCGGCTTCAGTTCCCTGCTGGAGATGAGACTAACCACTTTTGAGGGTTTTCATGGAGCCTTACTTCCACGCATTCGCCCAGTTGAACACTGCAGACTTCAGGTCATAACCCTGAAGATTCTGCAAGGTCTGTTCCCCATGTGTGTCCTCAACTGCATCCTCGTCCTCCAGCATCACCATCACCTCATTCAGGAATCTCTGGCAGTACAGTCTCTTCGCAGCCACGATAACACCCTGGTCTAGTTGGTTGAATCAGAGCCGTCAAATTAGGTGGCAAAAACATTCACCTAATCTGTCCGTCATAAGCAACCAAATCCTTCTTGTGCTGATGCGTGGGGGCATTGTCCAGGAGCAGGAGTGCCTTCACCTGGTTGCGAGCAATATCAAGGACCTCCGTTTGATAACGGATCACCTTCTTGACAAAGTGTCTGTAAAACCAATCTCTGAAGATCATAGCAGTAAACCAGACCTTCACAGAATGGTACCACACAACAGGCAGGCTATCCATCAACCCACGGAGACAACGTGGTTGTTTTGCACACCCAACAACAACGGGTTTGAGGTGGTGCATCCCGTTAGCATTGGCACAGCACAAAACGGAGCCACATTTTTTTTTTATAACTTTCGATCAGGCACAGTCTTCTCCCTGTCCTCAGCCAGGGTGTTGGTGGACAAGGAGCAGTAGAGCAGACCAGTTTCGTCAGCATTATAGACTTGACCAAGGGCAAGGCCCTCGTCTGTGGTCAGGCACTGCTTTTTTTGGCAAAATGGGTCTACGATACATCCTCCACTGCTGCTTCCAAGGCCTCATTGTGTGCCTTATGGCCAGTAAGTCCATGGTGAAGGTTGAAGCAAAAGAGCCATTCCACAGACGCCTTGAAGTTATGCACATTGTGCAGGCTTGCAGACTTCTCGGCAGCAGCCTTCACCTCAGTCCCACGCATTAGCACACGGGCACCACGTTGCTGATGAAACCACATCATTGTCGACTTGTCGATAATGGTGTGCCGGGCCTGGGCCATTACCTTCCTGTTGCCCTTGCATGTGATTTCACCAAAGTCCTGTCCGTACTGCATAAGCTTGTCGCGTGACTTCATGATATCAGTGTTGTATGGGCTAGATTAAATTCAAGAAGAATGCGTCCTGTTGTCCAGCCCTTGTTAACCTTGCCCAGTATCTCACGTTTCTTCTCCTGAGTCAGAACTTTCCTCTTCTGCCTTTCAGGTGATTATGGGGCCATCAACACACACATGAGAATACAGCATAGGAGGGCCACAGTCAGAAGAAGGTAGGGTACCACCACAAAAGCAACTGCATTCAAAGCCATCGTTGCAAGCATGTCACTACGGAGAAACAGTGGCGGGAACTGAGGTGCGAGCTTGTGTTGGCTGACAAGCAGTACAGCACTGCTATATCACACCCAACAATTGTGTCCGAGCACAAAGGAGCAAAACGCTGCAAACTGACATCTGCATGTAAGGTTCACTTCTGTTTGCCCAGGCAAAGGTTAGCACATGACAGCAATAGTGGATGACCAGTACATCACCACCTCAGGCAATGGATGAGTAATGTGACCTACCAGGCGACTCTGACCATTCGGTTGGGAAGCGGACAGGCACAAGTGGTGGGAGGTTTTGCACTAATCCCGGAGGCCGGTGTAGAGGTGGACGGTCACTTTTACCTTACATTTGCTCGTGGTCAGTGTTACACACGTAGTGGCCACCAGTACCCCTCAGTCAGAATTAGCACTTGCCTTGTCATTTCAAAAATAACCATAGGATTTTCCTGAAAATATGCTAAATATGTCTCCCAGGCAAAGGTACGTGTGTTATCCTAACCTAACCTAACCAAGCCTAACCCATCCCATGAGGTGGCTGACTGTGATATTGAAACGAATACCCATACTAAATGGAACTGTGTTGTACAGAACATACACACATACAGTACTGTGTACAGTACTATTATATGCATTTGTACAGAGATTACTGTACTGAGATTGTAATCACATCGTTGAAATGAATCTCTCTCTCTCTCTCTCTCTCTTTCTCTTTCTCTTTCTCTGTGTGTGTGTGCGTCTCCTGGTGGCTGCGCGACATTTGACATTCGGTAGAGAGGCAGACGGCTGCCATCACTGATCATGTACTCATGGCTTGCGGTCTTTGTTACAATCTCAGTGGCAATTAGGAAATACTTAGGCCAGTGGCTGCTCGATACTGGACATTTGGTGGGGATGCGTTTTGACGTTTTGACACTGCTTGCGAGTTGCTGTCTTTTTACTCGGGTGCTGGAGGTTCATAGGGAGTGATCAGATGAACACGCAACTTTGACCATTCAGTACTGGGGCAGACAGACATTTTAGCTGTTGTTGTGGGTTATGGACAACTTCCCTCTCACGGCTCAAGCCCAGCGGCCACGATACCGCATGTTTGGACATGTCAGCTGGCCGGCTGAAGTTCTCGGGCACTTTTACGTCCAGATAATAGCAAATAGATTCTGATATTGGTTTAAAAGGGCCAAGGTCCATTGTCCGGATAATGAACACATTTGGATACTGAGTGTCCGGGTAATTGAGGGACTACTGTATTTCCTTGTTAGTTAGCCAACACCCCTTGGCAGACTTATTTTGTATAAATATTGATTTACAATGCAAATGTATTTGCTTGTTAAATAAATATACAGTACAAATGAAGTCTGTCAAGGCAAGTTTTCAAGCTAAAGGCAAACACTTTCACTAACTTCAAGAAGTTTTTACTCTAAATGTTGATTTTTTGTTAACAGTTAAATAAAAAATTTTAACTGGATTTCAGATAATGAAGTGTGTATGAACCTGTCTATCTATCTATCTGTTGCCAGACACCATAATCCCGTAAGGGGTGGCCATTAACTCTGACTTATTTGTTTTACAGGGAGGGGCACTAACCCTCCACCAACCCACATGTTGACACATAGGATTTGGTTATATGGTTACCACCTGGCGTTGTAAATGGTTTCTTAGCTTACAGGAAACCATTTGGCTTGTCACTCAATGTAAAGCCACCAGTAAATGAAAGAAAAGTAATAAGAAGTGACAGGAAAGATGGGAGAAATAGGAAGAGAGGAGGGCTATATAGTGAAAAATGTTAAACTGTAATTTCAAATTAATACTGCCAGTCCAGTATTTCATCGCACCCTTTCTGGAATGGTAAAATGAGCGTTTATTGTTATATCTGTTTCGCCTTTTTTTTTTTTTTTTTTTTTTTTTTTTTTTTTTTAAGCTATGTTCCGTACTGTATTAACCCGTTTGATTCCTTAGTGTTATGGCGGAAGCAACTGTTGTTCGCAGCTTGACATCCCTAGTGCCATTTAGTACTCCATCATGATAAATGGAGATTTCCACAACTTACATGAAAGAAAGCTATCCTGACTTAACGAAATATATTTTGGTTTAGCCTCATATGACCTAATCTGTCCATATATGATCTTATCTTACATATATCCATTACCTAACAAAGTAATGCATTCTAACCCACCAGTATGTAAGCTGAACTAACCTAACAGTTTAACTAAACCCAACCCAACCTATCCTAATGTACCTAACAGTTTAACCTAATGTGCAGTTGGAAAATGAATGGGAAGTGAAATCCACACCACAATGTAATCAACAGTAACACAAAAGGACATGGGTGGTAACAAGGAACCAGTGTCAACAGAGAAACAAAATCAATGGGAAATCTCTTTTACAACGAAAAAAAAAAAAAAAAAAAAAAAAAAAAAAAAGGACCCAAAATAGTAAATGAATTTGGGGTCGCCAGAAACAAACAGTTGTAGGTATAGCTTAACCCGTTGAGAGCGATAGGCCTCATTTGAGACTTACCAGAGTCGAAAGCGATAGGCCTCAAATGAGCGCGATTTTCAAAGGTGTACCCAAACTGCGCCACGAGGAGTAGGTGGCTGAAATTTGTATGGGAAATAGGGGCAGGTGGCAACTCTCAATACCACCCACGTACTGTCCCATATACTCTTAGAATACGCGCGCGCACGGGCACCATGGAGCACGCACTAATTTTTCTCTGGTGACGCCGCCAGCCCCGCACCCGGCGCTAGGGAATCTGCGTACACGCATACCCACACACACACACACAGGAGAGAGAGAGAGAGAGAGAGAGAGAGAATAAATTTGGGAATGGCACAAGGAGCGTCCCTTTGAATGACTAGATAAGGCATAAACATCAGTCCCTCTTCTCTCTCGTATTCTTCATTCCCTCTCTCCTTTCTCGGAGAGAGAGAGAAAAAGAGAGAGAGTTACGGGTAGGCCTAAATTGTATTATAACTTATGCTTTGTAGGCAGTGCGTAAGGTAAAGATAATTTATCGTAGTTTGAGAGAGAGTGAGAGAGAGAGGGTACTCTCACCATGGGTGGTGGGTTGCTCGCACCACCAGCTGTTCATCATCTGGCCATTTTATCTCACCACCACGTGACTTCATGTGGTCATATATACAGTAGAACCTCTCTCATTTGGACTATATGGGGGGAAGGGTTGTCCGAATTAGCAGATTGTCCGGACCATCAGGGTAATCTCCAGTTCATACCAAAAACTATCTACATATGGTATGTTTGTTAATTATTAACATATGTGGCATATGTCAACCCTACGTAACTGCAAAAGATGCAAGGATACTAAAATAACTAAACTAATCATGTACGATAGTTTTGTATTGTATAATTTACAGGTAAGGCCATGACAAGAAACTAGCCTGCATTTTAAATTGTAGTAAGTGACTAAGGCCTGTGTAGGCAAAAAAATAAATTAATTAATTAACTGTAATATTTGGAATAAAAATAAAACTTATGTAGGCAAAAAATACATTGTCATCTTTGGCATATTAATGATGCCCATATGGGCAAGAAGCTAATGTTTGATGTACAAGTAAAGCACATTTAAGTACAAAAAATAACCTACAGTACGTTCTCCCTACGTGTCAAGTGGGGTTGGTGGAGGATTAGTGCCCCTCCCTGTAAAAAACAATTAACTCTAAGCCCTTGGCCACCCCGTTTGGGATACATGGTGTCTGGCAATGAATGAATGAATGAAAAAATCATTAAACACTGCAGAATATTCTGACCCATTTTTGTGTAAGTAAACTCCTCCTTTTAACACCTTTATTCATTGCAGAAGCTACACTTGCATTAAGGGGCATGGTAAGGAGGATTAATTTTTGAAATACAGCGTAAAAATATAAATGGTTGGTGAACTAGTTTATGGAACGAATGCTAGCGCGTGTTTCAACAGGCGCCCATGTTGCGACCTAGCGTGATCCAAGACTAAACAAATGACGATTGCTTTCCGCACCGATACTGAAAATGACTTTAGAATTACCGGTACTTTCAACATATTTTTGGAGTTTATTATTTTTAAATTTTGTCCGAATTAACAGAAATCCGGATCAAAGGGGTCCGGACCAAAGAGGTTCTACTGTATATATATTGCTGGATGCGCGGCAACACGTCCAGGACGATGATGTGTGTTTCATTCAGTTCTGTAAGACTTGAAATTTCAGCCAAGTCGTCGCATGGCGCCAGGTACCTACAGAAGCATGGTCGCTTTCCGTGGGTCAAGGAACTTGGTGATAATAACAGGGGGAAAAATTCAACAGGAAAAGGTCATTTACCACTCTAAAAATAGTCAGAAAAATACAGACAACAAACTGGAGGAATACGAATTGAACTGGTAAGGCCTTTCTGCTACTTAAAGTAAAGCATATATTTAACGATTAGGATATATAGTGGGCTGTTCACAAATATTTGTAAATAGGGGGTTCCATTATTATAGCTACTTCATACGGTCAAATTGCAGGGGAGCTCCCATTAACAAATGATGAAACTTAATGATAGAGACTGTCTTTCATAATTATCAGCTCATTTATGACACCCAGATTCTGCAAAAATATTTGTTACTGTACTTAAGATTGCATGATTCATTCCTGACACCTTAATTCTGCGAAAATAACATGTTGCTCAAGAGCACAAATTTAGATTTGTTGACGTCGGTGGTGGCGTCCTGCAGATGGCAGTGGGCCACTTTGGACCCAAACTCATTCATCTCCAAATACAGTAGTTGAGGGTAGTTAGGTCAGGTTAAATTGTTAGGTTTGATTGATTTAGGTTAGGTTGGGTTAAGACATATTAGATGAACTTATGTTAGATTAGGTTAGGTTAGTAGGGATGGTCGATTAGTGTGACTTTGGAGCCAAATCATCGTAAAAGTCTGACATGTCGGGTGGCTACTTGCCATGGTTTATGTGTAAAACTGTTAATTTTATAATGGGTATTGTATTTTCAAAATTATGCATTTCTGCAACTTAAAGCTATCACAGTGATAATTATGTTATAGTTTACAGAGAAAATTATTGCTACAGTTGTAAATTTTATGCATGAAAGCCATCGAGCAGTTTCATCCTTCATACTATGTATATCTTAGATTTTATGGGATATGAAATGTTTTAACTTAATCACGAAGCATTATTTTGCCGACCTGTATCATCTTTTACAGGATGTCACCTGTATGGTGTATATAAAGATTTGCTTGGTAATCCTTAAGGAGAAATTATACCAGCTCTTAAAAATTAACAGTTTTCTGCCTACCTTTCAACTAATTCATTGACATTGTAAAGGTGTATGGAAGTGTGTTTTCGAATACAAAGAGGATCCATCAATTGAAAAAGGAAATATGATTATATAAGGGATAGGTTAGGATAAGTGTGGTTAGGTTAGCATGAAATAGGTTAGGGTAGGATAGGATATAAAAAAAAAAAGCTTGGGTTGTTAAGAAAATGGTAATCCTTAAGGAGGCATAGAACCTCCATTTAAAACTTGGAAAAAAAAATCTGTGAATTGATTCAAGACTTTGTAATTGTGTGCTGAAGTGCATTTTTAAATATGAAGAGGATCTGTCAATAATGATTACATAAGGGATTTGTTGAGTTAGGTTAGGATAAGTTTGGTTAGGTTAGCGTAAAATTGATTAGGTTAGGTTTGATAAATAAGGTCGGGTTAAGTGATGAAAATTTAGGTTACATTTGGATAAATAGGCACTGGTAAAGGTAATTTAGTTTTAAATTGGCATCCATCTGTCGTTTTGCACCACAAAATGGCATCTGTATGTAAACAAACATTGTTTTTTGAAATGCTTTTCACCACTTTTAAGAGAAATAAAAAAAACATTCCTTCTGCCTGTGGGTGACTGTACACTGAGTGACAAGCCAAATGGTTTTCTGTACACCAGGAAACCATTTACTAAGCTGGGTAGTAACCACAGAATCAAACTATGGCACCTGGTGGTTTAGTGGGTAATTAAAGTGCTCCAATCAGATTGAGCCAGTGAAGGTTTAGATCCAAGGGGTGGTTGGGGTTTATTACTCATATAATGTCACTCAGGGATGAGTGAGGCTGTTCAATCTTATCTTAAATATCAGGACCAATCTGCTTAGCCCCGGGCTTCTATGCTCCTCATGGGGCAACGTAGGATTGGATGATGGATGGATGGATGGAAAAAAACATTGAAACTTGAAAACCAAAACAGAAAATAATTAAATACCCCATGAAGAGCTAAGATTAGTTACTCAAGACGCAACCATGCAATGGTGAAGGTTGATTGATCACGCTAAAAAGGTCATGGCAGTGTAACAACAGTGGCAGCGACCTCTATTACACTGCCGTGGTCTTTTTAACGTACCAGTAATCAGTCAGTCATTCAACCTTTACCATTGCATGGTTATATGATGAGTACCAAACATGCCACAATTACTAAACATTCCATCCGAATGATACTGTTTTGTCATCAGGATTTACTTAACCCTTTAAACGCGGATCGTCGCGTTTGCGACGCTCGGCAAAAAGGACATAACGGCGGATCGTCGCGTTTGCGATTCTAGTAAATTTTGAATAACCGCGGGCAAGCAGGCTCCAGCTGGTATTGTCTATCAGTACCGCCACCCTTTAGCTACTTTTAGCACACTTGACGTTTGTACCACTGACCTCCGTTGTTGCCAAGTATCATTTTTTTTTTACCCACCCACCGCTGCCCGGCCCCCCTCGTCGTGCTATATGGCAGCACGCGGACAGCTCAGACATGTCAATTTGCACCTTCCTCTCGCAAGCACTTTATGCTAATTGGAAATGCTTGTTTCCCCAGTTGTCACACTAGCTTTTTTTCCCGCGGTTTGCCCCTGTTTAGCGTCAGTTTACCGCAGTCTTTGAAGGTGACACCATGTCTCATTCTAGCTCTTCCGAGTCAGTGCCTTCCAGCCCTCCGAAAAAGGGCTTTGTGACCTCTACTCCGTCCAAACCCTTACTAGGAAGTGCTAAGGGCCTTAGTGACTCGGCTATAGGCATAGAATTGTTGAAAGCTTCTATGGATTACGGTAGTGACGTTGGAGTGTTATCAAGCCTTGCCGAATCAGACACTCTATCAAGTGCTGAGTCTGAGGTGCAGGAAGAGACAATTCCTGTGCCTAGCACCTCATCAGGCAAGACTCCAGTGAAAAAGGGAGTGGTGTATGGTAAGGGGGCCAAGAGGAAGCGAAGTGGTGACCCCGGTTCCCAGCCATTGTTCTCCTCAGACCGGCCATTGTCCCCTGCTCCAGGTCACGCCGCCGCCATACTGCCTCGCACTCCCAGCCCCATTCTCTCATCATCTTCGTCTGCTGTGCTTTCTCCTGAGTCTTCAGAGTCTCCTTCACCACCTCGGAAGGGAAGTAGGCAGTCTGGTTTGCATAGAGGTTTTCGTAGGCCCCATGTTCGTGCTGGCATGAGTAGGAAAGTGTCTCCTAGTGTTAGAATTAGTGGTAAGGTTTCCCGCACTAGGCAACTCACCACTCAGTCTACTGCGAGTGACCTTGAACCTTCTCCTAATCTCCCCACCACCACCACCACCACCACCACCACACAGACACGACCTAGCTCACCCTCTGCCACACGGCCTGCCTCACCCACTACCTCACCGCCTGCCTCACCCACTGCCACACGGCCTGCCTCACCCCCCGCCGCCCCCACCCCCTCCCAGCCTAGGCAGGGCACTCTGTATGCCTTCGTGTGGTCTGAGGGCTCTGATTTTGTGCCAGAGGATCTGCCCTTTGATGCCACTGGGTGTGGGATCCAGGCTGACTTCCCTGTCCCCGAGGGTGGTGAATGTTTGGACTACCTGTTGGCCTTCCTGGATAACGAAGTCATGGAGCAGATTTGTACCGAGACGAACAGATACGAAGGACAATGTGCTCCAGTTCGTGAAGGTGAAGGTGCAATGCCATCTACGTCGCGGATGGCAGCATGGGTTCCTGTGACGATCCGGGAACTATTTGTATTCATCGGCTTGATGCTTCGCATGCCACATAACTGGAAGCACAAGCTTGAGGAGTACTGGAGTGCTGACGATCTTTGCCCCACACCCATCTTCAACAAATACTGTACATGAGTCGTGATCGTTTCAGGCAACTCATGACGTACCTTCACTTTGCCAACAATGATGAGCCTTCCCGGACTGACCCCCTATGGAAAGTGAGGGGAATCCTGAACCTGATCAAGGACAAGTTTATGACATTCCTTTGTTCCTTCAAGAAAGTAGTGATCGACGAGTCCTTGGTTTTGTTCAGGGGCCGTCTTCGGTTCGTGCAGTATATTCCAAGCAAACGCCACCGCTTTGGAATAAAGTTTTTCATGCTGTGCGACTGCAAGATGGGGTTCATCCTAGACTTTGTTATCAACACCGCCAGCAATGTGGACTTGGACAAGACTGACCCCCTTGGATTCTCTGGTTCTGTGGTGAAAGTGGTTCTGGAAAAGTACTTTGGTGGGAATCATGTCCTGTATACAGACAATTATTATACAGCTCCCAAACTCGCCAAGTACCTTTCAGAGCATAGCGTTGGATCCTGTGGCACTGTCAAGAGCAATAGGGCACACTACCCTGCCTTCCCCGAGGCTGAAAGATCAAAGCGGGGAGACGTGCACCTGAAGAAATCCAACAAGATGCTGGCGATCAGGTGGCACGACAAGAGGATCGTCAATGTGCTCACCACAGTTCACAAAGGGGAAATGCAAGCCACAGGGAAGGTCGACAGAAGGACTGGCGATCCTGTGATGAAGCCTGGTGCTGTAATTGACTACAACGTCAATATGCGGCTGGTGGACAAGTCAGATATGATGATCGGAGAGATAGACTGCCTGAGGAGGAACCGTTGCTGGTACAGGAAGGTGTTCTTGCACTTGCTTGATATGTGCATGCTGAACGCCTTCATCCTATATAAAATCAAGAACAGGAAGCCAGCTAACTACTCTCTCAGGCGGTTTTCTAAGACTTGTGTCTACCAGCTGCTTCAGCGTTTTGGGCAGGTATTGCCATCAGGTCCCAGGCGCCACTCACACACACCTCCAGACCACCTACAGTGCCAGGACTACCTTCAGCGACACCGCCTGGAGCCACTGCCTAGCACTGCCAAAAGGGGAAAAGCACTGAGGAGGTGTCATGTGTGCAGCCACACTACCCGGCAAGACAGAACATTTAGACGCACCTCCTTGTAGTGCAAAGAGTGCCAAATTCCCCTCTGCGCTTACCCGTGTTTCTTTGACTACCACAGCCTGAGTAGATATTGAAAATAAGGGTAAAAATCTTGTAAATAATACTGAGAGTGACAGTGATACTAGTGTTTAGTTTTCTTGTATGTACTGATAGTGACAGTCTGTTGAGTGTAAATTAGTGTATGTAGTTGTAAAAACACTGACAGTGACTGTGATTTCAGTGTAAATAATTGTACATAGTAATAATATAAGTATTGAGAGTGACAGTCACTCCAGTGTAAGAAGTTGAAAGCATATTTTTCTATTCTGTGTTATGACAGTGACAGTTTGGTGTGTAGAAAATATTATTTTTATAACTAATGACAGTGACACTGATGAATAAGGCACTAAACTGACAGTGAGAGTGAAAGTGAGCGATAGAAATGAAGTGCGAGTGGCCGACAGGAGTGAGAATAAAGTGCCTGGCGTAAGGCAGAATAAAATTGTGCCGTGGTGGTCTTTCTCATTCCCGCTTCAAAATACTGGCAATGACAGTGATTTTTATGGCCGTAATAGTGCCATGGGAGCCTTTGGGAAGTACTATGAAGGAAAATAATGTAGTATACGTGTTTTTAGCTGTGAAAAGGGAAATGTGTGTTCAGTGACGGGAAGACCACCGCCGCGCTGCATGTCGGCCGTACGCTCCGTTGATTGTAGCCTTATTTTCAGTGCTTATTGTACAAATACGGATTCCAAACTACCTGTACGTTGTTGTATAAAGTGTACTGTGACAGATTGAGGCTGTGGTAGAGGGGAAACCGGGTTGCAGGGGGTGTGAAAGTGAAGACTTTGTTACCTAACTTTGCAAGTCTCCACAAGTCCTTGGGTAGTCCATGAAGGCTCAACACCTGTCTCAGGAGAAAGCTGAATGTAAGTACTATATGCCATAAAAATTTTAATGTTCTAGGGTTAATCTCTGATTTTTGGCAAATATTTTCCCACAGGTACTCAGACCGCGATACAACCACGCCACACGGGGTGGATCAGCTGTTCACGGCTGCGTTTAAGGGGTTAATGAGCATTATAGTTTGCACACTGAGCTAGGGTATAGTCATTGGGGGATGAAGGCCCCCAGTTAGGTTTCTGTGCCTCATATTAGGCATCCACTGCTATTCATGCTTTTTAAACTGTGTACATTTGAGTTTGTTTTGTGTTCAAATGTTGTGTCCAGTCGGTGGGATCAGCAGTACACATGCTGTCAGGGGTGTTCAGGCAGCCTTCTTTAATATTGCAGAATAGGTATACTGTATATATTTTGCTTGTTCTCTTGAATATTTTTGTTTGAAAATAATATGTTAACCACTTATGATGTAGCTATCTAGATTGTGGTTGGTTATGACAACTATCATCCATTCACTTGATGTAGTGCTGCCTACTTCTTCCATCACCTTTATCATTCTTTTTCTGTCTCTACCCTCCTTTCTTCTTGTTTCTCCCATCTTCCCTTTTTGTTACACTTCTTTCCCTTTCAGGTGGCTTTACATTGAGTAACAAGCCTAATGGTTTCCTGTAAGCCAGGAAACCATTTACAGCACCGGTTGGTAACCGTAATTTAACCAACCCATATGTGTTCCCTGCATGTCAACAATTCGGTTGGAGGAGGGTTAGTGCCCCTCTCCGTAAAACAATGAACTCAAAGACAAACAGCCACCCCTTATGGGATTATTGCGTTTGTCAGTAGATAGATAGGTAGATGTAGATGGTAATAAAATTATTTTCCTGAAGAATGTGGGTTATGAAAAATGGCTTGAATCTGCATAACAGTCATCTTGTTTTACCCAATAATGTTACTAAAGATTGTAGCATATAATTCATTTACAGTACCCAAGTTCTGTGAAAATAACATGTTACTAAAGAGCACAGTTAGGTTTGTTGATGTTGGTAGTGGCATCCTGCAGAATTTGGAGAAGGCACAAGAATTTTATCCCAGATTAATTGTCCCCATGTCTCCATGGTTGTTTAATCTGTATATGGATGGGGTTATAAAAGAGATACAAGGTAGAGAAGCGGATGTTGGAACAGCCCTAATGAGAGAGGGCAGTGTTTGAAAATCCCCTGTACTGTTTGCAGATGATACTGTGTTGTTAAGTGAAGATGAAGGGGAGCATTGAAGGCTTGGTGGATGAGTTTGGGAGAGTGTGTAAGAAACAGAATCTAAAGGTGAATGTATGGAAGAGTAAATTTATGGTCTTTGAGAGAAATGAAGTAAGTGAATGTACAGTGGGGTTGGATGAGGAGGAAATGGAAAATATGAGTGCGTTTAAGTAATTGGGTAGTGTGATGAGTAAGGATGGAATTTTAGAGGATAAAGTACTTGAAAGGGTACAACAAGAAAAAAAGGTTGCTGGTCCCTTGAAAGCAGTGATAAGAAACAGGGAAGTGAGCATAGAAGTGAAAAAGTTGCTGCATGACAGTATTGTGATACCAACTCTAAGATATGGAAGTGAAGCTTGGACCTTGTTGGAGGGATACAAGTCAAGAGTGAGAGCAGTGGAAATGAGTTATTTGAGAGGAGCATGTGGAGTCACATGGAGAAACAGACTGACAAATGAGGAAGTGAAAAAGCGTTGTGGTGTGGATGTGGATGTGATAGGGAGCATTAGGAGAAACATATTGAGGTGGTTTGGCCATGAGGAGAGGATGGAGAGCAAGAGACTGACGAGGAAAGTGTGAGTGGGGTGGAGGAGGGGAGAGGGAGGAGGAGGAGGCCAAGGATGAGGTAGAGGGATGGAGTGGAGAGGTATATGAGTGAGGGGGATGTGAGCTGGGAGCAGGGCAGCGAAATGGCAGGGGAAAAGGCAACAAGGAGGCAATTTGTTTGTGGCCACCCCATACGGGATTAAGGTGTCTGGCAATAGATGGATAGATTAATTGTCCCCGTAAGAAGTTCAGTTTGTCGTAGGTGAATTCAGCTAGCATAGGTTTTTTCTTTGTCCCAGAATTTGTATAGTTACATTGTTTTAGGGGTATGAAATAGTACCATATATATTTAGTTAAACTGGTGTTTTTATTCTGACATATTGACCTTACAGATTACATTAGTATTATAATACAGTATTGTAAAAAGTGTTACTGCTTTTCTGGATAACAGATAAGGAAGGCCTACAGAAAGAAAGCATTAAAATGCCATCCAGACAAGAATCCAGACAACCCAGCAGCTGCAGAGGAGTTTGATCGCCTTAAGAAGATCCTCGAAATTCTGTTAGATGCTGGTAAGGTTAGTCAGTCAGACAGTGAGATGAGACCAAAGAACTGAAACTTGATATTATCCTAGTTGTTTAGAATGTTTGGTAGAGGTAGAGATACTTAGTTCCAAAGTAGAGCATTGTGTATCTGAATCTAATTAACTAACAGCAGTCATGAGAACAGGTACACCCCATTCATCACAGTTAAAAGTGTACCTGTGCCAGCACACCCTTTACCCCAAGATAATTGGAGTGATATATGACACTGGACATACCTTCAAGGGCCACATATCCCAAGATTCAGCACAGTCAAGGCAGTTACAGGGACAGACTTTGGGCAAGAAAAGGTAACACTCTCATTACTTCACAAGCAATATATCGGAGCATTGTTGTCCTGTGCTTCCCAGGCATGGGCAGACATCCATTACAACACCTTGCATTTCACCTAAACAACACTCTTTGCATCATCATTGGCTGTGTCAGTACTACTTCCACAGTTCACTCATACTTTGAAACTAAAGTTCTCACTGTTAGAGAATATCTTGACAATAGAGGCACAAATGTATGTGGCTCACCTGGACTGACACAAAACACTCATCATTATATGTCAGAGCCCCACAGCACAACTAGACACATACAACAGTCACACCTCTATTTTCTCTGCACTCTGCATGTTGAAGGACTCTGCTTTGGTGCTGTCTGCCACAGAAAAGTGGGTGCTTGCTTGTGTTTGATGGGTCTAGTCAGCCAGACAGACCAGGGTTGAGCAACAGCAACAACAACAGCAAACATTACCAGTTGCTCTGCAATAACATCCCACCTCCAGACACCCCAGCACTAGCAGTGCTGGGTGCTTACAGTGTCATGTACGGTATTGATTTCACATGTAGAACCATACAACACTTTGATCACAACATTGTACTGTATTACAAGCCTCCTTCCTTACATCCACCCCATCAGAGGTATCTGTAGATAAAGCTAATGCAGTTTACCTAGTAGGGCTTTAAATTTGAGTTGGGTGGAAACAAAGACGGTATGTGTGTCTCTTGTAGAATGTTCCTACACAACATGATGCACATTATGGAGCACAGCACAACACCTCCCACACTAAGACACAAGCACTTCACTGGGGACCAGGTGGGTCAAAAGTTTGCACCCTGCCTGGGTAGCTGCCCTGTTGAGTGAGGTAGAGCTCTCCTGTCACCTAGCAGGGCTATGATTATGATCTATCGAGGTCCAGCGCGGGGAATTCATTTCCCCTTATAAAAAATTCCAAAAATTCCAGTTCACTAGTGTAGGGAGCCTGTGGGACATCCCTGTAGGGGCAGTTGCTTATCTGTTCTCAGCAGGTCTGCTGGGTCAGGTATGACTTGGGTTGAGCAGCACAACAACGTTTTTATTCAGGCTGGAAGACACTTCGAATTGCATTATTTATCATATATGTTGGTAATAGGTAGTAAATGGGTGGCTACCATCAACCCTGGGAGGTACTACATATGGCTTCTAACATGGTAACTGACCACACAGTCATCACTCTTTGGGAAGAACGTTCAGCCACAAATTCAGACTGTCTCTCACATTGCTGCAAGTCTTATTTTACATATTAGATTTTTTTCCCCAACAGCTTTCCTTAATTGTTGGGAAGCAGATACAGTAGCCAGTGTTTACAGTTGGTTTAGCATCCAGTCCATAGAAAATATCAGTTGCACCATGGCCAACCTGAGTATAAGGATTCATTATGAGGTAGCATGGCATTATTTTTTTTGTGTAATATTGCTGTTGTTGTCTGTCTGACCAAGTGAACCCATCAACCACAGGTAAAGATCTGCTTCTGTGGGGATGTCCTACTGGTACAGTATAGTACATACACCATGCAGGGAACCGGTGTGCCCTTGAGGTAAACAGTGCCTTACCAAGGCTGGACAAGAGTCTTTCCCATGGGAAGACTATAAGGAAATTTGGAGAATTTTTGCTCCCAGGTGGGCACTGTAGCTGGAACATCCAGGGTGCACAGTGCCACCAGGTGTAGGCTTTCCTTCAGTGTTATTTATGGTTTAATGTATGTTTACTGTATATACCAGGTATCATTTCTTTTTATAATGCTTTGTACATGCTTGTGTTTGCCATAATTTTTTTAGCTCTTTCACTAAAAGGAAGTCCTTCATAACATCTCTGCACAGTAGCAAGGAAAAATACAAGAGATCCTGTGACTAAAGTGGTTAAACTTAAAATATTTGTTGCTATGTGTGTGAAGTTAGTGAGTGGCAGAAGTGTGTAGGTATCATTAGCACATAAATGTTTGGTTTAGCATTACAGTATTATCTGTATGCTGTATGTTGTCCTCTTTTATTTATTAGAGGAATACATTAACCCATTCATTCTGATGATTATTATTTTTGCTGCTACCAGGTGATTTCATGCAGTTTGGACAGCTCCTTAATACAGAAAGAGTTGATTAAGGCTATCTGTAACTCTTGTAGTGTAAATAGTTTATTCTGAGGTAAGTAAAATTGTCTGCAAGTTGCTGGAATAAACTAAAAGATGCATCACCAGATTCAGGTGCATGAGCAACTTTTTTTTTGTTATTTTTCATCACCCTTGCCTCAGATTCTTACCCCTTTATTCTGGTGACCTATTTTTATATTTTATACTTGGTTTCTGGAGATGACTTTGTTTGCCTTTTGGTAGACTTTTCATAATGGAAAGATTAGTTGTAACTTACAGTAACCACTACAAGAGGTGTTCCCATAGTTGAGCAAAGTCAACTGCAGATTAGTAACCTTTAGTAACCTCTTCACATCAAGAGGTCTTCCCAGAGTTGAATAAAGTCAGTTGAAAGCAGCAAGAATGAAATACTGTACAAAAAGTATGTCGTTTGACAGAGTGGGTTAAATTAGTAACCTGTACAATCCCCCCGTCGGCATGGTGCCGATGGTACAAAACATCTCGAGTAATCCCAGAGACGTGATGGTGCCGACAGCAAAACTCGAGCACTGTAGCACGTCTCTAACTTCTTCAATCTAGCTAATTTTTTGCTGCGGAGTAGCTTAACCCCTAAAGCGCGGGTCATCACGTTTGCGACGCTCGCCAAAAAAGACATAACGGCGGATCGTTGCGTTTGCGATTCGAGTTAATTTTGAATAAATACGGGCAAGGATGTTCCAGCTGGTATTGTCTATCAGTACCACCACCCTTTAGCTACAATTAGCACACTTTACCTTTGTACTACTGACCTCCGTTGTTGCCAAGTATCGCATTTTTCCCCCCTCCCCCCCCCACGGCCCGGCCAGCCTGGATGTGATACATGGCAGTGCTCTGACTGCTCAGAACTGTAAATCTGCGCTCTCCTCTCACAAGCAGTTTATGCTAATAGGAAACGCTTGTTTCCCCAGTTGTCACACTAGCTTTTTTTCACACGGTTTGCCCCTGTTTAGCGTCAGTTTACCGCAGGCTTTCAAAGTGACATTATAGCGAGTTCTAGCTCTTCCGAGTCAGTGCGAGCGGCCGACAGGAACGAGAATAAAGTGGCGGGTGTAAGGCAGAATAAAAAGCGCGCCGCGATGATCTTTTGGGAAGTAATATGATTGAAAATAATGTATATTATACGTGTTTTTAGCTGTGAAAATGGAAATGTTTGTTGAGTGACGGGAAGACTGCCGCCGCACTGCATGTCGGCCGTACGCTTCGTTGATTTTAGCCTTATTTTCAGTGCTTATTGTACAAAAACGGATTCCAAACTACCTGTACGTTGTAGTATAGAGTTTACTGTGACAGAATGAGGCTGTGGTAGAGGGGAAACCGGGTTGCTGGAGGTGTGAAAGTGAAGATTTTGTTACCCAACTTTGCAAGTCTCCACAAGTCCTTGGGTAGTCCACGAAGACTCAACACCTATCTCTGGAGAAAGCTGAATGTAAGTACTATCTGCCATACTAAGTATAATGTTCTAGGGTTAACTCTGATTTTTGGCTAATATTTTCCTACAGGTACTCAGACTGCGATCAAACCCCGCCACCCGGGGGGGGGGGGTCGGCTGTCCATTGGCCGCGCTTTAGGGGTTAATATATTGACAACATTGCGCACAAGCACTTGTAGCACTGAGTTTGGTTCTTCATGGTAACATCAATATGCCACTGTCTGTCACAGCGTTAGAATGTTGCGGAAGTCACGCCATTTTTCCGCCTCATTGGGCTGGAGGAGGCAGTTGAAACTTTCACATGGACCCTCTGTCCCTTCATTTAGTGATTCTATAGAAGAGGAAGACCTGGATGACTCTTCTGGGGAGGAATATGAGCCAGTGGAGAAGGATATTGAGAATGGGGATTCCCCCACTCTCCTCCCCTGTTCTCTCTCATCCCTCCCAGCTGGATGGGAAAACGTAGCTCACAGCTTGGGAAACTGGGCTAGAAACATGATGGACAACCATCCTGCACTTATTTCTCCTATAAGGAGTACTTTTTATTGCTTTTCCTTGATTTATATGTCCTTTTGGATTGTTTTATGCAATAAAATTTTTTTCCGTTTTTGATCCGGGATTGAGTGGGTATAAACTTGCAAAAATGCCTGGTATGGTACAGGTTAAAGATCATATATTACATTTTGTCTGAGATAGTTTGTAAAGTGTCTGATGCAGAAGTGAGAGAAGCAAGAGTTAATGTGTAGATGAAAACGATTGAACCCCTAATAGTAGGATCTCATTTTCAGTTCCAGGTATTGGAGAAAGCATGTGACAGAGTGGATAGACAAGGAATGTGGAAAATATTAAGAATACATGGAGTAAATGGGAAGCTGTTGAATGCCGTGAAGAGTATGTATGAGGGTGCTAAGGCTGCAGTGCGCGTGGATAGTGAACTGAGTGAATTTTTCAGTCTGAATGTTTCATTGAAACAGGGATGGGTCATGTCTCCATGGTTGTTCAGTCTGAATGTTTCACTGAAACTGGGATGTGTCATGTCTCCATGGTTGTTCAGTCTGTATATGGATAGATTATAAAAAGAGGTTCAAGTTAGAGCAGTGGGTGTTAGAGTTGTCCTAATGGGAGAGGGAGGCATTGGAAACCTTGTATGTTGTTGTTTGCAAATGATACTTTATTGTTAAGTGAAGACAAAGGGGAACTACAAGGCTTGGTGAATGAGTTTGGGAGAGTGTGTAAGAAACAAAATCTAAAGATGAGTGTAGGGAAGAGTGAAGTTATGGTCTTCAAGAGAACAGAGGTCACTGAATGTACAGTGAGGTTGGAGGATGAGAAAACGCAAAATGTGAGTGCATTTAAATGCTTGGGTAATGTGATGAATAAGAATGGAAGTTCGGAGGATGAAGTGCTTGAAAGGGTACAGCAAGGAAGAAAGGTTGTTGGTTCCTTGAAAACAGTGATAAGAAATACGGAAGTGGGCATGGAAGTATAAAAAGTCACTGGATGATAGTACTGTGATACCAACCCTACTGTGTGAGAGTGAAGCTTGGACCTTGCTGGATGGACACAGGTCAGGAGTGAGAGCAGTGGAAATGAGTTATTTGAGAGGAGTTTGTGGAGTTAAATGGAGAGGCAGACTGGCAAATGAAAAGGTGAAGGATTCTTGTGTTGTAGATGTGGATGTGATAGGAAGCCACATTGAGGTGGTTTGGTCATGTGGAGAGGATGGAGAATGAGAGACTGACGAGGAGAGTGTATATGAGTGAGGGGAGAGGGAGGGGGCAGCCAAGGATGAGATGGTGGAATGGAGTGGAGAGGTATATGAGAGAGGGGGCTGTGAATGGGGGGGAGGGCAATGAAATGGTCAGGGACGGGGCAACATGCAGCAATCTGTTTGTGGCCACCCCTTGTGGAATTAAGGTGTTTGGCAATAGCTGGATAGTAAGACATTTTGACTATATGGATTTCAGTACAGTAATGACCTAGTATACAATGGTTTGGCATGCAATCAGTTGATAGATTGCTAAAAAAAAAAAAAAAAAAAAAAATGATATCCAGTTTCAGGTTAACAATCACAAAATACACTTATGTGATAATTGTGATGGCTGCTTATGGCAGTCCTGTGTGCATGCAGTGCTGCCTATGTCAGCTGCATCAGACATTTAACCCATGATGGCTTTCCAATGTTCACATGAGCAGAACACCCATCTGAGGTCAGTGTGCATGCAGCCTCCTTCGTGCCACACCTTTGAAACTTCTTTTCGTTCAACCACTGGTCATATGTCATGCAGCTGTGGTCATCTCCCTTGTGTTCCCTCTTGTTTCATAACAGTCTGGCACGTGCAAGGCCATTGAAACACCATCACTGATGCTAGATAAGTGCAGTTGTGCAGTGAATAGTGCAGTGTGTGATATTAGCCCTCTCATACACAAGGGCTCGGTAAAAAATCCAACCACTCGCACTTTTACGACACAGGTTGCATCCAAGTGAAATCCAACCATATAGGTTGTTGCAGTAATTTTTTCCCATGATTTTTGGTTGCATCATTCAACTTTCTCCCCAGCCCTTATTTATAAGTGCTTTGTTATGAAATTGCTGCATGTTATAAATGAATAAATGAGCTTCCTAATGGACGAAAAAAAAAAAGAGAAGGGAAAGTACCATATTTTATCGTGTTCTTATTTTTTCATCATGGACATAGTACGGATAGCTACAGTAATTTTTTTTTTTTAATGCAAGAAAGAAGGAACCAAAGGCTAGAGCCCACAAACAGCTTCCTCCAAGAAAAAACAAAAACAATACAAAATAGAGCCAAAATCAAGATCCGTTCATTTTGAGATGCCTGGACACACTGCGTTTGAAAAACTGGAGATCATAGGAAGTAAGAAATACGGACAGAGGGAGACAGTTCCAGAGTTGACCTGTTGCATAAATGAAGGACTGGGAGTAACGGTTAACTCTTGCATTAGAGAATTGGACAAAAAAGGGATGAGAGCTTGTTGCTAGACAGGTGCATAAGTCGTAGAGGTGGAGGGATGCAAGCAGACAGTTCAGAGGAGCAGTGACCATGGAAGTAACGATAGAAAAGAGATAAAGATGCAACAGTGTGGCGAAGAGACAGAGGTTGAAGGGAGCCAGTAAGAGGAGGAGAGTTGATAAGACAAAAAGCCTTTGACTCCACCCTATTGAGAAGAGCTGTATTGGGGAGCCTCCCCACACGAGAATTGTACTCTAAAAAGGGGCGGATAAAACCCGTGTATAAAATCAACAACTGTGCAGGGGTAAAGAAGGTACGGAGCCGGCTTAGCACACCTAATCTCTTGGAAGCAGATTTTACAAGAGATGCAATATGATCTTTCAAGGACAAGTCCTGAGTGAATGAAACCCCAAGCATGTTCAAGGATGATGCAAGATTAAGCTGAATATTATTATAAATCAGTGGGTAATCCTGTGGAAGACTGTGTTGGGTTGATAGGTGAAAAAACTAAGTTTTTGATGCATTAAAAACAACAAGATTATTTTTACCCCAGTCAGAGATATGAGCCAAGTCAGACATCAGGTGTGCCATAGCCTTATCCCTTGTTTGTTGACGTAACTGCTGAGATGGACGTTGCGGGAACCGAATGGAAAGGTGAAGGGTGGAATCATCAGCGTGCGAGTGGATAGGGGATAGGGTTAGAAGGTCATTGATGAATAAAAGGAAGAGAGTTGGGAATATGACAGAGCCCTAAGGAACACCACTGTTGTGAAAAATGTTGAATAGTTCTGGTAAACAAATCGAGGCCCTCTTTCTGGGCACCAAAATGTGAGAAATGTTTAATGTATCCAAGTCGGTATCCCTGCTGGGACACCGCTAAGCAAGAATTTTCTCGATACACAACTCGTAGGTCGTTACTCTTCCCTAAAGTTGTCTAAGTAAATCAAACAAGTCTCATAGAGTTAGGTGAAACGTAAATTAAATTTAACTCACCTACAATACTATCTTCTATCTTATCTCTTCGCTAATCCCCCCTTGAATTGGCCAATTCGTAAAGGTTACTTAGCTATATGAAGAGGGAGTGATCGTTAACCGATGACGATGAGGCTGCCTGGTATCGTTGCTTGAGCAAGCAAGCGTCCTTATGGTGTGTACTGTATGTACAACCTTGCTAACTCCACGAGAGCTAGGAGCAGAGTCTTAACTCCACAAGGTCTGGGAGCAGATTGAGTGAATGCGGCAAACCCCAACCCTTCATCAAATTGTGGGTTGCCAACTCTTATTTAATTACAGTACTAAATACAGTTAAATTACATCATGATATGTACAGGGCAAATCTAACAAATTAATCTTAGTTCCACTTAAACTAAAGTTAGACCAATTATTCCCTTTAACTATGTAAATATCTTAATTCCACATCTGCCTTAACAGGGGAATCTTTCCCTGCTTGCCACGTCACCTATCGCGCAGACGCAGCTTAGGTCAGTGGAAAATACCACATAATTACATGTATTTACAATGCATAGTTGTCCACGGGGGTTAAATGCAGTAGCATTTAATTTATCAATAACAAGAATTATTAAAGAGAACATCGTTTCTGGGTTATTAAAACCGCTTGAATAATTAACAACAGTCTCTACGTCCTCTGCCTTTAACCAGGGATAACTGTGATAAATTTAGAGACCGCAACTGCTCTGGGGGAAAATATTTCCCACAGTTTTGGGGCCGGCGGAAAATGATACGTTGTATCATGTAATATGACCCTTAGCCAAGAGTTCCCTCCATAGTTCTCGAGAACCCTGTGCTGCGGCCCTACTAGGTCACGCCTCTTGACCCGTTCGATCTTCACCATTCTCTGGATCCGGAGTGGCTGCTAACTCAAGGGGTACCAGTTTATCAATAGTTTTTATACTGGTATGTCCCCTGCATTTTATTTTTACGAGTCTCAGCACCCCTTCAGAATCTGGGTGTGTGGAGATCACTTTAGCTAATGGCCACTGGGA
Source organism: Coenobita brevimanus (assembly GCF_032717465.1). Classification (NCBI taxonomy): domain Eukaryota; kingdom Metazoa; phylum Arthropoda; class Malacostraca; order Decapoda; family Coenobitidae; genus Coenobita; species Coenobita brevimanus. The sequence goes on along the minus strand of NC_137045.1, from coordinate 25,531,196 downwards.
TCTTGGCTGTTCAGTCTTCACTATGACCACATCTCCTATGTTAATAACTGATTTGTTGCTGGCAGCTTGAGCTCCATAAAACCTCTCGCGTAGGCTCAAAAGATACTCTTCGCTCCAATGTCAATTCCAAGTATCCAGCACCCTTTTCAGACGTTGATATCCCTCCCGAAGGTGTTGTCCTAAATCATTAGTTTCTATGTTAGGATCATCAACTTCTTCCTGGATATCCACACAAGGCATCGGATGGAGCTTCCTGCCATATAACATGTGAGCCGGTGTTAAGGCCTCTAGCGAGTCGCTAGTGTCATCTTGATAAGTCAGAGGTCTATTATTAATCCTGGCTTCAATTTCAGTTATTACTGTTCTTAAATCTTCTCTCGTGATCTTAGTTCTATGTAATGTTTTCCTCAGACAGTTCTTGACAATACCAATCATTCTTTCGGTAAATCCATTTTGCCATGGAGCTCTTGGAGCTGTGAACTGCCAAATACAATTTCGGATTCCCAGCGCCGACTTAACCTTTGGGTCTTTCATTATGTTCAACAGTAAGGGTGATGCTCCAACGAAATTAGTTCCGTTGTCGCTTATTAACTTACCAGGACAAGACCTTCTAGCGGCAAATCTGCGAAAGACATTGAGGAATGTCTCTGAGCTTAGGTCTTCCGCTAATTCTAGATGGACTGCCCTTGTGTAGGCACAAGTAAATAAACAAATGTAAACTTTATGGGGAGTTTCCTCACCCGTAACAGTTATAGCCCCTGTGTAGTCCGCTCCTGTTATATGGAAGGGGCGACTTATGTTCACCCTATCCTTCGGTAGGGCTGGTGGTCCTGGGTAGATATAAGGTCGCTGCTCATACCTCCTACAAATGATGCAGTTTTTGAGATATTTTTTAATAACCTGTCTACCCTTAGGAATCCAGTACCTTTCCCGAATTTGGGCTAAGGTCTGCGGTACACCTCCATGGAGAGTGGAATCATGGGCTTCCTTTATAATAAGTTGTACAAAGCACCCACTCTTAGGTAATAAAATGGGATGTTTGGTTTGGATGGGCAAGTCAGCCTTTACCAATCGGCCTCAACATCTTATCAGACCCTTTCCGTCTAAGAACAAGCCTAAATTCTTCGTCAGCTTATTCCCTTTTCCAGTGTCTTGGCCTAAAAGTTTATATAATTCCCCGTAAGAATTTCTTTGTACTCTTTTCAGCCAGTATTCTAGGGGATCTAATTTCTGAAACCCCACCTTCTTATTCAAAAATTCAACAACCAATTTAGTAGTATTTAGAAGTTGTCTTATCGATGAAAATCGGCTGATGTCAGTTACTTCTGGCTCAGGTACTATAGGATCCAAGTTCACTACACTAATCTCAGCAATAGTGTACTGTTTCTGTTCAGGCCAATCCTTAGTGAGTAACCATTTAGGACCTTTAAACCACAAGTTATCTTTGATCAGTCTCCTTACGGTCGAACCTCTCGAGAGCAGATCAGCTGGATTTTGTTTGGAGGACACATGCATGAAATTAAATTTGGAAGACAGCTCTTTAATAGTCTTCACTCTATTACGGACGAAAGGAATTTTACTGTCTTCCTTCCCTATCCAGTAAAGACAAATCTCACTGTCAGTCCATATGTAAATATCCTCAAACTGAGTATCAAGAGTTGTGGTTATATACCTGGCCAATTTAGTTCCTACTTCTATGGAAGCCAATGCCATTTGAGGTAGGTTTCTTTCTTTAATTGGCGCAACTCTGGCTTTGGACATTATAATCTTACTATCCTCTCCTGTTGCGCAATAAGCTACAGCTCCATAGGCCTTTTGAGAAGCATCACAAAATATGTGTAAGTACGACTTCTCATTACTGTTTATTTTCCTGGGAATACATATGCTTGATGTAGTTTCAAACTCCTTTCTAATCTGTTCCCTTTGTTCCACATATGTCTCACCTAATTCAGTGTCCCAGTCTAATTTTTCTCGCCAAGCCTCCTGTACTAAACATTTGCCCCTAATAACTATAGGACTAACAAATCCTAATGGGTCAAATAGCTTGGAAATCTGACTTAACAAGGACCTCTTGGTGAGAGTGACATCAGAGAACTTCATTGGTTTCAAACTTATTACATCAGCTGTTGTATCCCAGTTAAGACCTAACACATTTTGAGTTTTGGGAATGTCAGAATCTGGATAGTCCTCTTGTATTTTATTCCTCAAAAGCGGTGAATTTGTATTCCAGCTCTGTAACGGCAAATTTGCCTTCCCACATTCGGAAGTGGCTACTTCATAAGCCTTCAAAGCTTCCGACTCTGTATCAGCAACACCTTGCAAATTATCCATATAAAAAGCCTGCCCTATTTCTGGACATTTGGCATTTTCAAAATGATGCTTTAAAGTGTTGCAAATTAGGAAAGGACTAGCACAAGAGCCAAAGAGCACCGATCGGAAACAGTAAGTTTTCAATGGACTATCCTCATTTTGAGGATCATGAGGCCAGAGGAAGTTTGTAAATTTCCTATCCTCATCTCTCAGTCCTATTCTGAGAAAAGCCTTACTAATGTCTGCTGTGTAAGCGTAAGGTTTCTCTCTAAATCTTAGTAACACATTCCCTAACTTCTCTGTTAGTGTAGGTCCAGAGTATAGGCAATCGTTCAAGCTAGCTGATCCCTTGGACGCTTTACTACTACAGTTGAATACTATCCTTATGGGAGTAGTTACTGAATCCTTGCTTACAGCATGATGTGGTAAGTAGTGTCCTTCTTTGTGGTTAACAGGGTATTCTACCTCTTCTATAAATTTATTCTTCAATTGATCCCTTATAATATTATCATATAGGATCAGATGTTCTGGTTTATCTCTCAACTTTCTTAGAAGAGAATTTAACTGAGCTTTAGCTGCTTGGTAATTTGTTGGTAACTCTGAGTGGTTTAGTTTCCATGGTAATCCTACCCAATACTGTCCATCCTTAAATTCCACAGACTGATTATACAGATCCAAAGTTATTTTATCTTCAGGGGTTGGTTCTTCAGAGTGTATACCTACACTGTCTAGGTCCCACAGTTTGTGTACAGGTTCAATGTTTTCATCCAATAAGTCATTTATCTGAGTAGGTTCTAATTCTGCACCTATTCTAGCTACCATCAATGACTATGTGGGGGTAACAAAGACTGAGTCTACTAGTTTGGCCTCTCCTTTAACTTGTTTTGGAAAAGGCAACTGACCCATAATAAGGTTACCTCCTGGACTCTTCCTTTTGAAAGTCCTATGTAGGAATCTTCCACAATAATCAGAACCAATTATCATTTTTATGGGACCCACAGTATCTGATTCCACATTCCGTTTAGCCAACTTTATCCCTGAGCTTTGCAGATAATCAGAGGTTTCCTTCAATCCCTTTATGTATATACTTGTCTCCATAGGATCAAGCACAGCTGCTGTTATACGGCATTTATATCTGCCTAATTGTATTACAGGTCTAACTAAATCAAAAGACTTAGCCTTCCTAGTTGTCAAGAATCCTGTAATGGCTAGATTTACCTTGCCGATAACTGGTAACTTTAATTTCTCCACAATGTCTGCAGAAATGAAAGTTTTCTGAGCACCCGTATCAAACAGGGTACATACCAATTGGTTTCTATTCTCAAACAATACTTTCACATCTGCTATTGGTACTGCAGCTGGCATTACTAATGGAGCATTCCCTTTTGCAATTGTCATATTGATGCTTGCAGGTTTAGGAACCTCAATTTTCATCCTAGGGCATAAAGCACTATGATGATGATCTTTTTTGCATTTAAAGCAAAGATTTAATTTAGTCTTACAGTCCTCGGCAGTATGTTCGGAGTTCATACAGATTATACAACACCCCAGTTCCTGAAGCTTCCCTACTCTAGAAGCATAATCAGGGTAGTGTTGACAAAATACACTGGAATGTTGCTCACCACAAAAGACACAAACTTTCCTGTCTTTTACCATGGAAGGTTTTATTTCCTTAATATCCTCAGCATGTCTATTCCTTATCTTTAATACTTTATCCTCGGCCTTTGTGGAGCTAAGGAAAGTACCTATCTCTTCTTTAGGCACATACTTAGTCTTCTCTGACTTAACTTTCCCAATCAGTTGGTTAATGGGTTTTTTCTTTACTTCAGTCTTCCGTTTGACCTCAGTAGTGTTTTAATGTTCCTTGCAAATGTTTACAGAGTTGCATCAAGCCTTCCTCAATCTCTTCACAGGAGAAATTATCCTTCTGGTACCTACCATACAAAGCATCCTTGGTTTTCGGTGGTAGTTTTAAGGACACAATTCTTGAAAGCACCCAATCTGATGTTTTAATATCTTCGTAAGTACCTAAGGCCCTTAATTTACAACTTATTGCAATTCTAAATTTTTGCAAGGAATCAAAATCGTGCCTAGGCATGGGTAATTCTATTAGAGCCTTTACTAAACGATTTATAACTTGTTCCCTGTCTTCGTAATTTTGTCTAAGGATGGTCAAAGCCACTTCATAGTTATTTTCTTCTACTGGTAATTCTTTTATCAGTTGATATGGTGTTCCCTTGACCTGTCCTAACAAATACGTAAGTTTGGTGACTTTAGGGAGATCTGTTCTATCGTGTACCAAATATTTGAACTGATCCCAGAAGGATTTCCAGTTCTGCTCTCCATCAAATTCCGGAAGCGTTATTTGTGGTAACACAGCTCTACTCTGCTGTGCCACGACTTGTGTTTCCGCGGCAGTGTCAGCTAATTCTGACTTTAGTGTCCTTACTACAGTTAAGTATTCTTCTAATTTGTCTTCAAACTTCGTAGTTTCTGACTCTAAGAGTTCCTTATTCTCAGCCTTTACTATAGCCGCTTCTAAAGTTAAGTAACTCTCTTCGTACTTACTCCATCGATCTTTCAGAATATTTAGGAGACTATTTATTCTCTCCTTGGACAGAGGTATTTGGTCCAACGACTGGTTACAATCATTTATGGCTCTAGTTACCCATCCTGCCTTACTACTAGAAGATCTTTGCAATAAAGAAACAGACATGTTGACAGAGTTCTAATTTAATAATTTAATTATGAATTCCAACCACAATTTTACCTCAACTTAGTAATGATTTGATTATTTTAAATTTTGAAGAGGGTAGGGATTAAGTCCTCATTGTGCAAATTATCCCCTCTCCCAATTTCATGATATACATTACAGCTCAGCTAATTATTTAGTTTAATTTTGAAGAGTGTAGGGGTTAGGTCTATAATTTCAACCTATTCCCCAGGGTTATTAAACCTCTAGGGTTTTATTTCATCCCCACACTCAATTGCCAAAACACCCATATTCCCCAAGCTCAGAATTAATTACCTCAATACTCCATAGGCCCACCCATAGCTTGTACAGCATAGAACTCTCCTTTCTTATGTTCTACATAATTTATAAGTTTCTGCAGAACCGCTTCCCTACCATGATGGTTCCAGTGTATACCATCAGATTTCAACATTGCTTGGAAGGGCTTGGCATTAAAATGTATGAAATCCCTTCCCTTCCTGGCCCGTTGCAACTTCCGGTTTACAGCTCTGCTAACTGATTTATACGTCCATAACAAACTGGAGAGCCATGTGGCAGGTTCCTTGGCTCGAGGAGGGTTATGGCTACTGAGGATTTACAAGAGCCCTCTATGGCTGCTACCACTGCTAAAATATTCTCCACAACTTCATTGACCTCCACGTCCTCATGGATATCATTTCCTCCAAGGAAAAGGACCATACGGTCATGCTCCCAGTCTAGTACGGCATTCAGCCTTTCATCTTCAGAGAAAAAGCTCGCCTTTCCTCCCGGAGCCCTATAGACACGTACGTCGACGTCTTCCACTTCAACCGAACGTGGTAGTAAACTGTGCCCCACAAAAGCAACTTTAAACACATTCAGCGCCTCGGCACACATCGGTTATCCTCACTCGGGGCACCAAAAATTGTGGAAAATGTTGAATAGTTCTGGTAAACAAATCGGGGCCCTCTTTCTGGGCACCAAAATGTGAGAAATGTTTAATGTATCCAAGTCGGTATCCCTGCCGGGACACCGCTAAGCAAGAATTTTCTCGATACACAACTCGTAGGTCGTTACTCTTCCCTAAAGTTGTCTAAGTAAATCAAACAAGTCTCATAGAGTTAGGTGAAATGTAAATTAAATTTAACTCACCTACAATACTATCTTCTATCTTATCTCTTCGCTAATCCCCCCTTGAATTGGCCAATTCGTAAAGGTTACTTAGCTATATGAAGAGGGAGTGATCGTTAACCGATGACGATGAGGCTGCCTGGTATCGTTGCTTGAGCAAGCAAGCGTCCTTATGGTGTGTATGTACAACCTTGCTAACTCCACGAGAGCTAGGAGCAGAGTCTTAACTCCACAAGGTCTGGGAGCAGATTGAGTGAATGCGGCAAACCCCAACCCTTCATCAAATTGTGGGTTGCAACTCTTATTTAATTACAGTACTAAATACAGTTAAATTACATCATGATATGTACAGGGCAAATCTAACAAATTAATCTTAGTTCCACTTAAACTAAAGTTAGACCAATTATTCCCTTTAACTATGTAAATATCTTAATTCCACATCTGCCTTAACAGGGGAATCTTTCCCTGCTTGCCACGTCACCTATCGCGCAGACGCAGCTTAGGTCAGTGGAAAATACCACATAATTACATGTATTTACAATGCATAGTTGTCCACGGGGGTTAAATGCAGTAGCATTTAATTTATCAATAACAAGAATTTTTAAAGAGAACATCGTTTCTGGGTTATTAAAATCGCTTGAATAATTAACAACAGTCTCTACGTCCTCTGCCTTTAACCAGGGATAACTATGATAAATTTAGAGAGCGCAACTGCTCTGGGGGAAAATATTTCCCACAACTGTTGATAGATCTAGGAGAAGAACGATGGCTGTCTACAACAGTGGCTATAGAACGACCAGAAAGGAAGCAGGTGAAGGAACAGATAGAAGGATAGAAACCGTAAGAGGGTAGTTTGGAAATTAAAGATTTATGCCAGACTCGATTGAAAGCCTTCGAGATGTCAAATGCAATGGCAGAGCTTTGGCAAAGTCCCGAAAGGAGGATGACCAGGAGTCTGAAAGGTAGGTGAGACGATCGCCAGTGGAGTGCCCCTGACGGAACCCATACTGACGATCAGAAAGAAGGTTATGAGAGGAAAGATGCTTTAAAATTTTTCTGTTCAGAATTGACTCGAAAACTTTTGAGACACAGGATGTTAAAGCAATTGGACGATAGTTAGAGGGTTGGGAATGGTCACCCTTCTTTGGGACTGGTGAATTGAGAGCAAACTTCCAGCAAGAAGGAAATGTACAAGTTGACAGATGAAGACGAAAGAGTTTACCTAGGCAGGGTGTAAGCACAGAAGCACAGTTCTTGAGAACAACAGGAGGAACTCCATCAGGCCCATATTCCTTGTTAGTATTGAGGCCAGTGATGGCAGAAAATACATCAGCTGAAGACATTTTAATGTCAGCCATGAGGAAGTCAGAGGGGGGAAGTGATGAAGGAAGAACACCATAATCGTCTAAGGTGGAATTGGAGGAGAAAATCTGAGAGAAGAGATCTGCTTTATCAGTAGAAGAAATAGCTACAGAGCCATCACAATAGAAAGAGAAGGAAAGGATGATGAGGTAAAGTTGTTAGAAAGGTTTTTGGCAAGGTGCCAGAAGGAGCGGGAAGAATTCGAGTTGGAGAGTTGAGAGCATTTAGTACGGATGAAATTATTTTTAGCAGAGCAAAGAACAGCCTTAGAACGATTCCGGGCAGAAACACAAACAAGATGTGATTCAGGGGTGGGTTGGCTCCGGTACCTTTTTATAGGCCCTGTCCTTGTTGTGGACAGCATTAGAACAAGCATGATTAAATCAAGGCTTTCTTGCATTAGTCAGAGGATATGAGAAGGGAATGTATGCTTCCATGCCCGAGAAAATAACCTCCGTAATGCACAAGGCACACTCTGATAGCTCCTGGCCACGGAAGCAATAATCATTCCATGGAAAATCAAAGAAGTACTGCCTGAGGGCCTCCCAATCTTCAGCTCCAAAGTGCCACAGACATCGTTTCTTTGGAGGGTCTGCAGGCTGTACCGGAGTGATAGGACAGGTTAAGGTTGTGATCGGAGGAGCCCAACGGAGACGAAAGATAACAGTGTAAGCAGAAGGATTAGTTGTAAGGAAGAGGTCAGGTATGTTGGAGCTCTCTCCATGGCAGTCAGAGATACAGGTAGGGTGCTGTACATGGAATGTAAGGGGTGCAAATGATGAGGTGAAAGAAAGAGAGACTGTACAGGTGCTTGAGGATGCAAAAGTGGATGCATGTGGATTAACTGAAACTAAATGGGGAGGTGAGAGTGTGAGAGAATGGGAGTATGGATAGGGTATATGTGCAGGAGTAGGTGAGAATGAGAGGGCAAAAGTAGGGGTGTGTATTGTTGTGAGTAACAGATGGAAGGAGAAAATAAGAGAGTATCGATCAGCTGGCCCAAGGATTGTGTGGGTAAGATTGAAAGTTGGACTACAAATGTGGGCGATTGTGTGTGTGTGTGTGTGTGTGTGTGTGTGTGTGTGTGTGTGTGTGTGTGTGTGTGTGTGCGCGCCAACGCAAGATCGTGCAAGCAGAGTGAGAGAAGAGTTCAGGACAAATGTGGGAGCCTGCTTGGAAGAGTTTGAAAGGAATGAGAGTGTTTATGACTGGAGATGTGAATGGAAAAGTAGGGAATGTGAAGGTGGATGGAGTAGTTGGTGAGTAGGGTGTGCTTGCAGAGATGCATGAGAATGGCAGTGCTTTAGCGGAAATTTGTGCAGGGAGGGGGTTGGTGATAGCCAATACCCTCTTCAGGCACAAAATGATCCATAGGTTTACATGGCGAGTGTTGAGAAGGATGGACGAACTGAATGAACGGAAGGCATTGATTGATTATGTGTGTGTGGATGACAGGATGAGAAGGTGTGTAATGGATGCAAGAGTATATAGAGGTTGGGGGAATGGGCTTTCTGACTACCACTTGGCAATGGTCAGAATCAAGGTCCAAATGAAATGGAGAAATTGAAGAAGGGAAGGACAGAAGGAAGTAGTTCATACAAGGAGGGTGGAAAGGTTACAAGAAGATGGGAAAAAGGCTGCATAAAAGAGGGAAATGGAGGAGCATTTGGGTAAATATGATTTGGAGCAGATGGGGGACATGGAAGGTGTGTGCAAGATATTTACAGAAGAAATCTGTGCACATTGTGAGGTGGTGTGTGGGGTGGAGAGAGGACGAAAGGAGGTGCAGGGAGCAGCATGGTGGAATGAATAGGTGAGAGAGGCTGTGGCACAAAAGAAGAAAGCATATAGCGAGTGGATGAGAAACGGGCGTGGAAGAAGTTGAGAGACGGAAGAGAGAATCATATGTAGAGAGGATGAGAGAGGTGAAAAGATTAGTAAGAGAGAGTAAGATGAGAGTGGATGAGGAATTTGAAAGGAAATTAAGTGTAAAGTAGACCGAATGTAAGAAAATTTTCTGGAAAAATGTAAAAGAGAATTAGACAGGGTGCAAAAGAAGTTAGTTGGGGAGTGAAAGATAAAAATGGTAGATTAGTAGTGGGGAAGGGAGAAAAGTTGAGCAGATGGAGAGAATACTTTAAGGAATTGTTTAACATAGAAGATCAAAGTAGTGCGAGTGTAAGTGGCTGGGGAATGACTGGGAGAAGGAGGGAGGTGAGAAGAGAGAAAGAAATCAGTAGGATGGAAGTTGTGGAAGCAGTAAAGAAAGTTAAAATGGGGAAAGCCCCAGGAATTGGAGTGTGTGGTGAAATGCTGAAGCATGGGGGAGAGATAGAAGTAGAATGGATGTGGAAGATGTGGAGATTGGCCTTGGAGGAAGATAGAGTCCAGGATGATTGGAAGTCAGGTATAATTATTCCCTTGTACAGAGGAAAAGAGGAAAAAGAAATATGTGGTAATCATAGGGACATTTGTTTTCTTAGTGTAATGGGAAAAGTATATGGTAGGATACTTATTGACAGAGTTAGGGAAATAACAGAGGAATTAGTTGGAGAAGAACAGGGAGGTTTAGGAAGGGAAGAGGTTGTGTAGATCAGATATTCATTCTTAGATCTTTAGTAGAAAGTTTCTAGAGAAGGGAAGAAGTTGTATGCCGCCTTCGTGGATTTGGAGAAAGCATATGGCAGGGTGGATTGACAAGGATTGTGGAAAGAATTAAGAATATATGGAGTAGATAGGAAGTGTTGAATACCTTGAAGAGTATGTATGAGGATGCTAAGGCTGCAGTGCGTGTGGATAGTGAACTGAGTGAATTTTTTTATTTGAAGGTTGGATTGAAACAGGGTAGGGTTTTTTTTTTTCAAGAATACTCCCCCAGTATCCCTGCTTGTCGTAAAAGGCGGCTAAAAGGGTTGGCAGAGGGTTAGTGCCCCTTCCCGGAAAATAACTAACTAAAAAGACAAACAATAAGCCTCGGACAAAGACTGACCAAAAGATGATGACCAAGGACTGGATAAAGGACTTGGTAATCGGAATGTGGAATGTAAGGGGAGCGAATGATGAGGTGAAAGAGAGAGAGATTGTCCAGGTGCTTGAGGGTGCGAAAGTTGATGTAAGCAGAATAACTGAAACGAAATGGAGAAGTGAGAGTGTGAGACAATGGGAGTATGAATGGGGTATATGTGCAGGAGTAGGTGAGAATGAGAGGGCAAAAGAAGGAGTATGTATAGTTGTGAGTAAAAGATGGAAGAAGAGCATAAGAGAGTATAGATCAGTTGGGTCAAGGATTGTGTGGGTAAGATTGAAAGTTGGAATACAAATGTGGGCGATTGTGTGTGTGTATGCGCCAACACAAGATCGTGCAAGCAGAGTGAGAGAAGAGTTCTGGACAAATGTGGAAGTGTGCATGGAAAAGTTTGGAAGGAATGAGAGAGTGTTTTTGATCGGTGAAATGAATGGTAAAGTAGGCAATGTGAAGGTGGATGGAATAGTTAGTGAGTGGGGTGTGCCTGCTGCGATAGATGAGAATGGCAGTGCATTAGTGGACATTTGTGCTGGGAGGGGGTTGGTGATAGCCAATACCCACTTCAGGCACATAATGATCCACAGGTATACATGGCGAGTGATGAGAAGGGTGGGTGATGAACTGAATGAAAGGAAGGCAGTGATTGATTATGCGTGTGTGGATAAAAGAATGCGAAGATGTGTAATGGATGCAAGAGCTTATAGAGGCTGGGGGAGTGGACTTTCTGACCACTACTTGGTGGTGGCCAGAATCAAGATCCAAGTAAGATGGAGAAATAGAAGAGGGAAGGATGGGAGGAAGGAGTAGTTGCAAGGAGAGTGGAAAGGTTACAAGAGGATGAGAAAAGGTAGAATATGAGAGAAGAGGAGGATCGATTGAGTAAACATGAATTGGAGCAGATGGGGGACGTGGAAGGTGTGTGAAGGATATTCACAGAAGAAATATTTGCAGCATGTGATGTGGTGTGTGGGGTGAAGAGAAGACGAAGGAGGGTGCAAGGATCAGTGTGGTGGAATGTAGAGGTGAGACAGGCTGTGGCACAAGAGAAGAAAGCATACAATGAATAGATGAGAAATAGGGGCGTGGAAGAAGTTGAGAGGCGGAAGAGAGAGTTATATGTAGAAAGGAAGAGAGAGGTGAAAAGATAAGTAAGAGAGAGTAAGAAGAGAGTGGATGAGAAATTTGGAAGGAATTTGAGTGTAGAGTGGAGGGACTGTAAGAAAATGTTCTGGAAAGAGGTGAAGAGAGTGAGACAGGGTGGCAGTGAAGTCAACAGGGGAGTGAAAGATAAAAATGATAGATTACTAGTGGAGAAGAGAGAAAAAGTAAGCAGATGGAGAGAACACTTTAAGGAATTGTTGAACATAGAGGATGGAAGTAATGTGAGTATAAGTGGCTGGGGAATGGCTGGGAGAAGGAGGGAGGTGAGAAGACAGGAAGAAATCAGTAGGACAGAAGTTGTGGAAGCAATGAAGAAAGTTAAATTGGGAACAGCCCCAGGAGTTGATGGAGTGTGTGGTGAAATGCTGAAGCATGGGGGAGAGATAGTAGTAGAATGGATGTGGAAGATGTGCAGATTGGCCTGGGAGGAAGGTAGAGTCCCGGAGGATTGGAAGTCAGGTATGATTATTCCTTTGTACAAAGGAAAAGGGGAAAAAGAAGTGTGTGGTAATCATAGGGGCATTTGTCTTCTTAGTGTAATGGGAAAAGTGTATGGTAGGATACTTATTGACAGAGTTAGGGAAATAACAGAGGAATTAATATGAGAAGAACAGGGAGGCCTTAAGAAGGGAAGAGGTTGTGTAGATCAGATATTCATTCCTAGATCTTTAGTGGAAATGTTTTTAGAGAAGGGAAATATGTTGTATGCGGCTTTCATGGATTTGGAGAAAGCATATGACAGGGTGGATAAAGAAGGATTGTGGAAAGTATTAAGCATATCTGGAGTAGCTGGGAAGTTGTTGAATGCTGTGAAGAGTATGTATGATGGTGCTAAGGCTGCAGTGCATGTGGATGGTGAACTGAGTAAATTTTTCTCTTTGAAGGTTGGGTTGAAACAGGGATGTGTCATGTCTCCATGGTTGTTCAATCTGTACAATGATGGGGTAATAAAAGAGGTACAAGGTGGGGCAGTGGATGGTGGAGTGGCCCTGATGAGAGAGGGTAGTGTTTGGAAACTCCCTGTACTGTTGTTCGCAGATGATACTGTGTTGTTGAGTGAAGATGAAGGGGAGCTGCAAGGCTTGGTGGATGAGTTTGGAAGATTGTGTAAGAAACGAAATCTAAAAGTGAATGTAGGCAAGAGTAAAGCTATGGTCTTTGAGAGAGGTGAAGTCAGTGAATGTACAGTGAGGTTGGTTGACGAGGAAATGGAAAATGTGAGTACATTTAAATACAGTACTTGGGTAGTGTGACGAGTAAGGATGGAAGTTTGGAGGGTGAAGTGCTTGAAAGGGTACAACAAGGTAGAAAGGTTGCTGGTTCCTTGAAAGCAGTGATAAGAAGCAGGGAAGTGAGCATGGAAGTGAAAAAGTTACTACATGACAGTATTGTGATACCAACTATAATGTATGGAAGTGAAGCTTGGACGTTGTTGGAAGGACACAAGTAAAGAGTGAGAGCAGTGGAAATGAGTTATTTAAGAGGAGCCTGTGGAGTCACATGGAGAGACAGGCTGACGAATGAGGATATAAAGGAGCGTTGTGGTGTGGATGTGGATGTGATAGGAAGTGTTAGGAGGAACACACTGAGATGGTTTGGCCATTTGGAGAGGATGGAGGGTGAGAGATTGATGAGGAGAGTTTATGTGAGTGAGGAGGAGGGTGGAAGAGGAAGGCGGAGGCCGAGGATGAGATGAATGGATGGAGTGGAGAGGTATATGAGAGAGGGGGGTGTGAGTTGGGAGCAGGGCAGTAAAATGGCGGGGGACAGGGCAATGTGGAGGCGATTTGTTTGTGGCCACGCTGTACAGGATTGAGGTGTCTGGCAATAGATAGATAGATATTTTCCTTTTTTTTTTTTTTTTTTTTTTTTTTAAACAAAATATGGTAATACCTTTTCCTTTGTTTTTTTTTTTCTTTTTTTCATTCATTATGAAGGGCATTTATTCATTTATATCATGTAGCAATTTCATAACAACATAGTTATAAATAAGGGCAGGGGAGAGAGTTGAATGTAAACATTTTCATATGTTGTGTACATCTCTGAGTGAGGGGTATGTGGTGCATAATGTCTGCGCCAGCCTGTGGGGGTCATGTAGAACAGTGGAAGCTCGATTATCCAGGCTCGGATTATCCAGCTTTCGGTATATCTGGGCCGTGACCCAATGGTTCAGTGGTACAGTAATTCATAGAATTATCCGTACGATAGCTCCGGTTTAAACAGGAAGCATCCAGTTTCTAGGGAGAGAGGCATGGATAAACCAGAGAAAGTCTTGCTCACCCTGCCCCCACCCACACCTCCTGCTCACAACTCGATCACAAGGGTGAAATGATGGAGTTTGGTGAGGCAACTGATACTCCTGACGTAGCCTAACCTTGCTTAACTACTTAATAATTTAACCTAATTTAACCTAACCTGGGCTCCAGTTGGGAAATTGGGAAACTAAATCCACTTTTGTGTATGATGAGTTTCTTCCATTATGCCCGTAGCAATTGTAGGTACGGCTTAAAGAACGTGATAAAAGAGAAAATCTTTCAGCAAGAGAAGGTAATTTACTACCCTCAAAATAGAAAAACACAGAAAACAAACTGGAGGAATATGAAGTGAATTGGTGAGGTCTTTAGGCTGTATGCTTAGACGAAAAGTAATGGGTTTCCTAGTTTTAGGGAACGAAAGGAAACAAGAATGTCTGCTAATCAGAAAAAAAAAAAAAACTCATCTCATGTGTTCTCGTAAGTTAGCATTCAGTTCTGCATTCTTCGTTAGGTATCGCGCCTCCCAACACATTTTGGACCGACAGAGCATTGTTATTTCTTCCTCTTACATTTACTGTTCACTCTTTTCTTCGTTCTTAAGTGTATTGTATGTGTGAAAGAGAGTATTAATACAAACAATAATGCATTCCATTAACCCCATCATAGCTGTCAGCCTCGAACAATGCTTTACTGTACCGGTGTCAGGGATGTTGGGTTAGGGAGAGCTATAAAAAACTGTGAACAATTATGGGAAGGGAACGAAGGGCACTGGTATGTTTTCACGACCCTCCTCTACCATCTCAAACAGTCAGGCGGACTGCCACTTCATCTCAAATGTTTTCGCCGATATGTTTAAATGCTATTGTAACATGCACCCTAATTATGAGTAAGTTTCTTCCATTATGCCGGAAACAAACGTAGGTAAGGTTTAAGGAACGTTATGATAATAAGAAAACAAACTAGAAAAATACAAAAACAAATTAGAGAATATGAACTGAATTGGTAAGGTTATTAGGCTGTATGCTTGGACGAAAATTTACGAGTTTCACAATTATAGGGGATGAAATGGAACAATTATGTTTACTAATAAGAAAAAATACTTTCATCTCAAGTGTTCTCGTAAGGTGGCATTCAGTTCCACAGTCTTTGTTCGATGTTGCTTCCCAACACATTTCGGACCGACAGAGCATACAGTTATTTCTGCTTCTTACAGTTAAGTGTACATTTATTGCACATTCTTTTGTTCGTTCATGTATGTGTGAAAGAGAGAGTATTGATACAAACAATAATGTATTCCATTAACCCCTTATGGCTGCTAGCCTTGAACAATGCTTTACTGTACCGGTGTCAGTAACGTTAAGTTAGGGAGAGCCATAAAAACTGCGAACAATTATGGGAAGGGAACCAAGGTCACTGGTATGTTTACACGACCCTACTCTACCATCCCAAACAGCTCGGCGGTCCTTTCATCCCAGATGTTTTCGCCGATATGTTTAAATGCTAAAGTAACATGCACCCTAACTTTATGTTTAAATTCTAATGTAACATGCCCCCTAATTTTCTTTCACGAATCATAACAAATCACAAGATGGGTTTAGGGAGGAGGGGAAAAAGCCAGGTGTACCAGACGAGTCTTTTCACATCTGTAAGAAAAAGAAACTGACTTTATAACTTTGAAAAAATGGTTTCAAGGTCTGCCACGGGAGCACACAAATTTCTGAACTCACGAACATTGAGTATTTGAAGGGGGTAAACATATGCTTTGCTGTAAGCAGTAAAAGCACCTTACCAAATCAGTTCATCCTGATAGTCTGTTATATTTTTGTGATTATTTCTGGGTTGGTAAATAAACATTTCTCGTTAAATCTTTCCCCTCTGTTTTTATCTGTTAAGGTGTGACGACTCTTTGATTCGTTAACGTAATGGCAGAAGACACTGTTCTAATCTAAGTGTTTAAACCTGGCCTAACCTAGCTTAACTGCACCTATTAATGTAACCTAACCTAATCTTCAGTTGGGAAGTTGGGAAACGAAGTCCACGTTTGAGTACGATGAGTTTCGTCCATTGTGCTGGAAACAATCGTAGGTACAGCTTTAGAACGTGACGATACTAACAGGGAGGAAATCTTTCAGTAAGAAAACGTGATTTACCGAACTGAATATAGTCTGAAAAATACTGAAACAAGCTGGAGGAATATACATTGAACTGGAAAGGTCTTTCTGGTACTTAAAGTGTACATTTACCGGTAAATAAATCAGTCTAACAGTACAGTACTTGTGTTTCCGCCGGATTAATCGTGCTTTCGGACTAATCAGGCACCCCTTAACACCATATAGCCCGGATAATCGGGCTATCTCTGTACTCGGAAGCGGTTCGACTCAGATTACGTCGAAAGAGTTCGAGAGAGGTAAGTACAGTGGTAACTTTTTGTGTGTGAAATCCTGAAACTTGTTACTTGAAAATCATGTCGATAAGGATGCCACCCCTAGTGGAAAGTGTGGTGCTACCAATGGTGCAAAGGGCTAGCCTAACAGAGCAAGGTGTGGCCTTTCCCTTGATGTGAAATTGGACATTGCTAAGTACCATAAGGAGGGACAGGGAGAAAGCAAGATCACTGAGGCCTTTAAGCTGCCCCTCGGCTTCACCACTTCACTCTCCCCATTGCTCATCATCCTCTCCTGGCGACCTGAAATGATTGTCCACCCCTCCAGCTGTCCCCAAGCCACTGGAGGGACTCTTGGTCACACCTCAGTTCAGCCTGGGACATACTTCAACTAGGTGGCTGAAATGTTTTTGAGATTTTCAGTTATGTGGCCCTTGACCCCCAACATATCCCCTATTGAACCTCTGTTAAATTGACATTCATTCATTCATTGCCAGACGCCATGTATCCCAAACGGGGTGGCCAACGGCGTAGAGTTAATTGTTTTACAGGGAGGGGCACTAATCCTCCACCAACCCCACTTGACACGTAGGGATGCCAACAGCATCTAGTGTTCCCAGGCGGTCACCCATCCAAGTACCAACCAGACCCAGCGTTGCTTAACTTCGCTGATCGGACGGGAAGCGGTGTACTCAACGTGGTATGGCCGTTGGCAAATTGACATTGATTTATGTTAAATCAGTATGTGATAGGTTTTCATTTGATGTAACCCAATCGCATACTAGGTCGTGACTGTATAGCAGTGTTCACAGCCATTCCCAAAACAGACATATTATGTGTAAATTCATTTGAATTGAAAGCTAATGGTAAGATGTTGTGTAATGACAGTTAAAAAAAAAGAAGCATGGAAGAGTCACAAAATCTGGCTAGCAAAGAATTTAAATGGGACAGACACACTCCTACCCCAACTGATTCAATACAAGGGCCAGCTTTTTGGGTAGAGTAGGATTGGGTCAAGGAGGCAAGAGCTAAACCAAAAAATGGGAAGGCTGAAAGCCCATCTGGAATTGTCAAAGTGTTGAAGGCCTCTGGTGAACTGGGCACAGAACTCACATAGCAATATACTGGACTGGAGGTGCAGCCACATCATGAGTGGCTATAAGAGTAAGGGGGATGCCTTAGGCTAAGGAAACTATTGAGGTCTGATGCTGTTGTTATTGATGTTGCATAACCTTAGTCTTTCTGGACAAGCAGACACACTGACCACAGTTAACCCCTCCATGGCAGTCGGCGTTGAATGACGTTTAGCCAATAAATGGCCACAGGCGTCGTTTGAGCACGGCCTATAACAAACTGCAAGAATTTTGGGGAAGTGAATGAACGTTTTGAACGACTTCAGATTGACCTACACTACACTGCCATACACCCCATCAAGCAGTTCTGAGCCTGCGGTTGTGATGAGTGGATTTTCAATTTTTTCACTCCTGGCTGTGCCTAAACAAGCACAACTGCACCCATTATCTTGACCCAGTTAGAAAATATCACCTTTGCCCTCTCTTGCAAAACACACACAACCACCTGTTTACGGTTATGAATTAATACAGGCACAAACAAAAAAGACATGATAAGTGAAAAATACATTTTTGTCTTGGTATCTTTACCTATTTGCTCAGTTATGTTGTAATGGTTTGAATCATTCGATGCAGTGCAACGTATAAAAACTGTGAAAACTTTCAGGAAGTGAACGAACATCTGAGGGAGACTGACCTTCCCTTCATGACTCACATATCATCTGTCAGTTCACCACCTGCTGCCGTGATGAGTGGATGTATGATTTTTTTGCTCATGGCCATGCCTAAAAACACATAGTTACACGCATTATCTCGATCCAGACAGAAAATATAATCTTCTTCCTCCCTTGCAAAACACACAGAACCACCCAGTTTATGAGACAGCAACATATATTGTGAAAATAATGAGGTAAAATGATAGAGAAAGGTGAACGTGTTATTATGGATAAAATACGTTTTCCCCCGTCTGTAAACGTATTTATTTCTGCTTTGTCTCTGCATTCATAATAATTAGACTTATTCTTAGTTCTGAAACTTCATAATGATTCTATTTCTAGCCATGCACGTGGTGTGAGAGATGGAAGTTGCGACTCAACTTCCGTATTGCTAATCGGATCTGACTCTCCACTTTCATTTCCCGTGGGAGAGACTAGCCTCGGAGGATAGGCAATGTTGTCATTTAGGACTGAAAATTCAACCCTTTCACTCTCTTTTCCAAGCGTGGGCATGATAACATTGAAAATAACTCGGAACTACCATAAACATACCGATATATCAACAAGGTGAACTAATATTCAAAAAAAATTTTCCAGCCATATCGAACATATTATGTACTGAAATCATTCAATATCATCATATCTCATATATGCGCAACATTTTGGCATCATTCACATTGTTTTGGGGGGTAAAAAAAAAATAACAACACCTGCAAAGTTGCACTATGGCAGTGTCCCTGGGGGATGGATATCGGTTGCCGATATTTCTGCAACTTTCGCGCTCAATTGCAGTCTACAGAATGGGTCTAGGAAGCTGGGATTTGCACTGTTAGGTGTATCTGAACTTTCTCTTCAATGTGGCAAGAAAAAAAATCAATTTTCGAAACTTCAGAAAATGGCCCCCGCATCGGCCTGGGGTGCACAGAAACTTCCAGACCCATGGCCATGGAGGGGTTAAGTAACTGTCCCTTCGGGGTCATTCCATAGTTTCCCTGCACCATTTATTCTGTGTCTAAGTGTGGCACGTGCTCCATTGTGTGTGTTATGTTGTGCAGGCCTATTCTGCAGGCAGGGTATGTGCTAGGCCCGGGAGAAACACCTTGGGGCCCTCATTCTAAGAAATGTATGGGCCCCTGACCTGTCAGTCATACTGAAAGGCTCCACCCCACCCCACTCCCCCATAAAGATAAAAATAAATAAATAAATGTTAACACTGATGACATATTCAGTATTTTATTCAGTGAAAAGATAATTAGTTTTATTACATTTAGGATATATTACACTAAAGAATATTTACTTGACAACAGTAAGCTCCTGACTTTCTCCGAAGCCCCTCCCGGGCTCTGGGCATGTGTTATCTGCAACTCCACCCAATCTGAGTCTGATCTGGCAACTAAGGAAGGCTGGATGTTGTTTTGATCTGAGCCTAAGCTGAGCTAGGTGATCATGATCAACTCTTACAAACACCTCTGATGAGTAGATGTCAGAAGAAGGAGCATGTAGTAGAAGTAGTAGTAGTTGTAGTAGTTGTTCCCCAGGCAGTCTGGCCAAACAGCCCCGAGTCCCTAAGGAAGGCCAAGGCCGAGACTAGGCTTTCACACAGAGCTCTCAAGGAGTGTATGTTATGTTGTTGGCATAGGTGATTGTGTGCAGTGCAGTCTTCCATAATGTGCTTAATAGTATGGGGTGCTGTGTTACATTTTGGACAGGTATCAGTGATAGAGTCATCCAGCCTCTTTTGGTAACTTAAGAGGGCTGGATGATGCCCACATCTCAGCCTGGCCAGGTGGACCCTTTCCTCGCGAGGGAGACAGGATTCAGAAGAGTGGATATCAGGAGGCCGTGCATGCAGCTGTGTGTTGTCTTTAAGTGACTGAATGGAGCAACGAGTGATTTGAGTATGGATATGCTTCTGGAAGCTGGTCTGAGGCGGGCAAGGGGGGAGAGATGACAGTATTTGTGTATGCTATCATGTGCTGGATGTTGTTTTGATGTTCCTTGGTGTGTGTGGATGTGCTGCCATGTAGTGTAGTGGATGAGCTTGTAACAGAGTATAGTATTATGATTGAGATGTATTGCCTTTTACATGAAATGAATATGCATGGTATGTATTTCTTCATTGCTGGTTTTGGAATGTCTGGGGTTGAGTTGCTGTTGAAGAGGGCATGATAATGTTTGTATGGCATCTTTTATGTTCCTTCTGTTCTTGTATTGTGTGGCTTTGTCATAAAATGACAGGGTGTTGTGTTAGCATAGGCTGCTGCATAGAATTGTGTGCATCTCATATCAAGATAATCCCTAACAGGGAAGACTAGTTCTAAATAGAGCTGTGAGAATGGTTTTGGTGCAGCCTGTGATGTTGTGTAGAGCATTGTCCTGTTTAGTCTGCAAGCAAGGTGTTGTATTGAATGTTAGATGGGATGGAGGCCCATGTGGGGTGCCATAGGACATCACTGATCTGATATGCTGTTTGTAGAGTAGGAGAGTATTTCTTTTTCTTGTCCAGTGCCTGTCCCTTTAAGTTCCCTAAGTGTGTTGAGTCTGGGGGTGCACCACCTCTTGATGTCTTGTATGTGTTCCTTGAAGATGACTCCAGTGTCACAGGACACTTCAAGGATCTTAGTAGAGGGTGTGTGTGGCACAGGTACATTGTCAAGGGTGTACCTGTACCTATATTTTCTGCTGATAATGAGTGTGGTGGTGGATTTGATGAGGGCTGTGGGGTCGCTACTCAAAACACCCAACTCTGACTCTGAGTCCGACCCCGTAATTTCTTGTGTGTCCAATTCCGACTCTGACCCCTTAGACTTTCTCTACAATAAATTTGCCATGATGGGCCCTCACTGACTTGCACATGCTTGAAATTCCCACTTCACAGCTTACAGAAACTGACAAACATTTCCATGTCACTTTTTACTATAGCCATACCATTCCTAGGAATTTTGTATTCAAGAAACTCACCTCTAGATTCTCGTATCAAAAAATTATCCAGACACGTTCACTCAGTGGGAAAATTGAAGATCGTGGTGTCTGTTTACTTTCTGTTCTTGTCATTCTGTCGACAGATGGCATCACCTATGTTTATGATCAACATAACGAAGACCAGGAGAACAACAAACAAGTTCTAAAGTATGGAAAATGAGAGAAAAGAAAAAAAAAGAGTTGCAGCAGCAGCAAGAAATAAAACCGAAGGATCTGTCATTCGAAAGGCAATGCTCCAAATTACATCTACATCGTGTTAAAAATTTCTTTACTGGTGGTCGGAGGAGGGACTTTCTAACTGACTCCCACTCCAACTCCAGCATCACCATAATTGCATCTGACTCTGGCTCCAACTCCTTAGCCCTGGATTTGACTGGTGTTTGCTCTCAACTCCTGTCTGAAGACTGTAGAGGTACAATAGTCATGTTGTTGTGAACAGGCTATGTCTCTGATGTATTGTGTAGATGTTGGTGTAAGAAGTGTACGTTGTGCTGGTCTCGTGGAGTTTGATGCCCACAGGTGCATGTAGTGTGAGGTTGGTTTGTAAGGTGTTTTAGGAAGCAAAGTCTACATGAGGTGTGGCATGGGTAAGAAGTAGGCATTCAGTTATCTTGTATGGCATGCTAAGTAGTGTTATGGGCTGTTTGAAGAAGGGTATGTTGGGTCCCTGTGTAGCTTTTGTATAGTGATGATTATTCCATGTTTCCACATGCTGGGAATGATACAGTGTGCAAAATGGTACAGTAGTTGTTGATGTTTGTGAAGGCCTGGATGCCATGTGGTTCTGAATGTTTAGATGTAAGTTGCTGATACTATTCAGCCCTGTGCATGTAGTTTTTTTTTTTTATAATGGTAGATCTCTTTTGGAGTGAAAGGGATTACATTGTGGTCAAGTGAAGAGGACTGCCTATGCAGGGAACCTTGTTTTTCTGACTGAAGGCATGTTGGTGTAAGGTGCCTTATATTCATCCATCCCTGTTTCTTGTGAGGAGAACTTCGGTCTGAAGCTGATGGATCCTTTAATGGAAGTGATGAAAAGAATACTCAACAGATTAGTAAGAAAAATAATAGTTATATATTGGTGTGATGCACCTCATTTTCATGACAGGCTGGGGACCCATATAGTATATACAGTTGGATAACTGGAGAAGTACAGAACGTGGCTAAGGATAAGAAATTATACTGTGTTTTTGTGAACTTTGAAAAAAGCTTTGGAGGATAATGGTGAAGTGGCCAATGAAAATGTAGGGGGTTGAGGAATAGTGATGGCAGTAGATGCAAATTTTAGAAGCAGTTGTCACAAGATTTTCAGGTTAAGGCAGGGATACATGGGAGATCATTCCTAAGCTGAATTCTCAGGATGAAAATGGGAAATTGGGTGAGGTAATGGAAGCATCATCACAAGTTTTAAGAAAAGGATACCAGTAATTCACAAATTATTTCATGCTGATGGCAGGGAGTATGGATGGTTGAAAATTCCAAAAATGGAGAGAAAGTATGGAATCAGCAAGTAAACATCGGGAAGACAAAAGCCACGATCTGTAGCTGTGACAGTGAATTGGTCACAGATTTGGGTAACTGGTCATGTGCTGTAGTTTTTTTCTTTACTAGTGGTGAAATGGCAATGAGAAAGCTTGAGTTGGAGGAGTGGCTGATTAGGGTGGTTATGGCCATGTATGTAGGTGCTCGCACCCAGGTGAGAGTGAATGGAGATTTGAGTGATGAGTTTTCCATGAATGTTGGTATGCATTAGGGGTCAGTTTTGAGTCCCATGTTGTTTATCGTGGTACTTGAAGCCCTCTCACATGACATCAGAAATGGACTCCCGTGGGAGATGTTGTACGCTGATGATTTGGTGTTGATTGCAGAGAATGAAAGGGAAGAGGAGGAAAGATTTAGGAAGTAGAGAGATGATATGAGGCACAAGGGCTTAATGGTAAATGCAGATAAAACAAAAGTGATGATATCTAGGGTTGGTGGCAGTACAGTCAGAGAAGAGGGAGAGTGGCCATGTGCAATTTGCCACAAGGGCATGGGACGTAATTCCATCTTGTGCAGTGTTTGTGATAAATGGGTGCATAAGAGATGTAGCGGTATTAGACGCAGACTGCGAGATAATGCTGATTTTATGTGTGCAGCGTTTTGGGAGAGCAGGTGGAGATTGTCAGGGCGTGAAAGGATTGAACTTGCTAGTGAGACTTTTGAGTATGTGGAAGAATTTTGTTATTTGGGAGACATGTTATGTGCTGGAGGTGGGGCTGGAGCTAGCTCTGTGGCTAGGGTGAGAAGTGGTTGGAAGAAGTTCAGGGAACTGTTGCCTCTCTGGACATTGAGAGGACTCTTCCTACGTGGTAAGGGGTCTTTGTATGCAGCAAGTGTTAGGAGTGTGGTGATGTATGGTAGTGAGACCTGGGCAGTAAAGGAAGAGGATATTCACAGGCTCAGAAGTACAGAAATGACAATGATTAGGTGGATGTGCAGTGCATCCCTGCATGCAAGGCCTGAGGGGGCTGGGTTCACGATGGAAGAGTTGAGAGGTATGATGGGACTGGATTTTATTGGTGTTGTGATGAGGAGAGGTAGATTGACATGGTTTGGGCATGTGGAGAGGATGGGGGATGATAATTGGGTGCAGAGGGTGAGAAGTTAATATATGGGGGTGGGGTTGTGAGGAGTAGACTGAGAAAGACGTGGGACGAGGTCATTAAGTGTGACCTCAGGGCTAAGGGACTGAACAGGGAGGCTGCCAAAGTTCGAGCAGCATGGAGAGCCGCCATTAGGTGACCAAGGCCGATGCATGCAAGCATGTTGGAGCCTACAAAAATGAAACTCAGTTGCAAACACAGTTCACAAACAATGTATTGAAGTGCTTAGTAGCTCAAGGTGGCCAGTGGATTTCAGAAGTACTTTAGCAGATGTAAGGGTACAGCCAGATCACTTGATGGTAGACCAGTAAGTTCCTAGGTAGTAGGAGATGAGCCATTGGAGTTTGTGGACAAATTCTGCTGCCTTGGTGGTGTTGGTAGTGCAGGGGGTGGTGCCGAACAAAGTGCCATTGCAATGGTGCAAGGTAATCAGAAATAGTTTAGATGATTGTTTTCCATCTTGATGTTGCGAGTAGTCTCATATTCCACAATAGGGAAGTGTTTGTTACTTTGTGTTAGGAGTGTCATAGTGTATGACACTGAAAAATGAGGTTTAAAAGAGGACATAGTGCAATTGGAGTATAACATGAAGGTGATCTGTTGGATATGTGAACTAAAGCTGGATGACATGATTTTCCCAGAATGGAGAAGACAGTTAGAAGTGGAAAGCATATGGAAGGAAGTAGAAGGGAGACCAGTGAGGTGGTTTTGACATGCTGAAATGATGTACCTGGGAAGTTGGGTGGGGGGATGCACATAGGTACTGGCTCATCAGCGGAGAAGTAGACTGAGGTAGACATGAGATGAGGTGATACATGCTGACCTTAGATCTGGAGGTTTTATTAGAGACCTGGCAAAGAGCACAGTGGAAGAGTGTTATTGGGTGAACCCATCTTACCCATGTTAGGCTATGTGGAAAACATAAAATTGAACATGGTGATGAGTCCACAAAGCTTCTCTCAGATCATCATGTGCATTTGTTAACCCTGTACCTATTTCATGCCAACAAAACTGTCAGGCAGTATAACAATCAGATGAACAAATGCAGAATTACTTTTTATTTTTCTTCATAGTCCAATCAGTAGTAAATGAAACCAGTAGTTAATTTAGGCAACCTTAGGTATATTTTCAGTGTCAATCACCTAGCAACTTCATGCACGGTACCTCACTTTTTGAGGTACTTTTTATCCTTGTACCCCTTATAACTCTCTCTTTCTCTCTCTAGGAACACGACGAGCCTATGATAAGGTGCTGAAAGGTCGAAAAGCAGCAGCTCTTAGAGCACGGGAAGCTGATGCCAAGACTCAAAAACTACGTGCAGATTTGGAGGCCAGAGAACGACAAGCACAAGACAGACCACATTTGTCGGAGGAGGAAAAGTAACGTACCATATTTTTTGTTGTTCTGTATTTTAGTACAGTAAAACCTTGATATAACAGACTTCAGTAGATCAGAATTCGCTTTTATCAGACTCGGAGTAGCTACCGGACTAAATTCCTATATATCGGAAAAAGTCTGATAAAGCCAGAAGCAGTCCAGACTGCCTGACCACTTCAGGTATGTTCACTACAAGAAGGTATATAAAAGACATGTTTATCACTGTACAGTACAGTATCATTATATATACTACAGTATACCATTTGATTAATGTAGTGAAGTTATAACACAGTACAGTACTGCAGTGGTAGTTAAAACAGTTTAAATACTGTTCATGAGATCCAGACTAATGTCTGATATATCGGAAAAAGTTTGGGTTACCAGGGGGAAGGCCAGATGTTGCTTTTATCAGAATTTTGCATTTTTCGGAATGGCTTGGGCCCCAATTAGTCTGTTATAGTGAGGTCTTACTGTAGTTGGTTACTACTTTGCCCTCTAGAGATGTTACCATGAGAGTGATGTTCAGCTGTAAGGTTAGTATGTAGCCATGCTATCATTTCATTTAGGTTGGATACTCAGACTCAGTTACACAGTTTATTTTACTGTATTTTTCTTTCACTTTGCCCTCTAGGTATACTATCATAAGGTGTGGTTTAGCTGTAATCCTAGTATCTAGCTGTGCTGTCATTTCATTTTTCAGCAGGATACTTACCCATAGGTATACTGAGTCCAGTCTGAGGCTCTCACCCTGTTACAAGGCTTGAATACACATTTCTGCCCAGCAGAGGGTTGGTGTCAGTTTTTGTCCAGTGGCTATTCATCATCATCATCATCTTTTTTTTCTACCTAAAGATGGGGTATGGTAGGATCCAGAAATATGAAAAGAAAAAGTATAGAAGTGGAAGAATTATCAACAGCATAGCAAGTAAAATTGCCTGGAAAATCATTAACACATCATCAAGCTCCTCTGTTCAAGGGTCCACCTCTTAAGCTCAGCCGTCGGACGAGCTTAAACCAAAGGGAGGGTTTCAGGTGTCTGGACCCCCTCCCTGTTTCACTTGTAGCTGCCTTTTAACACTGTCAGACTCTTTATGAATGAATAAATGATTTCCCTAATGAACAAAAAAAAAATGAATTACCATGTTTTATTGTTCACTTGTTTATTCAATGCTGATTTTTAACAGATATATAAACATTTCATCAATGCTTGTTGAAAGTGATAGAGCATTGATTTGTGATGATTTTTGTAAAAAAATGACACTTCTAGCTCTATTAGAAAGATTTTTGTGGCTTAGGGAACAGAAATATTTCATGGTCCTTGATCACACCCAGCAGATCTAGTAGCAACTGACTCAGCATCATAAGATGTTTCCAAACATTTCGTTCCCCCTGTCCTTCTTTGTAACTGTATTGTTATGAAATTATTGCATGTTATAAATGAATAAATGATATTCCTAATGAAAGAAGAAAAAAGAACTTAGCGTATTTTTTCGCTCACTCATTTATTCACTGTCAATTTTTTTAGTGATATATAAACATTTCATCAGTGCTTGTTGAATGCTCTACAACTTTCAGCAAACATTAACGAAATGTTTACCGGTATTTTTCTATGAGAAACCAGCATTGAATGATTGAATGAACTATAAAACATGGTAATTTATTTTATTTACTTATTTTTTCATTCATTAGGAAGTTCATTTATTCATTTATAACATGTAGAAATTTAATAACAATACAGTTATAAATAAAGGCAGGGGAGAAAGTTGAATGACGCAGCCGAAAATTGTGACGAAAAAATAATACAACCTTCATGGTTGGATGCAACCTGCTTCGAAAAAGTGTGAGTGATTGGATTTTTCTTGGACGCAACCTGCATCATAAAAGTGCTAGCAGTTGGATTTTTTACCAAACCCTTGTATATGAATGGGTTAAATTGATTCATCACCACCACCATTATTATTGTTGTTGTTACTGTTGCCACTTTTGTTGTAAACCTGAGACAGTCCACTGCAGGTGAGAAGCTTCTACTGTCTTGCTGTTATCATGTTCCATCCAGTATTATCAAATGTGATAATTTATCTCTGTCATATGTGTGCTTCTTCCTCTCACTCCATATCTGGGTTGCCATTTTTATACCCTAACTTTCTATCTGATACCTCATGTATGACATATGTGTCGTGCCAATATGCACTTTTGATTTTTTAATATGACTTTATCCTCAGTCCCTGTCTGTTTGTTTATCCCATAAGCTGTTGTTATCATTCCTTGTTATACCTTACATAATTCATTCCATTCCTTTCTGATTGCATGTTCATGCATAAGGATTTTGTTGGACTTCAGGTGTCCAGTCCATCAGGCAGATGAAGATAACACAGGTTATACAGTACAGGTAAACCCTGACATATGATACTCCTAGATATGATACCCCGGCTTAGCAGTGGGAATACAAATACCACCATACCCCACTAGACGATGGCCTCACCCTGCATTATCGATAGGCCCTCCGACATTGCATCCACAGGCGATAGGCCGAAATTTTGAATCGTGCGTTCCCGCAACCAGCTAAGCCCGCCCACCTTCCAGGTTCCACAGAAATGCCCGCGCAGCCCCCACAGCCATCGCTTACCCTGCGCTCACCCATATTGTTCTTCTTGTACCGGCCATCTCGGTAAGGAACTTTCTTACACTCACCCACCAGACATCACGTTGCATCACCAATGTTACACAAGCCGCAAGCGTAGTGCATCGTAACTGTGTACGAGCAGTGCCGTGAGTAGAGCGGTGATGATAATCGTGTGTGGAGTGCAATTTTGTGTGATATTTTCCTAAATAAGTGTGATCATGTCTGGTAAGAGTGGTGCACATGGTGGGGCTACTGGTAATGCTAGTGGAAGCCCTATTTGGGATGGTAAGCGACCTGCTAGTGTTGGTGTTGGTGATGTTCCCGTGAAGCGTGTGCGTAAGTATGTGTCTCTAGAAGTGAAACTAGATATTCTTGAGCGCCACGAAAAAGGCAAGGGTGCTTGTGCTATTGCCTCGGCTCTCCACCTGGCCCAGTTGACTGTCTCCACTATCATCAAGAAGGGGGAGGCCATTAAGGCTGCCGCTGGGGAGGTTGCAACCTTATCTGCTTCCCGTATCATCTGCCAGAGAGAGCCTACAGTGGAGGAGCCGGAGTGGATGCTTTGCATGTGGATGAAGGACCAGAACAGGAGGAAGGCACCCATGAGTCAGGCAATTATTTGCACCAAGGCTCTCTAACTATGGGACGAAATCAAGGTGAGGCGGGATCTTGATGCTAGTGAGACATTTAAGGCCAGCCATAGGTGATTTGACCACTTCAAGAGGCGAGCTAAGCTCCACTACGTGAAGATGTACGGTGAGGTGGCGAGTGCGGATACGGTGGCAGCGGTAGCATTTCGTGACGAGTTGAAACTTATTATCACGGAGAGTGGCTACAGTGCAAAGCAGATCTTGAATTTTGACAAGACTGGGTTCTTTTGGACCTCAGAGACATTCCTTGCAACAGAGGAAAAGTCTACGCCAGGGTTCAAGACTTTGAAGGACCAGCGTACGCTGCTGCTGGGGGACAACGCCAAGGTCGACCTCAAGTTGAAGCTGCTCCTTGTCTACCACTCCGAGGACCCCAGGGCTCTGGTGGGGTATGTGAAAGAAAATCTTGGTGTGATTTGGAAGTCCAACAAGAAGGCCTGGCTGACTTCTGACATCTGTTCATCATATGTTCACTGACAAAAGTCAGGAGTGTGAGAGCAGTAGTAGTAGTAGTAGTAGTAGTTGTTCCCTAGGTGGTCTGGCCAAACAGCCTCGAGTCCCTTAGGAAGGCCATGGCCGAGACCGGGCTTTCCCACAGAGCTCTCAAAGAGTGTGTTGTGTCGTTGGCGTAGGTGATTGTGTGCAATGCAGTCTTCCATAATGTGCTTAATAGTATGGGGTGCTGTGTTGCATCCTGGACAAGCATCAGCGACGGATTCATCCAGCCTCTTCTGGTAGCTTAAGAGGGCTGGAAGGTGCCCACATCTCAGCCTGGCCAGTTGGACCCTGTCCTCACGAGGAAGATAGGATTCAGAAGGGTGGATGTCAGGGGGCCGTGCATGCGGCTGTGTGATGTCTTTAAGTGACTGAATGGAGCGGCAAGTGATCTGAGTGTGGATATGCTTCTGGAAGCTGGTCTGAGGTGGGTGAGGGGGGAGAGATGACAGTATTTGTGAATGGTATTGTGTGCTGGGTATTGTTCTGATGTTCCTTGGTGTGGGTGGATGTGCTGCCATGTACTGTAGTGGATGTTGTGGGTTTGTGGAGGCTGCAGCAAGAAATTGGGTGCCTCTCAAGTTTCATGTCTAGGTGATCCTTGACTTTGAGGACTTTGGTTTCTTGATGTAGGTGGTCTGTGGATGTAGTAGCTGTGCAGCCTGTGATTATTTTTAGGGCCTTGTTCTGTATGGTCTGTAGAGTGTTGTAGTGTGTTTTGGTGAGGTTAGAAGCCTAGGCAGGGCTTGCATAATTCATCACTGAACGTATGTATTGTTTGTATACTGTGGTGGTGGTTTCTTTGTTGTGTCCGAATGTTGTATGGGCAAGTGACCTCAAGGCATTGAGTCTTGGTGTTATTTTATTTTTAATGTTTGTGATGTGTTGTTTAAATGACATTGATGTATGTTACACCAAGGATTTTGTGTGTGTGTGTGTGTGTGTGTGTGTGTGTGGTAGGGGAGTGTTGTTTATGGTTTGGTGTGGGATGTGACTGTGTTCTGCTGTCCAGTTTGTGAGAAGAGTCACTGTAGATTTGGCTGGGGCTATTTTGAGCCTGTTTGTGGTGAACCATTCGTGTAGTGTGTTGACGTAAGGTTGAATGATGTGTGCAGCTGTGTTTGCATTTTGGTGCGTACATGTAAGTGTTATATCATCTGCATAGGAAGCTATGTGTATCTGTGGTATGTGGGATGTTGGTACGTCGTGCATGTATAGGTTAAAGAGTGTAGGGGACAAAAAAGATCCTTGGGGGACGCCATTCGTGAAGTTTCTAACGTTAGAAGACCGACTGGCAAATGTTACGTGTGCACATCTGCCTGCTAAGTAGTTTGCCAGCCATCTTTTTGTGTAATTGTGCATGTTTGTGTTGAGTATTTTGTTTGTGAGGTTGTGGCTGGGGATGGCATCAAAAGCTTTGCTAATGTCTAGTGTGATTAGGATTGTTCTGTTTGGTGGCCTGGCTGAATTCATGCCATTGAAAACTCTCTTTGTAAGGTCTGTAAGAAGGGTGTTTGTGGAGTGTAGTGGCCTAAAGCCATGTTGTGACTGGGCTAGGGGAATATGAGGTGTGACTAGTTGTAGTACCAGTCGTTCAGTGACTTTAGAGGGGGTGCAGAGGAGTGTGATGGGGCGATGTGAGGAGGGTAACATGGGGTCTTTGTTGGGTTTAGGGATAGTGATGATATTGCCATGTTTCCAGATGTTGGGTATTATGTTGTGTGAGTAGCTGTAGTTTGATATGTTGGTGAGTGCTTGTATGCCTTGTGGTCCTAGGTGTATAAGATGAATGTTGCTTATGTTGTCTGGTCCACAGGCAGATGAGTGCATGAGGCTGTTAATGATGTGCATCGTCTGGTTGTAAGTGAAAGGTGCGTAGTCTGGGTCTGTGGGGAGCTGTCTCTTACGTCGAGTGATACGTCGGTCTTCGGGATGGGGGTTTAGATGGCTGACTTGTGAAAAGTGATTGATGAGAGTGTTTGCTTGTTGTTTGTTTGAGGGTATGGTGTCTGTTGTTGTGATGGCAGCGTGTGATTGTGTGGTGTTGCTGTTGGAAAGTGTGATGCTGTTTAGTGTTCTGTAGAGTTTGTTGATGTTTGTTTTGTGGTCAAATGTTTGGAGGTAATTTTTCCAGTTTAGTGTTTGCTGTTCCGATATTTTATTGTTTATTTGAGTGTTGAGTTCTTGTATTTGTTGTACGGTGTCTTGTGTATGAGGTGTTGGGGAGTGTCGCAGTGTGTCCCGTTGTATGATGAGGCCTTGAATTTCTGGTGTGAAGTTGGGGTTGTTTCTCTTTCTGTTGCCTCTAGGGAGGTGTCTTTTGTCTGTGTTTTGTATAATTGTATTGAAAGTGTGCACAGCGGTGTTGATGTTTGTGATGGGTGTACTGTTTAGTGTTTTGAGATGTTGTTCTGTTTCAATTACATAGGCCTCCCAGTTGGCTTTCTTATAATTAGTGTATGTGTGAGAGCAGTGGAAGTGAATTATTTGAGAGGAGCATTTGGAGTCACATGGAGGGACAGACTGACAAATGAGGAAGTGAAGGAGCTATGTGGTGTGGATGTGGATGTGACAGGAAGCATTAGGAGAAACATATTGAGGTGGTTTGGCCATGTTGAGAGGATGGAGAGTGAGAGACTGATGAGGATACAGTGAACTCTCACATTTGGCGAGTTTTTATTTGGTGAATTCACTTTTGATGATGGGATGGGATTGTACAAGACACTCTAATTTGGTGACAGAAATCTCACATTTGGCAACTTGTTTATAATAAAAATATACTGTAACTGTATTCTATAATTTTATGCCAATTAATTTCAACAATTTTTTAACAAAATTTAGTTTGTATTGCGAAATTCAAGTCTCATCTTCTCGACAACGAACGAGAAGATAAGCCCACGCAGACTCCCAAGCAACTGACAACGACAAAAATCTCAATATTGAGTGAATGTTTCCGTCTCCAAGAAGAAATAACAGACTGTTGTAACCAGTGAGAGTGCTTATGTTCAGCTGGTAAAGAAAATGAATGAAATATTATGTTTCTTCATGAAGGAATACAATAAGAAAATACATGAACAACAAGAAGCGCTCATCACTTGTTACCTGGGCCGACGACAGAATGAAGATACTGCACCAGCTGAAGCTTCCCTCTCCAATGATCCAGGTCCAGTTGATGACAACATAGACATCCCAAGCATTCCAGATGACTTTGATTTTGAAGGATTTGGCTCAGATGAAGGGACAACAGAAGCTACAGGGAATGAGGCTTCAGGGTCCATATTAACAATGCTTCTCAGAATGTTTCTTAAATCAGTACTTAGCTTGTCTTCACTTAGCTGAGAAAAGAGCTGAAGAATATTTCACAAAGGACTTAAGTCATATTCCCAGCTAAGGTTAAGTGAAATCTTGTGACAAATTACGCAATTATGAAACACACAGCAAAATTTACAATATGAAATTATCTGGTTTAAAAGCAATAACAACCATAATACATAAGGAAAATATTACTAAAATTTAGTTTATTATTCTGCCGACTCTCCTGTGATGAAATGTAATAAAAAATTTTTTCATCAGTTTTCTATTTTCCAATATCGAAAAAGATCCACACGAATCCTCAATGCCCTGTATGTAAACAGTCACGTCAACTAAGGCATCCACGCACCATACACCATGTGTACATGAAGCCCATTATTTTATTTTATTATTTTTTTTGTTTTGTATTGTTTCTTAGCTAAAATAAATTTAATCAAGTTATGTGTGTTTATTCCGTGATTTACACCCAGTAGTGTTATAATATAGGTGGAAAATCAGTCCAGTCACGCATTCCCAGAACCAATTTATCTTTTTCCCATTAGTTGTTCAGTTCAGATTTGGCGAATTCCAGTTTGGTGATTTCCCCCCCCCCCCTATTGCTCGCCAAATGTGAGAGTTCACTGTACAGTAGTGTATGTGAGTGAGGTGGAGGGGGGAGGGAGGGGGAGGCCAAGGATGAGATGGAGGAATGGAGTGGAGAGATAGATGAGAGAGCAGGGTGTGAGCTGGGATCAGGGCAATGAATTGGTGGGGGACAGGGCGACATGGAGGCAATTTGTTTGTGGCCACCCGTAACAGGATTAAAGCATCTGGCAGTAGATAGATAGATAGACTGTTCTCATTTCCTTTTTACTGAGAAAATCTTGCATCCAATCATGCAGATTAACATGGATTCTTCTTTGATGGTACAGTTTCCATAAAAGTCTTTTGTGTGGTACTCTGTCAAATGCCTTGAAATCCAAATGTATGCCATCTACCCAGTCATCTCTTTTCTGTAGTATTTCTGCAACTCTATCATAGTAGCTTAATAGGTTAGTAACACATAATTTTTCCATTCTAAAACCAAGTTGTCTTTCTGTTATTGTGCTTTTCCAGATCTATCTATCTATCTATTGCCAGACGCCATAATCCCGTAAGGGGTGACCACTTGACTTTGAGTTACCTGTTTTACGGGGAGGGGCACTAACCCTCCACTAACCCACTTGTTGAGACGTAGGGAGCACGTATGGGTTGGTTATATGGTAACCACCCAGCGTTGTAAATGGTCTCTTGGCTTACAGGAAACCATTTGGCTTGTCACTCAATGTAAAGCCACCTGTGAAGGAAAGAAAAGTAATAAGAAGTGACAGGAAAGATGGGAGAAATAGGAAGATGATTTACCCAAATTCTTCATGGTAGTTTTTCTAAAATCCTGCTTACGACGCTGGTCAGTGATACTGGTCGGTAGTTGAGTGGATTTTGTCTATTTCCTTTCTTGGAAAGGGGCATAGTGTTTGCTTTCTTCCAAATATGAGGTAGTTTACCTTGTCTTAGGGATTCTCTGAATATTTAATGTAATGGACTGCTTAGCCGTTTCACACATAACCGTAATACCCAACATGAAATCTCATCAGGGTCATTATCTTTATCTTTGTATAATTTCCTCATCTCTTCCTGGACCTCTTGTTTCGATAAATGCATGTATGTTGATATGTGTGGGCATGTTTGTTCATTTACATCTCTCACAAACCTACTTTCTTTAGTAAAATGTGATTGGAAATATTTGTTTAATGCTTCACAGTTATCTTCTTCCTTGATATTGATTTTCCCCTCTCCCATGATGGACTATTTTATCTTTGATTTTTGTTTTTCTTCATGTGTAGCTGTAAAACAACTTAGGCTGATCAGTACTTTTATTTGTAATGTCTTTCTCAAACTGCTTTTTAGCTTCTCTTGTTATCCTTGTATAATCATCTCATGCCTGTTTTTAGTTGTTATATTCTCTCTCACTTTTACGTTGTCTCTATCTGATCCACAACAAATCCCTTTTCTCTTTTGCATTTTTACCATCAGTCTTAAACCAATTCTTTCTCCTTATTTCCATTTCTTTGTGCTGTGGGACATAATTCTGGACTTCTTTTTCGTAAAATTCACAGAATTTTTTACATAAAACATTTATATCTTGTCCTCATAGCTCCTTTTCTCAACCTATGTCCCTAAAGTACTTCTTTAGTCATGATACCCTTTTTGTAGTTTAGCCTCTTTGTAATTTTCATTATATATAACTGTATTATATGCTATCCTGAAATTGTAATCAAATACTGCATGGAGGATGATAGATTGTATTGTCAGTTTCATTTTCTTGCCTAGTAAATATCAGATCTAATAATGAGGGGTTTCCGGTCCTCTTTTTCTGTGTTCTCCTTTACATGTTGTGTTAGAGAAAACTCCTGTATAAGATCCAGGAGCTTTTCATCCTAACAACTTTCACAGCTTCTTGCATGTATTCCTGTTTATATTTGTATTAAAATCTCCTGTTAGTATAATTCTTTTAGATTTTTCTTCCATTCTGTACAGTAGGGTTCTTAAACTTTGAATTGTCTTTTCTGCCAGCTCTTCATATTCATCTCTGTCCCATGTGTTTGTCTTGAGAGGCATATGTAAATTTTCCAAAATTATCATCACTTCTGATATACTAATCTCTACTGCAGTTAATTCAGCTTGTGAGGGTATGTCTATTTTTATCTGCTTTACTTGGAGTCTTCTCTCTGTTACAGTCATAACTCCTTTTTTCAAATATGTCTCTTCGCCAAATATTGTACTTATCCAAATTTAAGGAGTCATTTGATATCCTTGGGGTTAATTTTGTTTCTGTTGGAAAAATAAGATGAGGCTTATTTTTTAAGATGTAATTCACCGGGTCGGTCAGGATCACTTGATGGTCGTGATCGTCAGCTTTTACCCTCCCGGAAGGGAGCTGAGAGCTCATATAGTCCGATCTAAGGGCAAGGCTGTGACCTTCACACACGCACACACCCGTCCCCTTGCTCAAGGGGGACAGTAACCACCCATTTCGTCAGTGAAACTTTTCGCAACCTGAGCGAGGCGCGAACTCCCGTCTACCAGATGGCAAGCGAGAGCGTTACCACTGCACCAACGAGCGGTGTGTGTGTGTGTGTGTGTGTGTGTGTGTGTGTGTGTGTGTGTGTGTGTGTGTGTGTGTGTGTGTGTGTATTTTTCCTATTTGCCAGTTTGTAGTATACAGGAATTGAGCTAAGCTCGTGTTGTCCTGTCTCCATATCTACATTTATCTAGTCTAGTTTTAAACACATGAATGTTTTTTGCCTGCCCCACCTCTTTGTCTAAGTCATTCCAAATACTTATGGTTCTGTTTGGGAAACTGAACCTTTTAATATTATTAAGACATCTACTTTTCCTCAGCTTGAAGTCATGACCTCTTGTTCTTCCATCATCCAACACAAAAAGATCCTCTCTATCCACCCTTTTCCAATTCTCTTACATTTCTAAATAACGTGCTCTTCACCTCTTTCCCTTCTCTTGCGCAGTGTTGGTAACTTCAGTTTTTCCAATCTCTCCTCGCAGGTGAGTTCCCTTAAGCATGGTATCATCCTTGTTGCTATCCATTGCACCATCTCTAGTTTATCAATATGCTTCTTCAAATGAGGTGACCATACCATAGCCACATACTCTAGTCTTGGTCTTACCATGGTCACTATCAACTCCCTCAGCATTTCCTCATCCATATAATTAAAAGCCACTCTCATGTTGGTCAGTAATCCATAAGTTCCTCCAGTGATTTTGTTTGTATGCTTTTCTGGTGACAATTCATCCTGAATAATCACTCCCAAGCCTGTATCGTCCTTCGTTTATTAATTATCTCATTGCCCATTTTATTTTATTTTATTTTTATTTTATGCAAGGAAGTAGGAACCAAAGGCTTAGCCTGCATGAATGTTCCTTCCAGGAAAGAAACAAAAATAATACAAAAGAGAGCCAAATTCAAGATCCATTCATCTTAAGATGCCAGGACACACTGCGTTTGAAAGACTGGAGATCATAGGAAATAGGAAATACTGACACAGGGAGACAGTTCCAGAGTTGACCTGTTGCATAAATGAAGGACTGAGAGTAATGTTTAATTCTTGCATTAGAGAATTGAACAACTAATGGATGAGAGTTTGTTGCTAGACGGGTGCTATGCGCCCGTCGTAGAGGTGGAGGGATGCAAGCAGGCAGTTCAGAGGAGCAGTGACCATTGAAGTAATGATAGAAAAGAAATAAAGAGACAACAGTGCAGCGAAGGGACAAAGGTTGAAGGAAACCAATAAGAGGAGGAGAGTTGATGAGACGAATTGCCTTTGATTCCACCCTATTGAGAAGAGCTGTATGTGGGGAGCCTGCCCACACATGAGAGTTGTACTTTAAACAGAGGTGAATAAAACCCGTGTATAAAGTCAACAACTGTGCAGGAGTAAAGGAGGCATGGAGTCGGCTTAGCACACCCAATCTCTTGGAAGCAGATTTTACAAGAGATGCAACATGATCTTTCCAAGATAAGTCCTGTGTGAATGAAACCCCAACCGTGTTCAAGGATGATGCAGGTTTGAGCTGGATATTATTAAACATTAGTGGGTACTCCTGTGGAAGATTTTGACAAGTTGATAGGTGTAAAAGCTGAGTCTTTGATGCATTAATAACAATAAGATTATTTTTACGTCAGTCAGATATACGAGCCAAGTCAGACATTAGGTGTGCCATAGTCTCATCCCTTGTTTGTTGAAGTAACTGCTGGGATGGACGTTGCGGGAACCGAACGGAAAGGTGAAGGGTGGAATCATCAGCGTACGAATGGATAGGGTTAGATGTACAGCTTAGAAGATCATTGATGAATAAATGGAAGAGAGTTGGTGATAGGACAGAGCCCTGAGGAACACCACTGTTGATAGATCTAGGAGAGGAACGATGGCCGTCTACAACAGCAACTATAGAACGACCAGAAAGGAACCTATAGATGAAGACACAGATAGAAGGGTAGAAACCGTAAGAGGGCAGTTTGGAAATTAAAGATGTATGCCAGACTCGATCAAAAGCCTTTGAGATGTCAAGTGCAATGGCAAAGGTTTCGCCAAAGTCCCGAAAGGAGGATGACCAGGAATCTGAAAGGTAGGTGAGAAGATTGCCAGTGGAGCGTCCCTGACGGAACCCATACTGACGATCAGAAAGAAGGTTGTATTAGGAAAGATACTTTAAAATTTTTCTGTTAAGAATTGACTTGAAAACTTTTGAGACACAGGATGTTAAAGCAATTGGACGATAGTTAGAGGATTGGGAACGGTCACCCTTGTTTGGGACCGGGTGAATGACAGCAAACTTCCAGCAAGAAGGAAAGGTACAAGTAGAAAGACAAAGGTGAAAGAGTTTACCTAGGCTGGGTGTAAGCACTGAAGTACAGTTCTTGAGGACAACAGGAGGGACCCCATCAGGCCCATATGCTTTGTTAGTATTACGGCCAGTGATGGCAGAAAATACAACAGCTGAAGAAATTTTAATGTCAGCCATGAGGAAGTCAGAGGGGGGAAGTGAGGGAGGGACAGTACCAGAATCATCTAAGGTGGAATTGGAGGAGAAAGTCTGAGCAAACAGATCTGCTCTATCAGTAGAAGAAATAGTTACAGAGCCATCATAGTAGCAAAGAGGAGGGAAGTATGATGAGGTAAGTTGTTAGAAAGGTTTTTGGCAAGGTGCCAGAAGGAGCGGGAAGAAATCGAGTTTGAGAGTTGAGAGCATTTAGTACAGATGAAATAAGAGCGAAGAACAGACTTAGCATGATTGCAGGGAGAAACAAAAAAAAGATGTGATTCAGGGGTAGGTTGGCTCCATTACCTTTTATAGGCCCTCCTCGTTGCAGACAGCATTAGAACAAGCGTGATTAAGCCAAGACATTCTTGAATTAGTCAGAGGATGTGAGAAAGGAATGTATCTTCCATGCCCGAGAGAATAACCTCCGTAATGCTCAAGGCACACTCAGATGGCTCCCGGCCATGGAAGCAATAATCATTCCAGGGAAAATCAAAGAAGCACTGCCTGAGGGCCTCCCAATCTGCAGCTCCAAAGTGCCGCAGATGACGTTTTTTTGGAGGGTCCACAGGCCGTACCAGAGCGATAGGACAGGTTAAAGTAACAAGTTATGCTCGGAGGAGCCCAACGGAGAGAAAAGATTAACAGTGTAAGCAGAAGGATTAGTTGTAAGGAAGAGGTCAAGCATGTTGGAGCTCTCTCCAAGGCGGTCAGGGATACGGGTAGGGTGCTGTACAAGCTGCTCTAGGTCAGTAAGAATAGAAAAAATGAAGGCTTGTTCACCAGATGGATCAGTTAAAGGAGAAGAGAGCCAAAGGTGGTGGTGAACATTGAAATCTCCTAAAATGGAGATTTCAGAGTGAGGAGAAATGGATAGAATGTGTTCCATCGTAGAAGTAAGATAGTTGAAGAGTTTTTGATAGTAGAATTAGGAGATAAGTAAACAGCATAGATATATTTAGTCAGAGAATGACAGGAGAGCCAAAGCCAGAGAGTAGAGAATTCAGAAGACTCAAGTTCAGGAACAAGAGAGCAAGATAGGTCGTTGTGTACATATACGCAACATCCACCTTTGGCTTTGAAATGAGTATAGAGAAAGTAGGAGGATACAGAGAAGGGTTTCCAGTCAGTTGTGTCAGACACCTGAGTCTCAGTAAGGAAGAGAAGGTGAGGTTTAGAGGAGGAGAGGTGGTGTTCAACCGACAGAAAGTTAGAGGAAAGGCCACGAATGTTGCAGAAATGAAGAAATGCGTCAGACAGTGGATCCAGGCAGCTCAAAAAGTCGTGACCGGGAGAAGGGCGGATGGTGGGGGCATTTATGATCCCCCCCCTTGGGGACTTTGAGGCATTGTTGTAGTGTGCCATTTTTCTTTTATTTAATTTTGAAAAGGAAGTGTAGTGTGTCCTGTGCATTAGTTTAGTGTTGATAGTTAGAGAAACTTGTATTGGAGAGCATGCTGGCCTACTCTCTGTGTTACTGAAACACTGAAAAAGTTCTGCAAAGGGGGATGGTCAGGAACTAGTCCTGAGGGCTGATGAAACAGGAGCTCCAGCTCTCCATGTCATCAGCTTTCCATCCACCTTGGGAGCACTACTCTGCTCAACTGGCACTACAGTCTGTGTCCAGTGCGGTCTTTTTTCACTCATTCCCATTTCTAATACATGACACTTCTTGGCATTAAAATCCATTTTCCAAGTCTGGCTCCAGCTGTGGAGTTTGTCGAAGTATTCTTGCAGTTTTTTACAACTAGCATATGTTTAATATGCTTCATGATATTAGCATCATCTGCAAACATACTCATGTAACTATTCAAACCCTCTGGCAAATCATTTACATATA
The DNA here is from genome assembly GCF_032717465.1 of Coenobita brevimanus. Taxonomy (NCBI): domain Eukaryota; kingdom Metazoa; phylum Arthropoda; class Malacostraca; order Decapoda; family Coenobitidae; genus Coenobita; species Coenobita brevimanus. The sequence goes on along the minus strand of NC_137045.1, from coordinate 25,491,572 downwards.
TCAGAAACATTATTGGGGCTAAGACAGAGTCCTGGGGTACTCCACTAGTCATGTTTCTCAATTGTGAAGCCTTGTCTGTTATCACTGTTCTCATCTGCCTTCCTATCAAATAATCTCCCATCCACTTAGTTTCCCATGCACCCCTCCAAAGGTCTTAACTTCCACAGCAGTTTCCTATAGGGCACCCTGTTGAATGCTTTCTTGAAATCAAGATACAAACAATCTGCCCATCCCTTTCTCTCTTGCATGACATCTATTACCCTACTGCAGAAACTTAATAGGTTAGTAACACATGATCTTCCTTCCCTAAAACTAAATTGTCTTGGTGTTATCATTTCATCTTCTTCTAAATGATTTATCAATCTTTTTCTAATAATTTTCTCACAGATTTTACAAACAGTACTAGTAAGTGATACAGATCTGTAGTTGAGTGGATCTTCCCAATTTCCTCCTTTGAAGATTGGCACAATACTTGCTCTTTTCCAGTCTTTAGGTAGCTGTCCATTTTCCAGTGAGGTCTTGATGATGATATAAACAGGCCACACTAACTGGTCTGCACATTCCTTCAGGATCCATCCAGCCATACCATCTGGTCCCATTGCTTTTCTCACATCCAAATCCCTCATCAGCTGTAGCACCTCATTCACATCAGCTGTAATTTTTGCCATTCCTGTCATCATGGGTTCCATTTCAGGTTCCCCTAAATTCCTCCTCCAACACATAGACTGACTGCAGCTTTTTGTTAATTATTTTGCACAATTCTTCTCTTTCGTAAGTTTCATCTCCATCCCTCATTTGTACTATACTCTCCTTAACTTTTAGTTTACCATTTACAAACCTATATAATAGTTTTGGCTCTTTTTACATTTAGTTACAATATTTTTTTTTCCTTTCTTTTTCCCTCCGCACACTTACATATTCGTTTCTTACCTGCTTGTACTCCTCCCAAGCCCTTTCACTATACCTTCTTCTCACTTTATTCTATGCCCTTTTTCTTGCCTCAGGTGCCATTCCACATCTGTTGTTAAACCATTCTTTCTTCCTTTCCATAGATGCAGAAAATTTTGGGACATATTCACTAACTCTTGTTTTATACACTTCTGTCAGAAACTCATATTTCTCTTCAGCATTTGTGATTGTATTCATTTTACTCCAGTCTACGTTTTAGGAAAAGTTCCTCAGGGAACCAAAGTCTGCTTCGCATAATTGTATTCATTTTCTTTGTGTTTTTCATCTCTTTCTCCTTCCCTTACTCCCACCACTTCTATCTCCGTAACCAGATGATCTCTTTTACCAAAGGGGCATTGGTAGGTTATGTTCTTCACATCATTTGGGTCCTTTCTGAATACTAAGTCGAGCCTTGGTGGTTCGTCGTCACCCCTAATTCATGTATTTTCTTTAATTGGGTTAACATGTTTTCCATCGCCAATTCCATTTATTTATTTCCCCATGATTTCTCATTGTTCCCAGCATCCACACTTTCCCAGTCAACTTCTCTTTAGTTAAAATCTCCCATTATTATTTATTCTATTTCTTCATTCAATTAACATCTTTAGTTTAATAATGGATTCTCTTATTAACTGCTTGTAATTTTCTTCTGTCCGTGCCCTAGTTTTAGGGGGCATATAAAATACCATTACATCCATTTTTTCTCCATAATTGTCCTCTATTTCAATTCCCAAAAGTTCAGCCGTGGTATTTTCAATTTCTGTGTTTTTTGCTCCCACGTCATTGTGGGTTATTATCATTATACCTCCCCCAAACATACCTTCTCTATCCTTCCTCCAGATATTATAATTGTTCCAGCCAAACAATTTTCTATCAACATCTCAGGGCAATTTAGTTTCCACCAGGCAAAAAATTTCAGGTTTATTTTCATTTATATAGTCTCCAATTTCCCCCTTCTTAGATATTAAACCATCTACATTACATGATACTTGGATTTACTGCACTGTTTTATCTTTACTCATTTTTCTCTTTTTCATATTCATATCCATCCCCCTTGTTTCCTTCACTTCTAATTCCTCACATACCACTTCCTTACTTTCATATCCATCACTCTCAGAAAAAAAAAGTTTTACATTCTTCCTCTGTCCTCCTGTCATTTTTTTTCCTTGTTCCTTCAGAGATTTTAAAATTTCTCTTTCTTCTTCATTCAGATCTGTTCTTACTATAATATTTTCCATCCTTGCCTCTTTACTTAGTTTCCAGGTCACTTTAACCTCTTATGGGCAGGCAACTTAACAATTATACAACAGTGTGGGGCGGCACATTTTCGGAAAAATAAAGTATCAAGGAATAAGTGTAAACATGCATAGATTGATGAAAATGGATGAAAAACAAAGGCAGGAGGTGTTACATGTGTGGTACTACGTCTCTGATGGCTGTGGGAGGAGGAGGGGAGGAGTGAGAGGGGAGTGCAGGCAGGCAACATATCACCAGGTGAACCTGGGGTGAGGCTAGCAAACTCTTCACTCATTTTCTTTTTCTTCATGACTGAACACTATATTTATCATTTATGCATTCTTTGTACTATTCATTGTCTTCAAAATCTTATGCATGTGTTTTCAGTTTTACTTGAACACTTATAACGATAAAACTCACGTACGTATAGTCTATTTTACTTGAACAATTATAACACTACAGCTTATATATGTATATTCTATTTTACTTCTTTCAAGGCTTGGGAGGGTAGAGAGCAGGACGGTAGGTGACAAGGATGCCTTATCACCCAATTTCACCAATGAATTAGGACTGAAAATGGCCGGACGTTACGTAACGTCACCTGCCTCCTCACGCACGGGCGTTACATAACGTCACCCGGCTGTTAGGAGTTAAGTATATCGTTTACTACACTTTCTGATGACAATTTAACTCTCACTGGTCTTGCTTCCCCTTTCTTATATGGCCCTATCCTCCTTACTTCCTCAATTTCTTTTTCCCATTTGTTTCATTGGGGATCGATCTTCCCCAATGTTTTTCTCACTTGATTCGAGTCTCTCTCGAGTCTTACAGATTTAACCTTTTCTTCCTCCTCCCTGTTTCCAAATATTACCACACATCTGTTCCTTTTCACGGTTTCTCTCACTGTTTTCTTTTCTTCAATATTTTCACTACATTTTCTTCGATATTTTTTTGTTCATTTCACTTTCTTCCTCAGTGATTTCCCTTAAGCTGACCACATCTTTCTGTTCTTCTTCCACATGTGCCCACTTTGCCTTTTGCTCTTCTAACACACTACTCACCACCTTCATTTTGTTACTGCTGTCTTCTAGTTTTCTCCTTAATTTGATATTTTCTTGTTTCAAATTCTCACTCTCGTGGTTCGCCGTCTCATTGGCCTGTATCAGAACTCTGTATAGTGTTTTCAGTATATTCAGGCATGTTTTTTGATACTAGATCCCCCACTTTCTTTTTTAGTTCACTAATTCTCATAATCAACATTTTAACTAAATCCATCACATTTGTTTCACTGTCAAGTCCTGGAATTTCGGGTCCATTGATGTTTACATTGTCGGCCATGTTTGAATTTGGTTACAGTACTAAACAGCTGTTACCGATATTCCTATAAACATTCATGTATACTTACTGACAGTAGCTCTTTACATTTTTGGTAGACTACTGTATATTAACTTACAATACTTTAAACTTTAAACAAGACTAAAGGAGATAGGACAACCTAATTCCTGAAAACTGCTTAAGATTTGCAGAGTTGGTTCAAAGGTGGTTGAGACACGTCCCTTCACTCTGGCTCATCTTCTGTGTGTGTGTGTGTGTGTGTGTGTGTGTGAGTACGGGGGGGTTAGTAGAGCAGTTTGGCTATCTTGTCTCGTTCCCTTCTCCCCCACCCCCACTTGTCTCCCTCTCCCACCCCTGTTTTTCTTCTTCCCCATCCCTCCCCTCCCCCATCCTCCCTTGGCACACTGCCAGGAATGTCTTCCTCCTTGTCCCCCTGCCTGCCCTCCCCCTTCCTTGGTTGTCTCCATCACCATCCCCCTACCCTCTACCACCCCCACTTGTCTCCTGTGTGTGTGTGTGTGTGTGTGTGTGTGTGTGTGTGTGTGTGTGTGTGTTTATTACCTAATTGTGATATACAGGAAATGAGCTACACTCGTGGGGTCTCGTCTCTGTTTCTCAGTAAGTCAAATTTTGCTTTAAATGCGTTGTAAGTTTTTAGACTGGATGATCTCTTTGTCCAGGCTGTTCCTCAGGTCTGTGCATCTATAAGAAAAACTATATTTATTGATATCCTTCAAGCAGCATAGCTTCTTCAGTTTCATTCCATGTTCTCTTGTTACTGTCTTATCCCATACAAACAGATCTCTGTCAATTTTATCTACTCCCATCATGGTCCTGAACACTGCAATGATGTCACCCCTCTTTCTCCTTTCCTCTAAGGAAGGCAAATCCAGCCTTTCCAGTCTCTCTCTGTACGACAAATCTGCCAGACTGGGGACCATCTTGGTTGCTGTTCTTTGTATTCTCTCAGTTTTGTTTATATCTTTCTTTTTGTGTGAGGACCACACTACTGCTGCATATTCTAACCTGGGGCAGATTATGGGCACTATCAGTTTTTTCATCATCTCCTCATCTATGTAATGAATTTTTTTGTTTTTTTTTGTTTTTTGTTTTTTATGCGAGGAAGAAGGAATCAAAGGCCATGAGCCCGCAGTAACAGTTCCCTCCAGGAGAAAAACAAAATACAATAGAGAGCCAAATTCAAGATCCGATCATTTTGAGATGCCTGGACACACTGCGTTTGAAAGACTGGAGATCATAGGCAGCAGGAAATACAGATAGAGGGAGACAGTTCCAGAGCTGACCTGTTGCATAAATGAAAGACTGGGAGTAACGGTTAACTCTTGCATTAGAGAGTTGGACAGAAAAGGGATGAGAGTTTGCTGCCAGATGGGTGCTACGCGCACGTCGTAGAGGTGGAGGAATGCAAGCAGACAGTTCAGAGGAGCAGTGACCATTAAAGTAGCGATAGAAAAGAGATAAAGATGCAACAGTGCTGCGAAGAGACAGAGGTTGAAGGGAGTCAGTAAGAGGAGAGTTAATGAGACGAAAAGCCTTTGACTCCACCCTATTGAGAAGAGCTGTGTGTGGGGAGCCTCCCCACACATGAGAGTTGTACTCCACACAGGGGCGGATAAAACCCCTGTATAGAGACAACAATTGTGCAGGGGTAAAGAAAGAGCGGAGTCGGCTTAGCACACCCAATCTTTTGGAAGCAGATTTTACAAGAGATGTAATATGATCTTTCCAAGATAAGTCCCGAGTAAATGAAACCCCAAGCATGTTCAAGGATGATGCAGGATTAAGCTGAATATTATTAAACATTAATGGGTATACCTGTGGAAGATTTTGTCGGGTTGATAGGTGTAAGAACTGAGTCTTAGATGCATTAAAGACAACCATATTATTTTTACCCCAGTCAGAGATACGAGCCAAGTCAGACATTAGGTGTGCCATAGCCTCATCCCTTGTTTCTTGAAGTAACTGTTGAGATGGGCGTTGCGGGAACCGAATGGAAAGGTGAAGGGTGGAGTCATCAGCGTATGAGTGGATAGGGTTAGATGTACAGCTTAGAAGATCATTGATGAATAAAAGGAAATGGTACTCTTATGTTAGTCAAGATTTTATATGTCTCTCTAACTGTCTTGTTACTGTGTTTTTCAGGTGACAAACTATCCTGGACCAGCACCCCTAAATCTTTCTCTTCTCTCGCTTTTGTGATTGGTTCATTACCCATCAAATAATTCAGTGATGGCCTCTTGGTACTTTTTCCTATTTCCAATAATTTACATTTTTTTTGCTCTGAATTTCATTTCCCACATCTGGCCCCAATCATGTATCCTATCGAGATCCTCCTGCAGCATTTTACAGTCCTCCTCAACCTCTACCTTCCTCAAGATCTTTGCATCATCAGCTGACAGACTTGCATACCTGTTCACTCCATCTACCATATTGTTTATGTAAATCAGGAACATCACTGGCACCAACACTGAGTCCTGTGGGACTCCACTTGTTACTTCCCTCCATCCAAACATCCTGTCATTTATCACTGTCCTCATTTGTCTGTGTCTCAAAAAGTCTCTCATCCATTCCAGGAGATTTCCCTTCAGTCCTTCTATATGCTGTAGTTTCCACATTAGTCTCTTATGGGGTACCTTGTCAAAGGCCTTCTCCAAATCTAAATACACACAATCCACCCAACTGTCTCTCTCCTGTAGCATGTCAATTGCTCTTGAGTAAAAGCTCAACAGGTTGGAAACGCATGACCTTCCACTTCTGAATCCAAACTGACTTTCAGCCAAAATATTCACATCCTCCAGATATTTTATCCATCTATCTTTCAGGATTCTCTCGCACAATTTTGCAACCATGCTGGTTAGGGACACTGGTCTGTAATTCAGGGGTTCCTCCGTGTTTCCTCCCTTATAAATTGGTACCACATTTCCCCTCTTCCATTCCTGAGGCACTTTCCCCTCTTCCAGAGAACACACAATTTAACTGTGAAACTTATCCGCCTGTTATTCCCTGCATTCTTTCAGTACCCAATTAGAGATTCCATCCGGTCCTGGGGCTTTCCCTACATCTTGAGTTTCCAGTAATTTATACACTTCCTGCGCTTCCACTTTTATATCTTTTATCACTACATTTCTAGTCAGTCCCTCCCCCTTCCACAAACTCCCTTTCATTAGTGAAAACCGATTAGAAACATTTGTTCATTGTTTCAGCTTGCATTGCTGCATCTTTATAGCCCACTCCTTCTACTTTCAGTTTGGTGATTCCATCCTTTTGTTTCAATTTGCCATTAACAAATCTATAAAACAGTTTGGGTTCTTCCTTACATTTGTCAGTTATACCTTTTTCAAAGTTCTTTTCTTCCTCTCTACGTATTCATGTACAGTATATTCATTTCTAGTTCTTTTCTAATCATCCTTTGTTCTGCTATTACCTCCCTTTCTCCAGTTGTTTCACGCCATGTCCCTCTCTTTTTTTGCTATCATATCATTTCATTTCATTTTTCATTTCATTTTTAAAGGCTCCAACATGCTTGCATGCATCGGCCTTGGTCACCTATTGGCGGCTTTCCACGCTGCACGATCCATTGCAGCCTCCCTGTTCAGTCCCTTAACCCTGAGGTAACACTTAATAACCTCGTCCCATGTCTTTCTCGGTCTACCCCTCATAACCCCACCCCCAATATTAACACTTCTCACCTTCCTCACCCAATTATCATCCCCCATCCTCTCCACATGTCCAAACCATCTCAATATACCTCTCCTCATCACAACACCAATACACTCCAGTCCCATCCTACCTCTCAACTCTTCCATCTTAAACCCAGCCCCCCCAGACCTTGCATGTAGGGACGCACTACACATCCACCTAATCATTGTCATTTCTGTACGTCTGAGCCAGCGAATATCCTCCTCCTTTACTGCCCAGGTCTCACTACCATACAGCATTACACTCCTAACACATGCTGCATACAAAGACCCCTTAGCACATAGGGAGGTAGCCCTCTCAATGTCAGAAGAGGCAAGAGCTCCCCGAACTTCTTCCAACCACTTCTCACCCCAGCCACAGGGCTAGCTCCAGCCCCACCTCCAGCACACAACGTGTCTCCCAAATAACAAAACTCTTCCACACACTCAAGAGATTCACCAGCAAGTTCAATCCTTTCACGCCTGACAATCTCCACCTGCTCGCCCCGACACGCCGTACACATAAAATCAACATTATCTCGCAGTCTACCTCTGATACCACTACATCTCTTGTGCACCCATTTATCACAAACACCGCACAAGATAGAATTACTTTCCACGTTCTTGCTGCAAACTGCACATGGCCACATTCCCTCATCTTTGACAATACCGCCACCAACCCTAGATATCATCACTTTTATTTTATCTGCATTTACCCTTAAACCCTTTTGCCCCATACCATCTCTCCACTTCCTAAACCTTTCCTCTGCCTCCCTTTCGTTCTCTGCAATCAACACTAAATCATCAGCATACAACAACTCCCATTGGAGTCCTTTTCTAAAGTCACGTGAAAGGGCTTCAAGTACCATGATAAACAACATGGGACTCAAAACTGACCCCTAATGCACACCAACATTCACAGAAAACTCATCACTCAAATCTCCATTCACTCTTACCTGGGTGCAAGCACCCATATACATAGCCATAACCACCCTAACCAGCCACTCCTCCAAGCCAAGCTTTCTCATTGCCCACTTCACCACCTCTCTAGGGACTCTGTCAAAGGCCTTTTCCAAATCAACAAAAACAAAATACTGGCCCCTTCTCCTACCAATATATTTTTCCTGAAGCTGTCGAACAGTGAATATGGCATCAGTGGGCCCCCTACCTGGCATAAACCCAAACTGCACCTCATCAATATTCACTCTTTCTCTAATCATACCTTCTAAAACTCTCTCCATTACCTTCATTATCTGATCTAAAAGCTTTATACCTCTATAATTTCCTCTTTCCAGGCATCACCCTTCCCTTTATACACATTTACAATTACACTCTTCAGCCAATCATCAGGGACAACACACTCATAAATAATCCTATTCATCAGGTCAGTGACTAAACTCACCCCTATACCGCCTGAGGCCTTCAACATTTCGGCAGTCAATCCAGACACACCTGCTGCCTTCCCCACCCTCATCCTGCCTGTTGCCTCACTCACAGTAGCAGTATCAATCAAAGGCCAAGGGCCAGACACTGGATCTGCTGGCTCCAAACCTTCCCTGTCCCAGTCAAACTCCTCATTCAACAACCGGTTATAATGCTCTCTCCATGCATCTTTAATATCCTCACTGTTCACCACTACCCTTCCTTCATCATTCTTCACACACTGCTCACCTATAATATCCCGATTATCCCTCTTCATCTGATTTGCCACCCTAAATATCATATTTTTCCTTTCCCCATGATTTAGGTTATCAAGTAATAGTCTCTGTGACTCAGACTTTGCCCTGTATACCTCTCTTTTAGCCCTACGCTTGGCAGCCAAATATTCCTCTTTGCTACCACCCTTCTTCCATTCCCGGAAAAGCCTTCTTTTCTCCTTAACTGCAGCTTCTACACCCTCATCCCACCACCAAGTTACTTTATGTCTTGGTGGTCCTCTTGTCCAACCGCATGTTACATCAGTAACTCTCAAGAAATTGTTCTTGAGGGCTCTGTACTGTTCATTAACGCCTCTGTCTACAGCTCCCTGTTCAGCCACCACTCTCCTCAACTTGCTATAGAAGGCATCCCTTACTACTTGGATTTTCAGCTTCCATATTTTCCTCCTAGGTACATAAGTCCTCTTTTTCATCACTTGTTCTTTAAGCACCATATCACAGATCAATAGTTTGTGCTGCTGCACACACTCCTCACTTCCTATAACTTTAACATCCCTCACTAACCTCCTATCGGCCCTCCTAACCAGAAAATAATCTATGTGACTGCTATTTCCCCCCGACTCATATGTAATTAACCTACTGTCTCTTTTCCTAAAATATGTGTTGCACACAATCATGTCCGTTGCCTCCCCAAACTCGAGTATCCTTTCCCTTTCTGCATTCCTTAGACCATACGCACATCCCCCATGCACTCCTTCATAACCTTATGCTACTTCACCTACATGACCATTTAAGTCCCCTCCCAAAATCACTATCTCATCATCCCGCATACCTCCCACTACATGTATTAAATCATCCCAAAATCTATCTTTCTCTGTTTCATCCAATCCTGCCTGTGGAGCATATGCTGATATAATCACAGCTATCTTTCTTCCCAACAGAATTTTCACTACCAATATCCTATCGCTTACTCTCAAAACATTCATAACATATTCCACCCATTTCTCCGCAACCATCACACCAACACCTCCATATCCATCTGTTCCCCCCTGCCAAAACAGCTTATAGCAACAGTCCTTCCCAACAATCTTTCTGGCTGATCCACCCCTGTACCGGACTTCCTGCAAACACCCCACATCTACCCACCTCCTACTGAATGCCTCAACGACTTCCCCCGCTCTTCCCCTCAAACTTCCCACATTCCATGAACCCACCCTCATCCCCATGGGTGATTTACTGTCCTCAGGCTTGCTTTGAAACTTATTTTGTTTTGTCATCTTCAGTATTAATAAAGGGGGACAGACTTAGCACAGGTCCCACTCACTGCACAGTCCCAGGTCCAGGCAATGGATCTGGGACCCCTAGCCCACCAGCTTACCAGTGGCTGTGGTAGTGGCCTCGGGGCACCCTGCCAGGACAGCTGCAGGGACACCCTCCAAGCGCGTCTTGGCACTGCAACTATCCCGCCATTATACACCCACTGATAGGGCAGCCTCCTGGGGCGCTACTCCCAGGTATGGGCCCCTCTCTATTGGGCAGAAGCAGCAGCCTGGGAACCGCAATGCCCTGTACCCTCTAGCACAGGCCCGAGCCCCATCTCGCCCTGGACCCACGATCTATGCCGGCGGAACCCACGCCACGCCTCCCCCCAGAAGTCCGCCACTAGGTAGCGGGGGCAAAGTTTTCTGGCCGCATGCCCTTGCTGGCGCCAACCCCTGTAACGTAGTGGAATACGTTGTGTGAAATGTAAAGTGCATGTGGTGTAGTGCATAGATAGTTAAAGGAAATATTTGGGAGAGTATGCTGGTCTACTCTCCATGTTACTGTCACACTGAAAAGGTCAGCAAAGGGGGATAGTTAGATAGCTAGTGAAACAGGGGCTTCAGCTCTCCCTATCACCAGCATTCCCATTCCCCTCGGGAGTACTACCCTGTTCGGTCCGTGCTACGGCCTCCTCCTCTGCCAAAAATCATTTATTAGTCCTAGAATATTAAAATTACACATGCATATGGCGCATACCTTCAGCTTTCTCCTGGGATGTTTGTTGAGCCTTCGTCGAGTACCGTAGGACTTGTGGAGACCTCTGAAGTTGGGTAACGAAGTCTCCACTTTACACATCCTGACAACCTGTAATATGATTACCACAGCCTGATATTATCACTAGAAACACTATTCTATGATTTTCAAATAGTTTGGAATCCATACTAAAAAAAAAAAAAAAAAAAAAAAAAAAAAAAAAAAAAACTGAAAGCAACGAAAATTATGAGCGCGTATGACCTACCCGCTTGTTCGCTGCTGGTGTTCTGTCATTTATTATTCATAAAAACACTCATACTTTATATTTCTATTACTATATAACACATATATATATCTGCAGTCTTTATCCATAAGTTTCCTTCAGTAATAGTAGTTTATTGTCACTGTAGGCATTCAATTTCTATTTCAGTAATATACGTAGCATTCACTTTCTCGTCCTGTATATACTAACGCTGAGAGCGAATCTGTCACTTTCACTTCCACTTTCATAACTCATAGTATTCATACATGCTAGAGTGAAACTTTCACTTTCATTACTCCTAGTATATGTACTCGTATTCATATATTACCACTCATTTACATTTCTGTTTACATTCTCTATTTTATTTACACTATGTTATGCACTGTCACATGCAGTCACTTATAAAACTATTTTCCAGTGTTCACTTATATTTACATTCATTGCTTTCACTTGCTGTTTACACATTACTTACACATTATTTACATTTCCACTTGCACTGTTTTACTCACCAGAAAGATCGTAGTCACTGTCCATCATTTTCATTGATAAAGTAGCCAGCTCACGTTCCACAGCAATCACTTAGCCCTTTACCCCTTTTCGCACGAGGTTTAGTAGTTTAGTAGGGGGTAGAGGTTATAGGGCCCTTTGCATGGGGCTAAAAAGCGGCGGAATTGCACAGGCTCGAATCCAGCGTGGTTTCACCTTGAAAGACGACAGCAAACTGAATACAGTGTGGTGGCTTAGGGGGAGTGCAATGCTGCCAATGTCAGTGTGGTGACAGCTGCTAATGTATACGCTCTGAAATGATTGGCAGGAAATCTAGACAGTACATAATAAATTAGGTAGTTCCAGGTGCATGTAAATATCAATTAGGCTTCTCCCTTCCTTTCTTATATATATTTTTATTACGAGAATAGATTATACTGCATATTTCAAGGGGAAATAAACAACGAAAATTAGCGAACGAGTGCACGTGAGCTGTTGTCAGGTGATAATTAGCCAATTCCAGGTGTATGGCACTATCACTTACCTTATTGAAATCAGTGGACAATTCCAGGAAAGATTTACTTAGCGCAGCACGGCCGGGCAAGCGAGAGGAGAGGGTAATTGAGGGGTGGTAGGAAGGGGAGTCAAGAATTGGGAGAAATGGCTAAATTGTCAACAATGGATGGGAGTACAGGTGAGATTAGGAGTGCTGACTAGTGTTGGACATTTGCAGTACTGATAGATGATACAAGCCACCACTTGCAAGCCCGGGCAAATTCAAAATAACACAGAATCACAAATGTGACACCCCGCGGTATGATCCCTTGCTCCCAAGCGTCACGAAAGTGATGCCCCGCGGTTAAGGGGTTAACCCCTTGTGCCCCATACCATCTCTCCACTTCCTAAACCTTTCCTCCTCCTCCCTTTCGTTCTCTGCAATCAGCACCAAATCATCAGCATGCAACATCTCCCACGAGAGTCCGTTTCTAAAGTCACTTGTGAGAACTTCAAGTACCATGATAAACAACATGGGACTCAAAACTGACCCCTAATCCACACCAACATTCACGGAAAACTCATCACTCAAATCTCCATTCACTCTTACCTGGGTGCAAGCACCCATATACATAGCCATAACCACCCTAACCAGCCACTCCTCCAAGCCAAGCTTTCTCATTGCCCACTTCACCACCTCTCTAGGGACTCTGTCAATGGCCTTTTCCAAATCAACAAAAACAAAATACTGGTCCCTTCTCCTACCAATATATTTTTCCTGAAGCTGTCGAACAATGAAAATGGCATCAGTGGTCCCCCTACCTGGCATGAACCCAAACTGCATCTCATCAATATTCACTCTTTCTCTAATCATACCTTCTAAAACTCTCTCCATTACCTTCATTGTCTGATCTGAAAGCTTTATACCTCTATAATTTCCTCTTTCAAGGGCATCACCCTTCCCTTTATACACATTTACATTTACACTCTTCAGCCAATCATCAGGGACAACACACTCATAAATAATCCTATTTATCAGGTCAGTGACTAACCTCACCCCTATATCTCCTGAGGCCTTCAACATTTCGGCAGTCAACCCAGACACACCTGCTGCCGTCCCCACCTTCATCCTGCCTATTGCCTCACTCAAAATAGCAGCATCAATTAAAGGCCAAGGGTCAAACACTGGATCTGCTGGCTCCAAACCTTCCCTGTCCTAGTCAAACTCCTCATTCTACAACCGGCTATAATGCTCTCTCCATGCATCTTTAATATCCTCACTGTTCACCACTACCCTTCCTTCATCATTCTTCACACACTGCTCACCAATAATATCCCAATTATCCCTCTTCATCTGATTTGCCACCTTAAATATCATATTTTTCCTTTCCCCATGATTTAGGTTATCAAGTAAAAGTCTCTGTGACTCAGACCTTTTAAACCACTCCTTTTTCCTGTTTTCTTTCTCCCTTGCTCTTGGCACGTATTTTTCCACTCCCGAATTATAGAGGTCCAGAAAGATATCCCACTTCCTCTGTGTCTCTCATTTCTCCTAATTTTCTCCAATCCGCATTTTTAAAAAGTTTTCTCAGTCCTGTAAAGTTTGCTTTCCCAAAGTTTTATCTTCCCTGCCTATAAAGCTCATCTCTTGGCACCACTTTCCCCATTATCATCTGGAACTTCATGACCACATGATCCCTTTTTCCTATAGGACACAGATATATCAAAGATTCACTTATGTCCAGTTCTTTGGTTAGCAGTAAATCTAATCTTGCTGGTGTGTCCTCACATCGGAATTGTGTCTCTCTTTTTTTTTTTTTAACCAACTGCGTCATTACTTTATTCATTGCTGTATTTAACAATATAGTGCCCCATGAATCTTCACTGCCTCCTGAGCCCCATTCCTCCCAGTTCACCACTTTGCAGTTGAAATCACCCATTAGAATTATATTGTTGTTCATCTCAGTCACTTTCTGTAAATAACGAACCATGTCTGACAACATCTCCTGGTATTCATCATCATTCCATGCTCCTGTCTTAGGGGGAACATATACTACTGCCATATCTCTCCTGCCATTCTCTCCAGTTTCTAGTTTCATATTTATCACTTCAGCCCTACCTTCTCCCATTTCCACAGTATCCATATTTATGTTGTTCTTCACTGCTATCATCACTCCTCCTCCAGTTTTTTCTTTTCTGTCTCTTCTCCACAGTTTGTATTTACCATCTCCCATATGAATATCAATATCCTCTCTTAACTTGGCCTCTACAAAGCGCAGAACATCAGGTTCATGTACCCTAAAAAAATTGTTGATATCTAACCTTGCCGATATTAAACCATCAGCATTAGTATATGCCACTTGCAAACTTTTTTTGTTGTTTTTTATACCCTCTTCTCTCCTTCTCTCCATTGGTACCATTTCCTCAATTTCTGATCCAGAACTCTTCAGTAAAACACTGTCTTCTCTTCCTCTTTTCTCTGTTCATTTTTTGCCTTTGCTTCTTTACTAACTCCTTTATTTTAGCTCTTTCTTCCTCCTTATCCAGGCCTTTTTGAACCCCTCTTTGTCTGATAATTTCCATGTTCTATTGATGATTTCATTTACCATTACCTGGGACATAAACTTTACCTTCAGTGGGCTTGCCCCTCCTTCCTCGTACTCTCCTAACCTAAACACTTATTTAATCTCTTCTTGAGCTTCGTTGTTAGCCTCCATAACAGCTGATATTATCTCTTTAACTTTGCTAAGTTCTTCTCTTTCTCTTTCTGATCTTACCGTCAAACGTTTTTCTTTTACTCCTGAATTACACATTTTTTCTTATCTGCTGCATCCCTGACTAAAGATTCTCTACTTCTTATTACCCTAACCACTTCCTTCTCCACCTTTTCCATGCTTTGTTGTTCTACAATCTCTTTCAAATTTACATTTCCTTCCTCCTGAATTTTCTTCCACCCCTTATGTTGCACCTCGATTTCCATAATGTGCTCATCTTGCATCCTTGATTTTGATTCATACTCATCTAGTTTACTTTTCATCCTGTCCCTTTCTTCTTCCAACCTCTTGTTTTCCCTCTTGAGCTGTTCTGTTTCATTTGAGGCAGATTCATTACTCACTTTTAATTCTACTTCTCTTTCTTGTTCAGCACTGCGTGTACAAACTTTTTCCAATTTATTTTGTAGGACTGTGATCTCTTTCTCCTGCTCCAAGGGCCATTCCTGCCGCTCTCTAATTACTGCCCATACCCTTTTTAACTCCTGGACATTCCTCTCCGCCATTTTCTCTGCTCCTGCTACTCATGTTTGGTTCAGCTTAAGTAATCCCTCTAATATCCGAACGCCCAATATCCGAACATCCCCACTAACCGGACATAATCGTCCCGGGATCCAGTATTCCCAAAATGGTCTGAAAGCTGCAAAAAAATAGAAAAAAAAAACTATTTTTTCCCGCCCGTAATTTGAACTTGGCGCGCGGGGCGCAGGACAGCTTTGTTGTGGCGCATCATTCATCCGACGTCCGCTAGAGCGCCCCTGCATCCTCCCCACTTTCCGCCTGTCTCTCGTCGCAAGTGCACGCTCGTCATCATGGCTGCCCACGTGCTCGCTTTTGTGGTGGTGCCTTACCTGCTGCAGGCACTCCTGCTGCTCTCGTGCCTCTCCTTCGTGTGTGTGATGATGGCCCCGCTGCCTGAGAAGAGGAAGAGAGTAGTGTTGACTCTGGAGAAGAAACGGGAGATATTGGAGAACGTAGATGCGGGGTGGTCTTCTTCCTGCATCCTCCGCGAGTTCAACCTGGCCCGATCTACTTTGTTTGATATTAAGAGATCCCGAGACAAACTCATGCAGTACATGGCTGACTTCTCGTCGAGAAGCAAACGCAACGTGGAGAGGAAGGTGATTTTACTCCCAAGTTTGCTGAAGTCTACCACTCCACGTTGATTTGGTATCGACAACAACGTGCTGCTGGTGTGATGGTACGTGATACGGAGCTGAAGGCTGCTGCTGAGAAGGTCGCCAGGCTTCAAGGCATCCGAGGGTTGGCTCTTCGCGTTCAAGTTACAGCATGGCCTTACCAACGGTAAAGCTCATGGCGAAGCTTTGGACGCTAACGAGGATGGAGTTGACGAGTTTCGGCACAAGGTGAAGGGCTTGATCGACAGGGAGGGCCTCACTCTCGGTCAAGTCTGCAACCCTGACGAAACTGGTTTATTCTATCGCTTTTTGCCAACGAACACTCTAGTTGGGGAGACGGAGAAGCGTGTACCTGGCCGCAAGCTCTCCAAGGAACGGATATCTTCTTTGTGTTGTGCCAATGCTAACGGCATGCACCCGGCTTAAGCCCGTTATTTTTGGCCATGCAAAGCAGCCTCGGTGTCTTCGTGGGGTGATGGATGTCCTTCCCGTCGTCTGGTACCATTCTTTGAAGGCATGGTTTAAAGCCCACATTTTCAAAGACTGGTTCCACCGCCATTTCGTCAAGGAGGTCATACATTACCAGACGGAGAAACTGGGAATCCCACGTGACCAGGTAAAGGCCCTCCTTCTCCTTGACAATGCACCTGCTCACCCGTGCGACAAGGACTTGGTGGCTGAGAATGGCCGGATTAGGTGCATGTTTCTGCCACCTAATACGACTGCTCTCATCCAACCAATGGACCAAGGAGTGATCGTGGCAACGAAGAGGCTGTACCGAAGGAAGTACCTGGACGAGGTGATGGTTGTTCTCAGGGACAAGGATGAGCGCAGGGAGGGACGGGACACACGAGGCCAGCGGACTTTGGAAAACTTTCGCCGCTACAACATCGAGTCTGCAGTCTACAATTGGGCCAGTGCATGGAAGGAAATCCCTGCCAAGACTCTAGAAAATAGTTGGTTTCGTCTGCTTCTCGGAACGGATGTGGAGTACGATTTCCTAGGTTTTGACGTGGATGACTTCCATGCACGTCTACGTACGCATGGCGACGATGTAGATGTGGACGATGTGCGTGAGTGGTTGGATGACGACAAGGGCGATCCTGGGTATCAGATCTTGTCTGATATCGAGATCGCATCTTCAGTTGCAGGTGTCAGTACCCAGCTTGAAGATTCCGACGATGATCCGGACTTCTCTCAGCATGACTCAACTCCAGCCATCCCCAAGCTGAGCACACTCCGGGAACACCTAGAGTTCGTTCTCGACTACCTGGAACACCTGGACTGCGACAGGGAGATGGGGCCCTTGGGACTTGTGGAGGAAGTGCGTGCTTTCAGGCAGCGCATCATCAATCGTCAGAATCATCGTTCATTGCGACAATCAACGATTGACAGTTTTTTCAGGCCCGTGACCCCCGCTGTGCCCAGCCCTGGCTCCACTCCGTTGCCTCCCCAAGTCAGGCCCTCATGCTCTGACCCACAGCCCAGCTTATCAGCCACGGTGGAGTCACCACTCGACATGAGTTTGCATCTGTCATCAGAGTCGTCTGCAGTGGGTACGTCATCACCACAACCCAGCGACGCTCCCCTAGGTCACCCGCCAGTGATACTCTTGGACTCTGACAGTGAATAGACGCCAAGAACTTCTCCACTAGACCACACGGGAATTTACAGTGTTGTGCAGTGAAAAAAACAGTGCATTGTGTTAAGGATTTACAGTTGTGAGTGAAAAGACAATTTTTGAACTAAATTTAATGTAAATAGACTTGTGTGTTTTTGCTTTAGAAAATGGTTATAAGAGTGGAAAAGTTAAAGTGCAGAGTGCAACACTTATTAAGTTACAATGGAGCATAAGTTTGACAAGAGTGCGCACTGTGAAGAGAATGGACTTCTGAGTGCGAATGACTAAGTTCAATGAAGACTTCATGAAGTGTACTGCATGTGCTTCAGGAAATCCTTCTTACTGTTAGAGTCCGAGAGGAGGCGGTTATTCATCGAGATGGCCATGGACTTGCTGTAAGTAGGCAGAATGTTTCATACTGTACTCTATTGTATTTTCCATACTATACTTACCTCAAACACCTAATTTCACTGTTTTATATCCCTTATTGGTGTCAATATGCTGTGTCTTAGGTGCTATGCATGTGCAGTAGGAAGGTGTTTTTCTGAGTTAGGCTAGGTTAGGGTCCATAACTACCAGTCCAGGAGCCAGGGACTTGTAAGTACCCAGAATGTTGAATATTGTATGAACCTACCTCAAAAACCTCATTTTATGCTTCTTTTGCATTTATTTCAGTCTTTTTTATCCCTTATTGGTGTGATTTAGGTCTTAAATAGGTGCTATACATGTCCAGAGGGAGTTGTATAGGTGTTTTTCTGTGTTAGGGCCCGCAAGTACAAGTCCATAAGCTGGGGCTACAATATCCGGACAGGACCACTATCCGGACCTGCCTATGGCTCTATTACATCGGATATTGGAGGGATTACTGTACTACCTTTTCCCACATCATCATCGGAGAAGCCTGCAAACTCCTCTTCACCAGATGTAAACAAAGCACCGTCCCTCTCCGCCATGATGCAACCATATGGAAACTTTTTATTTCCACTGTATCTTTTACTCTTTATGACCGATACCTGCGTTTGTTTAACTATTGTCCGACGGGACCACCACTCACGCACCCAATCACATAATCACAATAGGCTGGTCTCCTTTTCGCTGCTGATTCAGCGATTATTTCCCTATGATCCAGGAAGAGCTCCATCTCTGTTGGCAACCTGTGTGTGTGCATGTGTGTGTGTGTGTGTGTGTGTGTGTGTGTGTGTGTGTGTGTGTGTGTGTGTGTGACTAGGGCAGGGAGGTAGTAGAGTAGTTTGGCTTTCTTGTCTCCTTCCTTGTACTCTCAGCCTCTCTCCCTCCCCCACCCCTGCTTGTCTCCCTCCTCATTCTCCCGCCCTCCCCCACCCCGACTTGGCAGGCTGCCAGTTGCCGCCTGGTTGTCACTGTCAGACAGTTGCCCTAAAGCAATGTTGAACACTGCACGTCCCACCACTCTGCCCTCGTGCATGTGATGTTTGATGTGCCATTTTTAGCAGTGTATTGTTTATGAGGATAATAACATTACTTATGGTGCTTCTGTGTCAGTCTTTATTGATTAAGGTATATGAAAGTTTGGGTTTGGGTCTGGAACACATCTCTGGCTTTTCTTCAGTATCTTATGGGGAAAATTGTTTTGGTATCTGACATACTTGCTGGCCGAACACTCACACTGGTACATAGCATTCCCGGATATGAGGGTATGGATGTATACCTAAGTTATACCCAATAAAATCGCAACTACACATTACAAAATCAGGCCATTATCTCATCATATGTGGCCAGTCGTAGGGATACTCAAGGTCTGTGCAACTGATACACAGTTAATTAGAAATCACACGCGCCAGTGTTGTACTGAAATCGTATTGAATCACGACAGATACTTGCATATACCCACATGAATTGAATGAAAAATGGCAAAATCGTGACAATACATAACTGATAGGCACAGATATCGTAAGAAAATCGAGAACTGTTTGACCTTTTATAGCCACGCATAAAAATGCCACATACAACCATGCATGGCCACGATTTTTTTATTTTCTTATTCATGGTCATACGTGCCTATACGTGGCATTTTTATACATACGTGTGATTGGGGCATAAATAACATGAATATGATTTGTTGTTGAATAACCACTACCATTTACTATGTAAATCAACCTGTTCACCTGGTTTATTTCCCTTCAGAGGACAAATACAGTAGATGGAAAGATTGTTTTGAAAATATTGGATGGGAGTGCCAGCGCAGTGATGCTCTGTGTGGTGCACAAGAAATGTTTCTGTTGCTATCAAATATGTTAATGGCAGAAATGAAGAATTCTTTGGCAAGGTTAAAGAAGGGAATGGAATGGCAGCAGGTGTTGATGAGGTACATGCAGAAATAAAATGCAGTGAAGAGAAGTGTGAGTTGTTTGGGGGATGTGTCAAAAGTGGATAAAATGAGTGCAGAAATGATCACGGTTTAGGTTTGTTAAGTGTTGTGGATGTGGTCTATGTCCAGATTCTTGTTTGCCTTGGGATGAGAGGGTTGGAAAATAGGCTGCCTTTGTAGGTTGAATGATGTCCAATATCTAAAATCATATTGATTGACAGTGGTACCCGGATTCTCCAGGACTCCAAAAATGGGTAATGAGTTTTTTTTTTTTTTTTTTTTTTTTTTTTTTTTTTTAAAGCATGCAGTTAAATGTGAGTGATAGATAAAACTTCAACGTATCTAATTCTGACTTGTTTGTAAACAGGCTTCGAAGGGAGCTAAAGCGCTTGGATGAAGAAGGGCAGAGGCTCATTGAGGAAGAACTAGCACGAGTTAATAAGGAGGTGGAAGAAGAATTGCGGAGAGGTGAGAATAAAAGTTCAGTTTGTTGAAGTGATGCGTCTTCCAAACTGAGCTTCCACTTGCATTTGCAGCCACTTATTCAGGTACCTCATTACTTGCTTATCATGGATAGTTTCTGAACAGCATTTAAAAGAAAAAAATTACCTCATCCTGTTGAAATATAGTGAAAACAAGATGCACTTCAGTGTTTACACAGTAGAGCTGAGAAAAAACATCAAAAGCAGAACTCCGAAGATGCTTGTCTGATCCAAACCAGATGATGATGACTTTATATAAATCTCGTTACCCCTGTCATTTAATATTAAAATTTGTGAAAATTTTTGGCTGCGATATATATGGAATATTAAAAAATCTGAAAAAATATATATATATATATATATATATATATATATATATATATATGTATATATATATATTTATATATTTATATATTGTTACATAGCCTATGATTTCATCATCCTTTGTGTAATTTTAACGCACAGTATGCTGCATGTTTGATCACGAGCGTGTTCTGCCTCAGTTCCCCCTTCTACCGTTATAGTAGAGTAAGTCGACATCTCTGTTATACTTTGCGGGATTGTCATCTCTTTGTCCCCATGGCTTCATTTGCGCGTCCTTATTACAAGTTGTATCAAGCTCTGCCAGCCCCTATATAATGAGCTCAGTCTCTGCATCATGGCCACTTAGATCTGCTCCTCATTTTGTTCACATCTCTGTCCTCCCCTGTACAGATATTATTATTGTGAGTGCTCAAGAAGTCTCCAACCATCTAGCAGCTGTGTGTAATTTGAGTATAACTGTTGTTGCATTTTGTTCTTGTACTGTATAGCATAAGTTTAATTTGTAGGCCTAGTGAAATTGTAATTTATGTAGGGTTCTTTGTCAGTCATTTTTGATAATAGTTTGTATCTGTAATAATTTATCTGGCATTCACTGAGTATTATCTGGTATCTCATTTTATCAGGGCTGACTTAGATAAATTTACTCTTGCTAACTTCGTGTTAATAGAGGCTATTGCAGTTAACCATATATTTAACCTGTTTATTTGCCATTACATTATCCTTATGAGTTCTGAATGTTTTGTTGTTAATTTAAGCATTAAACTTTAACTTGTAATTTTACCTAACTCTTTTGTTTTGAACCTGGAACTTTACGGGACAGTAGTGACTCTTCGTATTCTCACTTAAAGTGTACGTTATCTTTCTCTGTTCCGTAACATAAATTTGGCGACCTCGCCAGGATATTCAGGATATTATCATAAGGATATTGTTTGATATTTTGTGACTGTGATATATTCATGATGGCTACTATTTCTACACTTGATGAAGCCAAAGATTTTTTGTCAAATGTGCAAACAGTGTGTGATATAGAAAACAGAACAAAGAATGAACTTAAGCTCGTTGCTCAACAATTGGGAATTGCAGTTCACTCTCATCATTCTAAAGATCAAATTGTTGGCATGATTAATAAAAGCTTGTTTAATGTAACTCCTCCAAATGAGCAAACGCAGATTGAATTAGCTAAGTTACAGCTAGCTCTGCAGGAGGCTCGTGCTAAAGAAGCTGAATTTCAGGCAAATGCTAAGCAGGCGGAATCTCAGGCTCGTATTGAAGAGGCACAGATACAGGCTCAGGCACAAGTTGAACTTGCCAGGATTCAGGCAGACCATGAGTATCGCATGAAACAAGGTGGAACTGGATCATCTAGCTCTGATGATTTTGATGTGGCTAAAAATGTTAAACTTGTCCCTCCTTTTAATGAATCTGATTTAACAAAGTATTTTCAGTTGTTTGAGAGGGTAGCTACAGGTTTTAATTGGCCTAAGGAGTATTGGCCAGTACTCCTTCAAACTGTTCTCACCGGTAAAGCTCAAGTAACTTATGCATCTTTGCCTCAGGATCAATCTGATAATTATGATGTAGTTAAGAGCTTGATTCTTAAGGCCTATGAGCTTGTTCCTGAAGCTTATAGAGTAAAATTTAGGACAACTTACAAGCAAGATAAGCAATCCCATGTTGAGTATGCAAAAATCAAAGAAGATCTGTTAGAGCAGTGGTTAAATTCTAAGAATGTGGATTCTGATTTTGACAAATTTAAGCAGATGATTTTGCTGGAGGACTTCAAAAGGTGTATTTATAAAGATGTAAGCCTATATCTCGATGAGAAAAGAATAGATAATTTGTCTGATGCTGCAGTTTTAGCTGATGAGTATGTT
This sequence comes from Coenobita brevimanus, assembly GCF_032717465.1. NCBI lineage: Eukaryota > Metazoa > Arthropoda > Malacostraca > Decapoda > Coenobitidae > Coenobita > Coenobita brevimanus. The sequence goes on along the minus strand of NC_137045.1, from coordinate 25,468,880 downwards.
CTCACTCACAAGAGATATTCTAGAGAAAAAGGGAAAGCTGAGAGTAAGTACGTTGCCTCTACTCAGAGTACAGGTAACAGGAAAGAGAATAAGGATGATGTTTCTCAGGAAGTAAATACCAGCTTCACCTCTAGATTTCAGAAAAGTAAATGTACTTATTGTAGTAAGCTTGGTCATACTACGGAGAGATGTTTCAGGAGACAGCGTGATGTGAACAAAAAGGAGTCTTTAAATATTCAGTCAATTGGTCTAGTGTCCACTCTTGAGAGTTCCCAGAATTCTTTAACTGAGTTAACTGAACCTGCTTTGAGGGGTAACTTAAATTCTCATGATGGAGCTCCTCTTTTGAGCAGTAACGTGGGTGACACTCTCAAGAGTTCATGTGCTAATTTCCTGTCTGATGGTTTTGTCAGTCCTCTGGACAGTAATGACAGGAAATCAGTTCATATATATCGTGATACAGGTGCTTGCCAATCCCTTATGCTGACCAGTGTTCTAGGCTCTAATGTTAATTCCTCTGATGAAACTGTAATCTTACAAGGTGTAGGGAATAATTACTTCTCTGTCCCTCTGTGCAGAGTGAATTTAGAGTCTGGTTTTGTTAATGGTTCCGTTATGGTTGGGTTGGTTGAGACACTCCCAATGTCAGGTGTAACTTTCTTACTTGGAAATGATATTGGTGGAAGTCAAGTGTGTCCAGCTCCTCAGTTGTCTAGTGAGCCAGTGGCTGCGTCCCAGGATTGTGATATCCCTGATGTGTTCCCTGCATGTGCTGTCACTAGGGCTAAGTCTAAAGTTACTGGTGATTTAGAGGATAATGATGATGATGATGTTATCCTAGCTGACACTTTTCTTGCTAATTTGGACCACTCACCAGATGAGGCAGTACCCCGTAGTGTTGATAATTTGTCTCGTCAAGAGTTGGTTGAGTTGCAGGTTGCTGACCCTGAGTTGAAAGGTCTAGCTAACTCTGCTTACAGTGAAGAAGAGTCAGCCGGTGCTTCTACTTGTTATTATGTAAAGTCAGGAGTACTTATGAGGAAGTGGAGACCCCCAACAGCATCAGCCGACTGTGAATGGGAGGTTGTACATCAAGTTGTCATCCCTCGTGTTTGTAGGCAGGATATCATTAGAGTGGCTCATGATTCCAGTTTGGCAGGACACCTTGGAGTGAGGAAGACTGTGGCACGCATTTTGAAACACTTCTACTGGCCAGGTATCTTCAGGGATGTTTCCTGGTATTGTAAGTCTTGTCACACCTGTCAAGTTGTGGGGAAGTGTAATCAGACCGAAAGGTTGCACCTCTAGTTCCCATTCCTCCTTTTGAGGCGCCTTTCACCCGTGTGTTGGTGGATATTGTGGGCCCTCTTCCTAAGACTTCTTCAGGATTTTCTTATGTGTTGACCATGATTGACATGGCTACTCGTTATCCTGAAGCCATTCCACTTAGAAATATCTCAGCAAAGAACGTGGTTAAGGAAATGCTAGGGTTCTTCACAAAGTTTGGTCTGCCCAAGGAGGTACAGTCAGACCGAGGAAGTAATTTCATGTCAAATGTTTTCAAGCAGTCTCTGAAAGAGTTGGGCATCTCCCAGATCACGTCTTCAGCTTACCATCCCCAGACCCAAGGAGCGTTGGAGAGATATCATCAAACACTCAAATCGATGCTCAAGAAATACTGTTTGGAACATCAGAAAGACTGGGATAAAGGTCTTCCATTCGTTGTGTTTGCTGCAAGAGAATCTCCAAATGAATCACTGGGCTTCTCACCTTTTGAACTACTGTTTGGCCATGAAGTAAGAGGACCCCTTAAGTTACTCAAGGAATGCTGGCTGTCGGAGGAAGATGACGTCAACCTGCTGGAGTATGTGATGAAGCTCAAAGAATGGCTGTCCACTGCTTTACAGCTGGCGAGAGAGAATTTAGGAGCTGCTCAGGAGAAGATGAAGACTTGGTATGATAAGAAGTCCAGGTTACGCCACCTTCAGCCAGGAGATCAGGTTTTGATTCTGCTACCAGTTCATGGGCAACCTCTTCAAGCCAAGTTTAGTGGCCCTTATTTCGTGGAGAAGAAACTCAGTGATGTCAGCTATGTCATCGCCACACCAGATCGTAGAAAGAGCAAGCAACTATGTCACATCAACATGCTAAAGTTATATCACAGGCGGGACGAAAATAATCCAGTCTGCACTGTAGCTGTTCCACCCGAGTCTACAAGTGAAGTTTTCCCATGCAGCATGAGCCTGAGTGATAGTTTGGGGAAGAATCCTGATATCATGAATGATCTCCAGACTAAGCTTTCTCATCTACCACCCACGGAAAGGCAGGAGTTTTCGGCATTACTGCAGGAGTACCCGCAAGTGTTCCGTGCTACTCCAGGAAGAACCACTGTGTTGATGCATGATGTCGATGTTGGAGACGCAAAGCCAATTAAATTGCCTCCTTACCGTGTGAACCCAGTGAAAGTTCCTCTCATCCAGAAGGAGCTTGGCTACCTGTTGGACCACAAGATGATTGAGCCCTGTCAGAGCGAGTGGAGTTCTCCTGTCACTCTAGTCCCTAAGCCAGGTGGTTCACAGCAGCTTTGCAGCGACTACAGACGTGTTAATCAGATAACCAAAACAGACACTTACCCTCTACCTCGTGTGGAAGATTGCATAGACAAGATCGGAAAGGCTAGGTACATAAGTAAGTTTGATTTGTTAAAGGGATACTGGCAAGTACCTATGACTGAACGTGCTAGGGAGATCTCATGTTTTGTAACATTAAGAAAGACCTTTGCATGGTCTGTAATGCCTTATACAGATTGTTTTAGAGTAATAAGAAATTTCCTTTGTAAATTTCTTTTTCTTTGTGGGGAGGTGTTACATAGCCTATGATTTCATCATCCTTTGTGTAATTTTAACGCACAGTATGCTGCATGTTTGATCACGAGCGTGTTCTGCCTCAGTTCCCCCCTTCTACCGTTATAGTAGAGTAAGTCGACATCTCTGTTATACTTTGCGGGATTGTCATCTCTTTGTCCCCATGGCTTCATTTGCGCGTCCTTATTACAAGTTGTATCAAGCTCTGCCAGCCCCTATATAATGAGCTCAGTCTCTGCATCATGGCCACTTAGATCTGCTCCTCATTTTGTTCACATCTCTGTCCTCCCCTGTACAGATATTATTATTGTGAGTGCTCAAGAAGTCTCCAACCATCTAGCAGCTGTGTGTAATTTGAGTATAACTGTTGTTGCATTTTGTTCTTGTACTGTATAGCATAAGTTTAATTTGTAGGCCTAGTGAAATTGTAATTTATGTAGGGTTCTTTGTCAGTCATTTTTGATAATAGTTTGTATCTGTAATAATTTATCTGGCATTCACTGAGTATTATCTGGTATCTCATTTTATCAGGGCTGACTTAGATAAATTTACTCTTGCTAACTTCGTGTTAATAGAGGCTATTGCAGTTAACCATATATTTAACCTGTTTGTTTGCCATTACATTATCCTTATGAGTTCTGAATGTTTTGTTGTTAATTTAAGCATTAAACTTTAACTTGTAATTTTACCTAACTCTTTTGTTTTGAACCTGGAACTTTACGGGACAGTAGTGACTCTTCGTATTCTCACTTAAAGTGTACGTTATCTTTCTCTGTTCCGTAACAATATATATATATATATATATATATATATATATATATATATATATATACTGTATATATACAGTAAAAGTCCCATTCGGCATCTATGGGACCGGGATGATGCCGAGATATTGGATTTGCCGAATAATCAAAAACCTACTCACTCAGTACCTTATATATATTGGTGAACACTATCATCACCACTTATGGTATTACAACTGTGTTTGGAGAGAGTACTGTATACTGTACAATACTGTACTGCAATCAATACAGTACTATACCTGAATCTGAAATATATATACTGTATATATAAACTAGTGAACATATACAGTACACCCTCATTATCGACGTTTTTTTTATTGACGGATTTGATTATCGACGTTTTTTTTTTCTCCTGGGAGTTAAATTATTATTATTAAAAAAATAAAAAAATAAAGAATTGTATTGGCACCTCCTAGCAAGTTTGCGCGCCATCCCGCCAGGTGTCTCTGGCTGCTCGCGGCATGTTCCCGCCGACCCAACAAACAATTGCATCAGTACACGTTTGTCTGTTGTTCTCATATTGTGTTCGCCCACATCTATCGTGCTTTCGCGATCATCATGGCTCCGAAGTGCCCTTGTAACACTCCAACTGGAAATAAGGCAGCTAAGAGAGCAAGGAAAGTACTTACCTTGGAAGTAAAGAACGAAATATTACAAAAACTTAGAAGTGGAATGAGCCATGCAGCGGTTGGTCACGAGTAAGGCGTGAATGAGTCCAGTGTTCGTGGCATAAAACGGAGAGAAAAAGACATTAAAGATGCTCTGGCTTCGTGCACACCAGGATCGGCTAAAGTAACGATGCATGTGAGAGATGATGCCTTGGTGAAAATGGAAAAGGCACTGAATATTTGGATTGAGGACTTAAACCGTCGACACGTGCCGCTAGACTCCCAGTTCATCAGAAACAAAGCAAAACAACTCTTCGCTCGGTTTGCTGGTGAAAGCAGTGGTGTTGGTGAAGATAATGGTGATGAAAGTGAGGCAGGTGAAAATAGTGATGATGGTGATGAAAGTAATGACGATGGTGATAGGCCTAGTAATGTCGGTGCTTCTAGGCAAAAGAAATTTGCAGCCAGCAAGGGCTGGTTCGAGAATTTTAAGAAAAGGTATGGCCTACATAACATTAGGATGACTGGTGAAGCAGCTTCAGCAGGTCAGATAGCAGGAGAATCGTACCCACGTGACTTTGCTGAACTTATAAGGGAGAAAGGGTACAGGCCTGAACAAGTGTTTAATGCGGACGAAACAGGCCTGTGGTGGAAGAAAATGCCTAAAAGAACGTACATTTCGAAGGAGGAGAAAAGTGCGCCAGGCTTTAAAGCAGCAAAAGATCGTATGTCTGTGCTGTTGTGTGGTAATGCAGCAGGACATATGATAGAACCCATGCTCCTGTATCATTTGTTATAATGTTAAAGACGAGTTGGATTTTTTGTCAATAAAGGATATTTCTTGCAAAAGTTAAGCAGAGATTAAATATGAAATATACGAGCATAAGGAGAGTTGAATTTTCCTAAAAGAAGATCCTAGCGAAAGCTAGGCTAAGATTCATCTTTGATAGCATAAACTGCCATACAGTCGTGAAAATTTAGGTCTGGGAGAAATGGAATATCAAGAATGAAAGGAAGCTCTTGAGAATGAAAGTAAATAGGAGAGCGTGGTCTCTGGTATGAGCTAGCAGCACCACGCGTGTGTTGTGAAGATCGGTGCGAACAGCTGATCTAACGTAACACTTGCCTCACACTCTCAGTTATTAGAACGTATGAATGACCACCACTGCTGTTTTCGTTTTTTTTTTTTTTTTACACACTCGGTTATGTAAACGTATGGATGGCTACAACTGCTGGTTTCGCCTTTTATTTTTAGATGGAGTGAGGTGTAAGTGGAGAGAGAAGTGATGATACAGCAGCCATTACAATTTGAGGTCCAGTGTACGACCACTATGCCACAAACAAATCGCCTCCAAGTCGCCCTGTCCCCCGCCATTTCACTGCTCTGCTCCCAACTCACACCCCCCTCTCTCATATACCTCTCCACCCCATCCCTCCATCTCATCCTCGGCCTCCCCATCCCTCCATCTCATCCTCGGCCTCCCCCTCCCTCTTCCCCCCTCCACCTCACTCACATACACTCTCTTCGTCAGTCTTTCACCCTCCATCCTCTCCACATGGCCAAACCACCTCAGTGTGTTCCTCATAACGCTCCCTATCACATCCACTTCAACACCACAACTTTCCTTTACATCCTCATTCGTCAGCCTATCTCTCCATGTGACTCCACAGGCTCCTCTTAAATAACTCATTTCCACTGCTCTCACTCTTGACTTGTGTCCTTCCAACAACGTCCAAGCTTCACTTCCGTACGTTAGAGTTGGTATCACAATACTGTCATGTATTAACTTTTTCACTTCCATGCTCACTTCCCTGTTTCTTATCACTGCTTTCAAAGAACCAGCAACCTTTCTTCCCTGCTGTACCCTTTCAAGCACTTCACCCTCCAAACCTCCATCCTTACTCATCACACTACCCAGGTACTTAAACGTACTCACATTTTCCAATTCCTCACCATTCATAATTCTTTACTTAATATAAGTAGTTTTATTATGATATTCAGTTTTTCAATTGCCTAACTAATTTATTTCTAAGAAACACTAAAACTAAACTGCATATTACATACGAGTGATTGAAGGGATACTAAAATATATAAACAAAGGATACCTGACCAGACGAAAATCGGTATCGACGGTTTTGGGCATTGACGGGTATCTTAGGTACCTAACCCCTGTCAATAATGAGGGTGTACTGTACAAGTGTAATGACAGTAGGCCTACAAGTCAGATAACACTTTCTGGATGGCCGAAATGATACGGAATATTACCTACCAGCACAAAACATCACTTGTATTGGTGAACTCATCACTACTTATATAATTACAAATATGTTTGGAGTGAGTGCTGTATACAGTACTTTTTCCAAACACAAAATAAGATAGTCGGAAAATTGCATAAAATAAAGTGAAGGTCTTTCTGATGAAAGTTAAATGTACATTTAGCACTCATTCTTTTGTTCGTTTTTATGTTTACATGTGAAAGGGAGAGTATTGAAGGAAACAGTAATGTATTCCATTAACCCCTTAATAACTTCCGGCATTGAACAACCCTTTACAGTACCGATGTCAGTGATGTGGAGTTAGTGAGCTATGAAAAAACTGTGAACAATTATGGGAAGGGAACGAAGGTCACTGGTATGTTTACACGACTCTACGATACGATTCCAAGCAGTCAGAGAGTCAGTTAATCTCAGATGTTTTCGCCCATTGCACCATAACTTTGTAACTTCTTCCATGAATCATAGCATGGGTTTAGGAAGCTAAATAACACATTGTTAGGTGCGCCAGACGATTATCTTCACATCTTGAAGAAAATGGAAGAAATTTAATACCTCTCTGAGTACGTAGAGTTAGTTTCTTTCATTCTTCTGAAATCAATTTGTTTTTCTTAAAGATGTGAAGATAGCTCACCTAGCAATGTGTTATTTAGCTTCCTAAACCCATGCTATGATTCGCTGCGTCACGGAAAAATTGATAAAGTTACGGGGCATTTACCAAATGGGCAAAAACATCTGAGATTAACTGACCGCCTGACTGCTTGGAATCGTAGCGTAGAGTCATGTAAACATACCAGTGACCTTCATTCCCTCCCCATAATTGTTCAGTTTTCTTTACAGCTCACACTAACTTGACATCACTGACATCGGTACTGTAAAGAGTTGTTCAGTGCAGGAGATTATTAAGGGGTTAATGGGATATATTACTATTTGCATCAGTACTCTCTCTTTCACATTAAACACAAAAACGAACAAAAGAATGAGCGCTAAATGTACGTTTAACTTTCATCAGGGAGACCTTAGCAATTCATATTCCTCCAGTTTATTTTTAAGTATTTTTCTGACTTTAGGTTTGGTTAAATTATTAGGTACAGTTAAACTCGGTTAGGTTAGGTTTAGTTAAACAGGACAGTCCCTTCCACCATTATGCTGAGGAATAAAAATACTAGAGCTGTCACAGCCGTACATCTAAAAACAACGGGGAAACAAGCACCATTTATTTATGGGTAATGCATTACAGTATCAGTGGTTCATGGGCAACGCAATTACTGGTTAATGTAACTTTCAGGAAGACGTCAAGAATGAACAGATTTCAAGAATTAGCGGGGGGGCTTGGAACGTAACCCTCGCTAATTTGGAGGGAGTGGTTACTGTACTGTATAATACTGTGCAATATTGTAATCAATACAGTACTATACCTGAATCTGAAAAAATATAGAAATTAGTGAACATACATAAGTGTAATGAAACATTAGGCTTTCAAGTCACAGATAACACTTCCTGGACTGCCGAGATGATTCAGGACATCTGCCGAACAATCAAAGATTTTCGTAAATGGGACTATTTCTCAAAACTGCCAAAATGCCAGATCTACCAAATAATCAGCAGCCGAATACAGTAATCACTCTAATATCCGGACACCCAATAACCAAACATCCCCACTACCAGGACATAATCGTCCTGGGATCAAAAAAAAAAAAAAAAAAAAAAAAAAAAAAAAAAATTTTTTTTTTCCCGGCCGTAATTTGAACTTGCCGCGCGCCGCGGGAGAGCATTGTTGTGGCGCGTCATTCCTCAGACGTCCGATAGAGCGCCGCTGCATCCTCCCCACTTTCCGCCTGTCTCTCGCCGCGAGTGCACGCTCGTCGTTATGGCTGCCCACATGATCGCTTTTGTGGTGGTGCCTTACCTGCTGCAGGGCCTCCTGCTGCTCTCGGGCCTCCTCTTAGTGTGTGTGATGATGGCCCTGCCACCTGAGAATAGGAAGAGAGTGGTGTTGACTCTTGAGACGAAGCGGGAGATATTGGAGAAAGTAGATGCGGGGTGGTCTTCTTCCCGCATTCTCCGCGAATTTAACCTGGCCCGATCTACTTTGTTCGATATCAAGAGATCCCAAAACAAACTCATGCAGTACACAGCTGACTTCTCGTCAAGAAGCAAATGCAACGTGGAAAGGAAGGTTATGTTTATACCCAAGTGTGCAGAAATCGACCGATCCACGTTGATTTGGTATCGACAACAACGTGCTGCTGGTGTGATGGTACGTGGCATGGAGCTGAAGGGTGCTGCTGAGAAGTTCACCAGGCTTCAAGACGCCCTAGACTTCAAGGCATCCAAGGGTTGGCTCTTCGCGTTCAAGTTGCGGCATGGCCTTTCCAACTGTAAAGCACATGGCGAAGCATTGGACGCTAACGAGGATGGAGTTGACGAGTTTTGGCATAAGGTGAAGGGCTTGATCGACAGGGAGGGCCTAACTCTCGGTCAAGTCTACAACGCTGACGAAACTGGCCTATTCTATCGTTTGCTGCCAACGAACACTCTAGCCGAGCAGACGGAGAAGCGTGTACCTGGCCGCAAGCTCTCCAAGCAATGGATATCTGCTTTGTGTTGTGCCAGTGCTAACGGCATGCACCGGCTTAAGCCCGTTGTTGTTGGCCGCGCAAAGCAGCCTCGGTGCCTTCGTAGGGTGATGGATGTCCTTCCTGTCGTCTGGTACCATTTTTTGAAGGCAATATTCACTCTTTCTCTAGTCATACCTTCTAAAACTCTCTCCATTACCTTCATTATCTGATCTAAGAGCTTTATACCTCTATAATTTCCTCTTTCCAGGGCATCACCCTTTCCTTTATACACATTTACAATTACACTCTTCAGCCAATCATCAGGGACAACACACTCATAAATAATCCTATTTATCAGGTCAGTGACTAAACTCACCCCTATATCGCCTGAGGCCTTCAACATTTCGGCAGTCAACCCAGACACACCTGCTGCCTTCCCCACCCTCATCCTGCCTATTCTCTCACTCACAGTAGCAGTATCAATCAAAGGCCAAGGGCCAGACACTGGATGTGCTGGCTTCAAACCTTCCCTGTCCCAGTCAAACTCCTCATTCAACAACCGATTATAATGCTCTCTCCATGCATCTTTAATATCCTCGCTGTTCACCACTACCCTTTCTTCATCATTCTTCACACACTGCTCACCTATGCTATCCCGATTATCCCTCTTCACCTCTCCTGCCACCCTAAATATATTTTTCCTTTCCCCATGATTTAGGTTATCAAGTAATTGTCTCTGTGACACAGACTTTGCCCTGTATACCTCTCTTTTAGCCCTACGCTTGGCAGCCAAATATTCCTCTTTGCTACCACCCTTCTTCCATTCCCGGAAAAGCCTTCTTTTCTCCTTAATTGCAGCTTCTACACCCTCATCCCACCACCAAGTTACTTTATGTCTTGGTGGTCCTCTTGTCCAGCCGCATGTTACGTCAGTAACTCTCAAGAAATTGTTCTTGAGGGCTCTGTACTGTTCATTAACGCCTCTGTCTACAGCTCCCTGTTCAGCCACCACTCTCCTCAACTCGCTATAGAAGGTATCCCTTACTACTTGGTTTTTCAGCTTCCATATTTTCCAACGTTGGGTCTGGTTAGTACTTGGATGGGTGACCGCCTGGGAACACCAGATGCTGTTGGCATCCCTACGTGTCAAGTGGGGTTGGTGGAGGATTAGTGCCCCTCCCTGTAAAACAATTAACTCTAAGCCCTTGACCACCCCGTTTGGGATACATGGCGTCTGGCAATGGATGGATGGATATTTTCCTCCTAGGTACATAAGTCCTCTTTTTCATCACTTGTTCTTTAAGCACCATATCACAAATCAATAGTTTGTATATTTATATATATATATACTTTCTCTATACTCATTTCAAAGGCAAAGGTGGCTGTTGTGTATATATACGCAACGACTTATCTTGCTCTCGTGTTCCTGAACTCGATTCTTCTGAATTTTCTACACTCTGGCTTCGGCTTTCCTGTCATTCTCTGACTAAATATATCTGTGCTGTTTACTTAGCCCCTAATTCTACTGACTATCAAAAATTCTTCGACTATCTTACTTCTATGATGGAACACATTCTATCCATTTCTCCTTTCTCTGAAATCTCCATTCTAGGAGATTTCAATGTTCACCACCACCTTTGGCTCTCTTCTCCTTTCACTGATCCACCTGGTGAACAAGCCTACATCTTTTCTATCCTTAATGACCTAGAGCAGCTTGTACAGCACCCTACCCGTATCCCTGACCGCCTTGGAGAGAGCTCCAACATACTTGACCTCTTCCTTACAACTAATCCTTCTGCTTACACTGTTAATCTTTTCTCTCCGTTGGGCTCCTCCGATCACAACCTTATCACCTTAACCTGTCCTATCACTCCAGTACAGCCTGTGGACCCTCCAGGGAAACGTTGTCTGTGGCATTTTGGAGCCGCGGATTGGGAGGCCCTCAGGCAGTACTTCTTTGATTTTCCCTGGAATGATTATTGCTTCCATGGCCGCGAGCCATCTGAGTGTGCCTTGCGCATTACGGAGGTTATTCTCTCAGGCATGGAAGCATACATTCCTTTCTCATATACTTTGACTAACGCAAGAAAGCCTTGGTTTAATCATGCTTGTTCTCATGCTGTCCACAACAAGGAGAGGGCCTACAAAAGGTACCGGAGCCAACCCACCCCTGAATCACATCATCTCTACATTTCTGCCCAGAATCATGCTAAGTCTGTTCTTTGCTCTGCTAAAAACAATTTCATCCGTTCTAAATGCTTTCAACTCTCCAACTCGAATTCTTCCCGCTCCTTCTGGCACCTTGCCAAAAACCTTTCTAACAACTTTACCTCATCATCCTTCCCTCCTCTTTTCTACTGTGATGGCTCTGTAGGTATTTCTTCTACTGATAAAGCAGATCTCTTCGCACAGACTTTCTCCTCCAATTCCACCTTAGATGATTCCGGTGCTGTTCCTCCATCACTTCCTGCCTCTGACTTCCTCATGGCTGACATTAAAATTTCTTCAGCTGATGTATTTTCTGCCATCACTGGCCTCAGTACTAACAAGGCATATGGGCCTGATGGAGTCCCTCCTGTTGTTCGCAAGAACTGTGCTTCTGTGCTTACACCCTGCCTAGGCAAACTCTTTCGCATTTGTCTGTCAACTTGTACCTTTCCTTCTTGCTGAAAGTTTGCTCTCATTCAGCCAGTCCCAAAGAAGGGTGACCACTCCCAACCCTCCAACTATCGTCCAATTGCTTTAACATCCTGCATTTCAAAATTTTTCGAGTCAATTCTCAATAGAAAAGTTTTAAGGCATCTTTCCTATCACAACCTTCTTTCTGATCGTCAGTACGGGTTCCGTCAGGGACGCTCCACTGGCGATCTTCTCACCTACCTTTCAGACTCCTGGTCATCCTCCTTTCGGGAGTTTGGTGTAAGCTTTGCCATTGCACTTGACATCTCAAAGGCTTTCGATCGAGTCTGGCATAAATTTTTAATTTCCAAACTGCCCTCTTACGGTTTCTATCTTTCTATCTGTGCCTTCATCGCTAGCTTCCTTTCTGGTCGTTCTATAGCTGCTGTTGTAGACGGCCATCGTTCTTCTCCTAGATCTATCAACAGTGGTGTTCCTCAGGGCTCTGTCCTATCACCAACTCTCTTCCTTTTATTCATCAGTGACCTTCTAACCTGTACATCTAAACCTATCCACTCATACACTGATGACTCCATCCTTCACCTTTCCATTCGGTTCCCACAACACCCATCTCAGCAGTTACTTCAGCAAACAAGGGATGAGGCTATGGCACACCTAATGTCTGACTTGGCTCGTATCTCTGACTGGGGTGAAAATAATCTTGTTGTTTTTAATGCATCTAAGACTCAGTTCTTACACCTATCAACCCGTCAAAATCTTCCACAGGTATACCCACTAATGTTTAATAATATTCAGCTTAATCCTGCATCATCCTTGAACATGCTTGGGGTTTCATTTACTCGGGACTTATCTTGGAAAGATCATATTACATCTCTTGTAAAATCTGCTTCCAGGAGATTGGGTGTGCTAAGCCGACTCCATTCTTTCTTACCCCTGCACAATTGTTGACTCTATACAGGGGTTTTATCCGTCCCTGTGTGGAGTACAACTCTCATGTGTGGGGAGGCTATCCACATACAGCTCTTCTCAATAGGGTGGAGTCAAAGGCTTTTCGTCTCATTAACTCTCCTCTTACTGACTCCCTTCAACCTCTGTCTCTTCGCCGCACTGTTGCATCTTTATCTCTTTTCTATCGCTACTTTAATGGTCACTGCTCCTCTGAACTGTCTGCATGCATTCCTCCACCTCTATGACGGGCGCGTAGCACCCGTCTAGCAGCAAACTTGCATCCCTCTTCTGTCCAACTCTGTAATGCAAGAGTTAACCGTTACTCCCAGTCCTTCATTTATGCAACAGGTCAACTCTGGAACTGTCTCCCTCTGTCTGTATTTCCTGCTGCTTATGATCTCCAGTCTTTCAAACGCAGTGTGTCCAGGGATCTCAAAATGAACGGATCTTGAATTTGGCTTTCTCTTGTATTTTGTTTTTCTCTTGGAGGGAACTGTTATTGCGGGCTCATGGCCTTTGGTTCCTTCTTCCTCGCGTAAAAAAAAAAATACTGTATATATATATATATATATATATATATATATATATATATGTATATATATATATATATATATATATATATATATATATATATATACAGTAAAAGTCCAATTCTTCGGCATCCAATTCCCCGGCAAATCTGACATTTTGACAGTTTTGAGAAATAGTCCCATTTACGAAAATCTCTGATCGTTCGGCAGATTTTCCAATTTTTTTCGTCAGTCTTGAAATTCTCCATGAGTCCTTAGAGCCTGTTGCAGGACCTTCTACTGCTGGGGACTTCTTCCAGCAGTAGCAGACTCCAATCAACCCCTTCTATTGTACATATGTAAATAAGGAACTTACTATAAGTTTAGGTAAGTGCATGTGAACTTGTAGGCCTACTGTATCATTACATTTATATACAGTATGTTCACTAATTTCTTTATTTTTCATATTCATGTATAGTACTGTATTCATTACAGTATTGTACAGTATCAAACAGTATACAGTACTCTCTCCAAACACATTTGTAATGATATGAGTAGTGATGATAGTGTTCACCGAAACATATAAGGTACTGAGTGGGTAGGGTTTTTGATAATTCGGCAATTTTGATTTTTCGGCACTTGCCTGGTCCCATAGATGCCGAAAAATCGGACTTCTACTGTATATAGATAGATAGATAGATAGATAGACTTATACAGTATCCTCGTGTCCAGTACGGTATTTTTGTCAGACAGTAATGCCATACTGGACTAAGTCCATAGTGGACAAACAACAGACCTTATGGGAAAAATTAAAAATGTCAGACAAGCCTCGAAAAAGTTCCCCCATAATTGAACTTAACTATATTTTGACACAACTAAGATTTTCCCAACTTTAAGGTGAATGGTGATGGGCTTGGGGGGGAAGGGGGAGGGGTTTCCAAGGCTGCAGGAGGTCCTGCAGACCCCCTGGAGGAGGGCCATCAGGATCCTGAGGAGGCCTCTCTGCCTCGACCTCCCTCATAAATCCCTCATAGTCACACACTGACACATCATTGTTTTCCTCATCAGGGGGAGTCCAATACTGCAATTTGACTGGCATACGTCACGAGTCACGAGGAAGGTGTACTGGACTGGCGCGGCAGTACAGTGAGTGCTCGGAATACAAAAACTCGATGTACGAATTTCCGATGGTACGAAACCGATGAGTGTAGGATAAATTCCACAATACAAATGTATTTGTCTCGATGGTACGAAAAGCGATGCGAGAGGAAATACAAAAAATTCAAAATGGGCGTGCTGCACAGCGCCGTGCTCGCTTGCAGCGAGAAAACGAACTAACATCTTTCTGGTAAACACATTTTTGCGGGCTTCTCAGTCGAGTCACGTCCGTCCTCTTCTCTCAGCTTCACTGTACGTTACTCAGTTTTTCACTGTTCTTCCTCGTTTCATGTTTTCGCCATGCATCTCAGGCACCCTGCATCATCTCCAGCATCCAGGGAACCAGCTGCCAAGAAGAAACAGCACTGTACTCTGACTCTGGAGAGGAAATTGGACCATCAACAGCTTCAGAAACACCTGCACCTGTCGAGGAAGTACCAGAGGAGCAATAGGGTCCCACCATGTGACTTAGCACCATATCAACGACACGAATCTCCAGCTGCAGCACAGGTCTATATTTAACTGTACAGTGAACTAATACTACAGTAATTTGTATGTTTTATTTTTTTATGTCTGTACAATAGTATAGTACTGTATACGTGTATTGCATACTTCTAAATAGAAGGGGTAAAGTTTAAGTGGGGGGTCCAATGGAGTCCTGGAACGCATCCCCCCCTTTATATGTATATTTCAGTGGGGAAAATTGTTCTGATATACAAAATTTCGGATTTCGAAAGGCCTGGTCCGTATCCCTTTCATATTTCGAGGACTCACCGTACTAGGGAAACGTTCCTCGGTGTTGGCCATCTTCCCGCGCCCGGGCAGGTAGTACTGCTGGACACAACATGACAGTACTAGAGAAGAACTCCGGATTTGGCCCACTTTGCACGGCCAATCCGTACTGGCCCAACAAATCCATACTACAGTAATAAATTATTATATTTTTTTTGCTGACTGTACTGGACAAAAATAGTACTGGACAAACGCGTACTGGATGCGAGGGTATTATAAATGTGTATATATATATATATACAGTACATCTTTCAACTTTGCGAATTTTAACTTTGCGATTCACCAATTTTGCGAGATAGTTTCAAAAGTCATGTATTTTTTAACATTTATGAACTTTGTGAGCAATCACACACTTTGCGAGGTTGAGTGATGGGAGAGTCGTCTTCTCGCACTACTTTGCCTCGCGGAGTAGTGACGTCATGGTTCACTGGGCGTACTGCACCTCCTGGTTCAGTGGTCTGCTGCCCTCGGCGGTCACTGACCCTCACAAATTCGTGGTGCTCCTCGCAATATCCCAGCAGTCTAACCTTGCACAAGTGTATTTATGGCGCCAATGGGTAAGAAGAACATGAAAATAAGTTTGGAGACCAATTTGAAAATGATTGAAAGGAAAAAAAGCAGGTAAAGGTAACTCTGCTATTAGTCGGGAGTTTGGTGTTGGTGAATCGACGGTGAGAATGATTTTAAAGAACAGTGAACAAATCAGGCAAGCAGCAAAGAACTATGGAGGTGCTCAGTTTGGTGGTAGAATAGTTATGGTATGATAGTGATGATGTAGGCCCCGCGGGGCCACAGCAGCCATACCCAAGCCTCGCCCCGCAACCAGCCCTGTACACCACACCAGTCTTCACATCAGTGTAAATGCATTTTTTTTTTTTTTTTTTTTTTGTTTCTTATGTTATTTGCTTATTAATATTACTGTACAGTACATCAGTTCATGTTTTGTTTCATTTATCATCATAACGTTAAGAGGTAGAGTTGAAAGAGGGAGTGGGAAAAAGTGCTTACCTTGGGGTGATGTCGACCAATTTGCCTATAATTCATATATTTAATTGTTTCAATTTTGCGAATTTTGATTTTGCGAGGGTTTTTGTCAACCATATTCTTGTAAAATTGGAGGAAGGACTGTATATATATATATATATATATATATATATACAGTATATATACAGTATGTATGTGGAGCCTCTGTGGTACAGTGATAGAGTGTGCGTTTTGTACACGGGTGAATCAGGGTTCGCGCCCCGCCAGGGTAATAAACTTTGGGAGTATTCACCTGGCCACGTACCACATTGGCGGACACAAGGGGTTGTGTGGTTGAACCAGTGTCGCTTACTATTAAGTATGCTTGCACCCAGTTGGCTTGCGCGGGCCGATTACACTTGGTTCAAAGACTACACACACATCCAAAGCCACTCCAACACTACAATTACACTTACAAGCACTTCTCACCCTACTTACAATCTCTACCAGACAGCATACGCCACTTGGTAGGGATACATTGGCTGTATCGTCCTGACTTCAGTCGGGATAGGCCGGTCCTGTAGTGGATACTCAGACGGCTGATGATGATGATTATATGTATGTACTGTACATATACAGTCAATCCTCGTAAATCGTGGCAATTTGGGTCTGGACCACTTCCATGATTTATGAATTCCGTGATTTACGAATAATAACTATTATGTGAAAAATTAATTGGGTCTGGACTTTGGCCAACTCGCCCCCACAGCACCCTACCTACACCTATCTAGGCACCATCAAACACAATCATACAAATTTAGAAATGTTCAGTGCATGTATTAAGGGATCTCACCTTAATCCTGTGATGAAATTGCTTAAGTGAATGGAGTGGGGTGATGTTGGGAAGAACTCGGAACCTCTCAACACTTGTTCTTCCCAAACTCACCAGCTTTGAAAACTTCTCTCCCCTCTCAACACAACAAATGAGCTCCAAACGTTGACTGTACGACAACTGCGGCAGCTTCTTGATGCCATACTGCTTAGAGGGCTTCACTGGGGGGTCGGGAGGGGCCATGGCAGGTAGGAGGCGGGGGAAAGTTGCACTAAAAAGGCAGGTAACTCTCGTACTCCACAGCGACGGTCTGTAGTGTGCGGACTGGCGGGACAAGAATAACAACAACATGGCGGCATTAGTATGCACATTCACCAGGGACACGCGGTGATTGGTTGTTGGGTCACGATTTTCAGTTTGAATGCCACGGTTTACAGTTCTCCTCGGAAAAGGCCCACTTGGGTGCCTAGATCTGCGATTTTCATGACTTAACAGTGATTTAAGGTTGCCAGCAGTCTGACGGCCACCTAGCCATGATTTACGAATACGTGATTTATGAACACGCGATTTACGAGGATTGAGTGTGTATATATATATATATATATATATATATATATATATATATATATATATATATATATATATATAATATATATATATATATATATATATATGGCGACCATCATCCACTCATTTGATGTAGTGCTGCCTACTTCCTTAGCTTTTATCATTCTTTTTCTGTGCCTGCCCTCCTCTCTTCCTATTTCTCCTATCTTTCCAGTCACTTCTTATTCCTTTTCTTTCCATTACAGGTGGCTTTACATTGAGTGACAAGCCAAATGGTTTCCTGTAAGCCAAGAAACCATTTACAATGCTGGGTGGTAACCATATAACCAAACCATACGTGCTCCCTACGTGTCAACAAGTGGGTTGGTGAAGGGTTGGTGCCCCTCCCTGTAAAACAGCTAACTCAGTGTCAAATGGCCACCCTTTGCTGGATTATGGTGTCTGGCAATAGATAGATAGATAGATATACACTATATATATATAATATATATATATATATATATATATATATATATATATATATATATATATAGTTACGGAACAGAGAAAGATAATGTACACTTTAAGTGAGAATACTAAAAATCACTACTGTCCCGTAAAGTTCCAGGTTCAAAACAAAAGAGTTAGGTAAAATTACAAGTTAGAGTTTAATGCTCAAACTAACAACAAAACATTCAGAACTCATAAGGATAATGTAATGGCAAAAACAGGTTAAATATATGGTTAACTGTAATAGCCTCTATTAACACGAAATTAGCATGAGTAAATTTATCTAAGTCAGCCCTGATAAAATGAGAAAACACTGGATAATGCTCAGTTAACGCAAGATATATTATTACAGATACAAAATATTATCAATAATGACTGACATCAAAAAACTTTACATTAATTACAAAAAACCTCACTAGGCCCACGAATTAACACCTTATGCTATACAGTACAAGAACAAAATGTAATAACACTTATACTCAAATTACACAGCTGCTAGATGGTTGGAGACTTCCTGAGCACTCACAATAATAACAACTGTACAGGGGAGGACAGAGATGTGAGCAAAATGAGGAGTAGATCTAAGTGGCAACTAATGCAGAGACTGAGCTCATTATATAGGGGCCGGCAGAGCTTGATACAACTTGTAAGAAGGACGCGCAAATGAAGCCAGAGGGGACAAAGAGTTGACACTCCTGCTCTGAACAACAGAAAGAACGACTTACTCTACGATAAGGGTAGAAGGGGGGAGTGAGGTAGAACACGCTCGTGATCAAACATGCAGCATACAGTACGTTAGAATTACACAAGGGATGATGAAATTATAGGCTATGTATCAATATATATATATATATATATATATATATATATATATATATATATATATATATATATATATATATATATATATATATATATATATATATATTTATATTTATATATATATATATATATATATATACGTATATATATATATATATATATATATATATATATATATATATATATATATATATACACAGTAATCGCTGTACTTTCTGGACACCCACTTTCCGGACACCCCTCTTACCGAACAATATATACACAGTAATCGCTGTACTTTCTGGACACCCACTTTCCGGACACCCCTCTTACCGAACATTGTGGGCCTGGACCTTCGGAACCCAAAAATGGCCAAAAAAAGAAAAAAATCACCAAAAAATCCAAATTTTTTCCCACCCGTAATTTGAAATTGCTGGGTGGCACCGAACAGCTGTTACACCATGGACCCTTCACCCCTTCCTTCCTCCCCCCTTCCCCCTCCCCTGTCCGGGTTGCTATTTGGTATTTTTCATTACCAAATGTGGGCCAATTTGGTAATGAAAAATTCGTTTGGTAATGAATCAAAATAATGCAATACCAAATGGATTTTTCACATGTGTGAGGATACACAGGATGGAGATGGTGGATTGTTTGCTCTCTCTGATTAATCTGCTAGCCTATGTAGCGTGAAAATAATCAGCATGCTGTTAATTATAAGAAGAGTGATTTCATGAATTTCCACTTGTATATATAATTAGTGAAGTATAAATGCTAGCTCTCCCTACGTGTCAACAAGTGGGTTGGTGGAGGGTTAGTGCCCCTCCCCATAAAACAAATAACTCAAAGACAAATGGCCACCCCTTACCGGATTATGGCGTCTGGCAATAGATAGATAGATAGAAATGCAAGCTTTACGAATTTGGTAATGAAAAGTTAACTTTGGTAATGAAAATTGAGGAGTTTGGTAATGTGGCCGTTGCGATCTGGCAACTCTGTTACCCTATCATCAAGAGTCACAGCCTAACTCCGATCGAGAGCAGATGCTTATCGTAATGGAAACCACATGTGCTCGTTTTTTGTGAATAAACAGTGAATAAACTGCAGTACCTCGCGACTAGACCACATGGGAATTTACAGTGTTGTGCAGTGTTAAGAAATTAGAATTTAGAGTGCAAAGGTTTAACTGTGGAGTGCACAATGGCAGTTGAAACTGGCAGTTGAAACTGGTGTGGTGCAATTAACAATGTGCAGTGTTAAACAATTTTAACTCACAGTGCAAAGAATTACCGTAAGTGCAGCACAACACTGGATTACTGTACATGCATCAAGAGCATTTTCACCACTGCCAAAGCCAGAGAAGGCAGCCACAGACGTGCTGTAAGTTCCCTGGCTTCCTTTTCATTTATTTCATGCTTTATGTCCATTATTGGTGTGAATAGGGTCATAAATACGTTTAAATATGTGCTATGCATGTCCGGTAGGGAGTTATTTAGGTGGCTTTCAAAGTTAGGCTGGGTTAGGGTCCTTAAGTACCAGTCCAGAAGCCAGGGACTTGTTGTAAGTACCCAGAATGTTTATTATTGTATAAACTCACCTCTTAAAACCTCATTCTCTGGTTCTTTTGCATTTATTTCAGTCTTTTATGTCCCTTATTGGTGTGATTTGGGTCTTAAATAGGTGCTATGCATGTTCAGTATGGAGTTGTATAGGTGTTTTTCTGAGTCAGGGTAGGTTAGGGTCCATAAGTACAAGTCCAGGAGGTTGGCGCCCACTTTCCAGACGGGACCACTTTCCAGACATGCTTTTGGCTCTATTACATCGGAAAGTGGAGGGATTACTGTATATATATATATATATATATATATATATATATATATATACAGTAACCTGTCAAATAACGCGAGGGTTAGGTTCCTGGAGAGGTCGTGTTAGATAAAAACGTGTCATTTAAACATAATTTTCCCATAGGAAACGGTTGTAATATTGGGGGTTACGTTCCTGGACTCTGGGAAAGTCTGCCCATTTGGGGTGTTATGCTACTCTAAACTTAAAAGCAACAATATTAATTTGAAAGAAAATCCATGTAAAAAACAAAAACAGTTTATTTGGGATTTCTGGTCCACTTATATAAGAAAAAGCAAGAGAGTTTCACAGTAAAATGAATATAGAAGTTGAGTGTGATTTCAGTATTGGATGGTTAAATCATTTCACAGATAGGCGTGGAATTTGTAAACCAGACATCTCGGGAGAGAGCAAATCAACAAACAGCAAACGCCAGTGTTTTTCTTCCTAACAGACCGACTCTAACTTGCACCACATAAATTCATCTTAGAACGCATGTGTGCTGGCAGAGATGAAAAAAAAAAAATGTTAATAGGACTGAAGGTTTACTTTGTTGGAAGAAAAAAAAAAATGCTTGCACGTCATATGTACATCATGTATTTTATTTTGTGCCAAACAGCTGATTGGCGGCGAGTGAAGGGTGGAATGGTGGAGGTCAGTTGGGGCTGGGACCGTAAACAAAGCTTGTGTGGGGGCACAGGTGTGATAGTTCTAAAGTACAGTCTTAATATCAGTTCACCAATAAATGTTCAAGATTTTATTTTTTTATTTTTTCACTTTTATGAGTACAGTACATACAACGAATACTTCGGTAGTTAACAGAATGATGCAAAACAGATAGTGGCGGAATGGTGGCAGTCAGTCGGGGACAGGACCTTAAATAAAGCTGATGTGGGGGCACAGGTGTCGTGATAATTTACCAATAAAATTCAGGATTTTATTTCTTTAGTTTTCCACATTTATGAGTACAGTACATACAAGAAATTATTCGGTAGTTAACAGAATGGACTTGTGCATTTTGCAGTACTACAAGGCATTGCATGCACGTGTATTACGAGGCAATATTTCAGGTGGAATCTCTTAGTGTGCCCCATGATGTGAGTGGTGAGTAACTGAATTGTATTTACTGCTGTGATAATTATCGCCTTTGTATAGATTTGAATATCAGTACTACGGGAAAAATCGGTAACCGGGAAGGTAAATTCCCCAAGCCGCCCGGTTAACTGGGATTATACTGTATATATATTTATATATTTATATGGAGCCTCTGTGGTACAGTGGTAAAGTGTGGGTTTTCGTACACTGAAGAACGAGGGTTTGCGTCCCGCCAGGACAATAAACTTTGGGAGCATTCTTCTGGCCACGTACTGCTTGGCGGACATAAGGGGTGCTGTGGTTGAACCAGTGTCGCATACTGTACTATAAAGTATGCTTGCAGCCAGTCGGCTTGTGGCGGCCATTTACATTTGGTTCACAGACCACACATATCCAAAGCCACTACAACACTACAGTTACGCTTACAAGCACTTCTCACCCTACATACAATCTCTACCAGACAGCCTAAGCCACTTGGTAGAGATATATTGGCTGTATCGTCCCCACTTCAGTAGGGATAGGCCGGTCCTGCAGTGGACTCTCAAACAGCTGATGAGATGAGATGATATATATATATATATATATATATATATATATATATATATATTCCTTCCATCTTCTTATGTCTTTCTTTCCTTCATTCTTTCCTCTTCTTTCTGCCTACGGGCCTCCCAACTTAACTACGTAAAATCATGATTTTTTTATCCACACCTCCTGTAAACTTTATGAACTATAATTGTGTTTAAGTAACTGTAGTTCTGCATTGTATTGCCATACTGTCAGCAAGTGTATGCTTGGTGTATTTCTGCCCTTTCCTGTATTGCCATTTCTCCTTTGGCTGTGAAGACGTAGAGGTGCCTGGCTGCTCTTGTCCATTACCACTTCTACCCAAAGAACCACTCTTGCTTGCCATCTTAAAACAGGTAAGTTGCGACGAAAATACAAAGAAAACATATACAACTAAATTGCAGTGAAATGCATGTCCACATGTGGAAGGTACAGGCTTGAAAATGTGGCACTTGGCTGTAAAGGGCTGGCTGCTGGCAGGACAGTCGCAAGATGGTCACTGACAACAGAACATCACCATGCACATGGCTTGTTGTTGGTGATGCCCATTCCCATTTAGGAGCTCTTGTCCTTAAACAACATGACTTTTTTTTTTTTTTTCTCAGTCTCTTTTGTTCATTTCTATGTTGCTCCGTATAGTCATAATCACTGTACTTCTCTTCGTTTCAGTATTCTGCCTACTGTATTTGCTACCATCTGTAATTCATTTTGTTTTAGTATTTCTATCATTGATTCTTTTCCTTTGATTTCTCTTGTTTTATCTTCGAGTTATTAACCCCTTAAATGCGGATCGTCTCGTTTGCGACGCTCGGCAAAAAGGACATAACGGCGGATCGTCGCATTTGCGATTCTAGTAAATTTTGAATAACCGCGGGCAAGCAGGCTCCAGTTGGTATTGTCTGTCAGTACCACCACCCTTTAGCTGCAACTAGCATACTTTACCTTTGTACTACTGACCTCAGTTGTTGCCAAGTATCGCGTTTTTCCCCCGTCCCCCCCCACCACGGCCCAGCCAGCCTGGCTGTGATACATGGCAGCGCTCTGAGCGCTCAGAACTGTAAATCTGCGCTCTCCTCTCACAAGCAGTTTATGCTAATAGGAAACTCTTGTTTCCCCAGTTGTAACACCAGCTTTTTTTCTCACGGTTTGCCCCTGTTTAGCGTCAGTTTACTGCAGGCTTTCAAAGTGACATTATGGCGAGTTCTAGCTCTTCCCAGTCAGTGTAAGCGGCCGACAGGAACGAGAATAAAGTGGCGGGCGTAAGGCAGAATAAAAAGCGCGCCGTGGTGATCTTTTGGGAAGTAATATGATTGAAAATAATGTAGTATACATGTTTTTAGCTGTGAAAATGGAAATGTTTGTTGAGTGACGGGAAGACCGCCGCCACGGTGCATGTCGGCCGTACGCTCCGTTGATTTTAGCCTTATTTTCAGTGCTTATTGTACAAATACGGATTCCAAACTATCTTTACGTTGTAGTATAAATTTACTGTGACAGAATGAGGCTGTGGTAGAGGGGAAACCGGGTTGCTGGAGGTGTGAAAGTGAAGATTTGGTTACCCAACTTTGCAAGTCTCCACAAGTCCTTGGGTAGTCCACGAAGGCTCAACACCTATCTCTGGAGAAAGCTGAATGTAAGTACTATCTGCCATACCAAGTATAATGTTCTAGGGTTAATCTCTGATTTTTGGCTAATATTTTCCTACAGGTACTCAGACCGCGATACAACCACGCCACTCGGGGGGGGTCGACTGTTCACGGCCGCGTTTAAGGGGTTAACCCGCCCCGTCCCGAGCGATTTTCCACCACTGACCCCCCAGCCCCGACCAATTTTGGAAAAAAAATTTTTGGCTCAAACCTCCGCTTTTGGTGAGAAACATCGAAAATTCATAGCGAAATCGCTCACCTGAGGTTTAAAATATTCGATACAGCTAGCAGTACTCCTTACCTTACTGGGTTTTCTATCAGGCTGGCTCCAAAGAAAATGAGTTCTATGGTTGGGTAACTATTCCACACCACTCATAAACGGTATTTATTTATTCATTTGGTACGAATTTTTATGTACTACGAGAGTACATTGGTTTTCACACAGTAATATAGGCAGTGGTGGGCAGCGCAAATGAAGAAGGTCCTTGCCCAAGCGCAATGCGCAATCCGCAGTTCACTACCTTGCGCAAGTGCGCAATCTGACAAATATTTAGCCTGCATAATGTCGCCAAGGGCAAGCGCAAACCATTTGCATATATTTGTGAGAATTACTGTAAAATATTGGGATGCTTAAATAAAACAACATACAGGTAACTCGCACGGAACACGTGGGTTTCGTTCCTACCGTGCCGTGTTAGGTGCGAAATCGCGTATATTTAAACTACTCCGTATTTTGCTCCCTAGACCCCCCCAAATGTGTTGTTTTGCTGTTATCTGTCACTGGTAATCACTAGAAAGCACTTTAAGTGGTTAGAAGGTTTATTTAATGTTATAACTTACAAATACAGTACTCCAGAGCAAAACTTCAACACACAAATACTGTACGTAAACACAAAGAAACATTCCGACGCCGATCATAGGTAATCATATAAATCAGGTTAACTGGTACCAGTGCTTTAACTTACAAGTACATACCAGAACAGTACATATTTAACTTAGAAATGCAGTACTGTGATATCGAATGATTTCAGTACATAATCTGTTAGGAATGACTGGAAAAAAAAAAAAATGTTATGAATACATTTTCATCTTTTTGATATACGTTTATGGTAGTTTCGAGTTATTATTTACGTTATCGTTGTGCCCATGCTTGGAAGAGGGAGCGAAAGAGTTGAATTTTCAGTCCTAAATGAGAAAACTGCACGTCCTCCAAGGCTAGACTCTGCCACGGGAGAATAAAGTGGAGGGTCAGTCCCATTAGCAATAAGGAAGTTGTGTCACAACTTCCAGCTCTCACACCACGAGAATGCCTAAAAATAGAATCGTAATGCAGTTTCAGAACTAAAATTAAGTCTAATTATTACGAATACAGATACAAAATAGAAATAAATACGTTTACAGACGGGGAAAACGTACTTCTTCCGTCATAACATGTTCATCTTTCTCTATCATTTTACGTTCATCATTTTACCTTGTTATTTTCGCAATATATATTGCTGTCTCGTAAACAGGGTGGTTGTTTGTGTTTTGCAAGGGAGGAAAAAGATTGTATTTTCTGTCTGGGTCGAGATAATGGGTGTAACTATGTGTGGTTAGGCATGGCCACGAGCGAAAAAATCGTACATCCACTCATCACGATAGCAGGTGGTGAACTGACAGATGATACATGAGAGGGTGAAGTCAAGGTCAGTCTCACGTCCCAGATTTTCGTTCACTTCCCGAAAGTTTTCAGTTTTCTAGACGTTGCATTGCATCAAATGATCCAAACCATTACAGCAAACCTGAGCAAATAGGTAAAGATACCGAGACAAAACAAAAAAGGCAATATTCCGACGCCGATCATGGGTAATCATATATATCAGGTTAACTGGTTACAAGGCTTTATTTAATGCTTTAATTGCTTACAAGTACATACCAGAACAGTAAATATTTAACTTACAAATACAGTACTGTAGAAAAGCAGTACAGTAAGAGTTTAACGAACAAACAAAAATGGCAATATTCCGACGCCATTCATGGGTAATCATATAATTCGGGTTAACTGGTTACAAGGCTTTATTTAATTATTTAACTCTGTTTCGGTGCTTACAAGTACAGTACATACGAGAACAGTAAATATTTAACTTACAAATACTGTACAGTACTGTGGAAAAAACGAACAAATAAAAAAGACAATATTCTGACGCCTATCAGGTAAACTGGTTATAAGACTTTATTTCTTGGTTTAACGTTATTTAATAGTACTTTAAGTTGCACATAAACTTACCAGAACAGTACAGTACTGTAAATATTTAACTTACAAATACTTTGCTACTGTACTCAGGAATGTCTCGCTGAATAATTTCCCGCCTAGATCGTCACGTAATCAAAACAAACCGCTCGCTGCGGTGACGTTCGAGGATTTGATCTTTCAAAGGCCTCTCCTGCGTTAATTTGTAGTTTTCATAATGGTTCTTTAAACTTACGTTGTCTTATATGTATCCCAGCCCTTACCGTGTATAATTGCGAGCGCGTTCCGTGAGATCGTGTTCCATGCGAGTTACCTGTACTTATTTTTTTTTTATTATTATTAATTTTTATTATTTGTAATTTGCGCAAGTGCGCAATCCAATAATTAGCTTGCACAATGTCGCTAAGTGCTAGTGAAAACCATTTGCATATATTTGTGGGAATTACTGTAAAATATTGAGATTTAAAGAAATTAGCATACTTTTATTTATTATTATGCTATCTATCTATCTATTACCAGATGCTTTAATCCCGTAAGGGGTGGCCGCTGGCCACAAACAAGCAACAAATCGCCTCCATGTCCCCCTTTCACCCGCCATTTCACTGTCCTGCTCCCAGCTCACACCTCTCTCAAATACTTCTCCACTCCATCCCTACATCTTATCCTCGGCCTCCCCCTCCCTCTTCCTCCCTCCACCTCACTCACATACACTCTTCTCGTTAGTCTCACTCTCCATCCCCTCCATATGACCAAACCACCTCATTGTGTTTCTCCTAACGCTTCCTATCACATCCTCATCCACACCACAGCGATCCTTCACTTCCTCACTTGTCAGTCTGTCTCCACATGCTTCTCTCAGATAACTCATGAATTTCCACAACTCTCACTCTTGACTTCTATCCCTCCAATGGCATCAAAGCTTCACTTCCATACATTAGAGTTGGTATCACAGTACGTGTACTGTCATGTAGTAACTTTTTCACTCGTGGAAGTTCAGAGGCAGGGTTGCCAAGTCACCAGCGATGCAACCCACACACTTTACCTCAAAAATAGCCCAAAAATAGCCCAATGTGATAAACGCTAATATTCTGTCTATCTATCTATTGCCAGACGCCTCAATCCCGTTTGAGGTGGCCACAAACAAATCACCTCCACGTCGCCCTGTCCCCCGCCATTTCACTGCCCTGCTCCCAACTCACACCTCCCTACTGGCCAGGATTCCCTGATGTGGTGTTTCCCCCCAGATTTACGGGTTTTCTTTTTCACTTGGAGGGAAAATGATGTTTAATCGGTGAGGGGGAAATCTGAGGTGATTGATTTGATTATTTTAGTTAGAGGTGGAAATGTGGAATTGAGGCAAAACACTACCATTATTCTTCTGTGACTGTCCAGGTGGGGTTGTGTTCAGGCCAGGGAGATCCTCGGAATTTCCAGATTATCCCTTACCCGTGAAAAAATAATGAGTTTTTAATGACCTGACACGGAGGTGAGAAAAAGGGTGTGTGGAGGGGAGGGGCAGACTGGACCACCGGTGGACATGGGAGAGAGGGAAGGAGGAGAGACGGGGAAGGGGCTATTGTGCCAAAGTGACGACGAAATACTCACAGTGCCATGATCATTATGGTGTCAAAAAGTGACACAGTGGCACTTCTTGTACTGTACCTCTATTTTATCATACACATAATCACACTCATTGCTTTCTTTTCGCTTCACCCTCACACTAATTAAGATTTCCTATCTTTCCATGCCGTCTTTTTCCTTTTTTCGGCAAATGTGCCCATATACAGTGACTTTGCTTCGTATTTTCAGCCTTCATTACCTCCCCTTCCCACTAATCCCCCAACCCCTTTCTCTCTCACCATCCCTCCCTCGGGTGGCCGGGCCCCTCCTCGCCTGACCACAGTCTCCCTCCTCTCAAGATTATCAGCATATCCCCCACCCCACTTGCGTCCTCCTCTCCCACATCACAGGTTCTTTCCCCTTACCCCCATAACTGACTACTTACCTCCTCCCCCTCTTCTTTTTCTTTCCTCTCGTACGGACCTCTTCAGCCACAGCCATGTCACTTTTTTGTAACTGGGAATATACGTAGCCCTCTCACTCATTAATTTTAGCATCCCAAAACATTGTTTGACATACCTTAAAAATAGCCCAACCCACACAAGCCAATAATTTTCCACACAAGCTCTTAAAAAATAGCCCAATTGTGTAGGAAAACTGCACACTTGGCAACCCTGTTCAGAGGAGTGAGCGGGCTGCGAAGCGGAGGGACAGGGAAATGTGATGTCGTCAGTTTTACTTTTATCTGCATTTTCGCAAGATGTTTTATTTAATAATTCAGTATAGATATACAATAGCATGTGTAGTTCCTTACAAAAATCATTAAAACATTATTTAAATCAAATATCCACAGCCTAATAAATTATTAGTCTGTGGATGTTCGATTTAAATAATGTTTTAATGATTTTTGTAAGGAACTGCATATGGTACTCTTAATAAATAATATATTTTTAATTTATTATTATTTACTAATATTAATACTTTAAAAAATATTAAAATACATTATCTCTGTTGAAGAAATGCTACTACCCTTTGTCCCTCCTGCCTCCCCCAGAACCCTTGCGACCCGCCCGAGCCTCCCCCACCCCTTGTCCAGACATACAGGAAGCTCCCAGGACCAGGTGTCTCTTGGATTGTGCAGTGTGCAGTCCACAGGACAGGTGCGCAAGCACAAATTTAGTTGTACAAGTGCAACTAAGTTTGTGCTTGCTCGCCTGCCTTTTCATGTGCGCAAGCGGAATATTGCGCATGGTCTCGTCTGGTTCGCAATGCGCAAACGATATTCACCGAGGCGCAACGATGCACAACTGCACTTTGCGCAAGTGTTTGCGCACCTGTCCAGCACTAAATATAGGCAATATGAACATTGTTTCACTCACTAACACATCAACATACATGACCTTTTTTGGCGACATTACCTGATCATCATTTCTGACTGTTTCTTCCTCTAATGCTACGTAAACTTTATCCTCCACATTGTCATCGATTGGGGAATCATTCTGGCCCTGAATGTCTTTATTGGTCAGGTCACTGATAACAGGTAAACTGCCGAGACAATGGCGTGTGGGGGGGTGGGGAGGTCATGCAAGGTAAGGCATTGTCCCTGCCTGGCATCTTGTTGAGGAAGGTGTCCCGTGTATACATACCAAAAATCATGCGCGAAAATTGAAAATTGTGCAAATTATGAACCTTGCAATTACGTGAAGTACGTCGCTGGGACTAGCTGTGACAAAACGTTGCGACATACCCATACGCCGACGGGACGCCACGGGTTAAAGTATTGATTAATTAATAATACTGTATGTATATTTATAGAATGGCAGGGAATAGTCCAGGGTGCGAATTGTCCGGACGGGAAGTCATCCATGTTTTGACGGGGAATTATCTGACGGCGAATTGACTTGACAGTGAATTGTCTCGGAACCTTATCATCGTGTGCTCCACATATGAATAAATGATGTTGATTTTCATTCTCTTCTTGACACATACGATATTAGGTTTGGCTCATACTTTTTCTTATAATTTTCCTTCACTTCTAGGATTTGGTTCGCATCAAAAATATTATCTTTGCTTGTTTTGGTTGGAGTCTGGCCCTGAGAGCACATGTCACATACGGTATTAGGTTAGGCTCATACTTTCTTTTATAATTTTCCTTCACTTCTAGCATTTTGGTTAGCATCAATAATATTATCTTTGCTTGTTTTGGTTGGAGTCTGGCCCTGAGAGCATCGAAATAAGCGACTTTGCATTATATATGTGTGTATATATATATGTATGTACAATATATATCTATCTATCTATCTATTGCCAGACGCCTCAATCCCGTTTGGGGTGGCCACAAACAAATCGCCTCCAAGTCGCCCTGTCCCCCGCCATTTCACTGCCCTGCTCCCAACTCACACCCCCCTCTCTCATATACCTCTCCACCCCATCCCTCCATCTCATCCTCGGCCTCCCCCTCCCTCTTTCCCCCTCCACCTCACTCATATACACTCTCTTCGTCAGTCTTTCACCCTCCATCCTCTCCACATGGCCAAACCACCTCAGTGTATTCCTCATAACGCTTCCTATCACATCCACATCCACACCACAACGTTCCTTTATATCCTCATTCGTCAGCCTGTCTCTCCATGTGACTCCACAGGCTCCTCTTAAATAACTCATTTCCACTGCTCTCACTCTTGACTTGTGTCCTTCCAACAATGTCCAAGCTTCACTTCCATACGTTAGAGTTGGTATCACAATACTGTCATGTAGTAACTTTTTCACTTCCATGCTCACTTCTCTGTTTCTTATCACTGCTTTCAAGGAACCAGCAACCTTTCTTCCCTGCTGTACCCTTTCAAGCACTTCACCCTCCAAACCTCCATCCTTACTCATCACACTACCCAAATACTTAAACGTACTCACATTTTCCAATTCCTCACCATCCAACCTCGCTGTACATTCACTAACTTCACCTCTCTCAAAGACCATCACTTTACTCTTCCCTACATTCACCTTTAGGTTCTGTTTCTTACACACTCTCTCAAACTCATCCACCAAGCCTTGCAGCTCCCCTTCATCTTCACTCAACAACACAGTATCATCTGCAAACAACAGTACAGGGAGTTTCCAAACACTATCCTCTCTCACCAGGGCCACTCCAACATCCACTACCCTTCCTTGTACCTCTTTTATTACCCCATCCATGTACAGATTGAACAACCATGGAGACATGGCACATCCTTGTTTCAAACCAACTTTCAAAGAGAAAAATTCACTTAGTTCACCATCCACACGCACTGCAGCCTTCGCACCATCGTACATACTCTTCACAGCATTCAACAACTTCCCATCTACTCCATATATTCTTAACACTTTCCACAATCCTTGTCTATCCACCCTGTCATATGCTTTCTCCAAATCCATGAAAGCCGCATACAACTTCTTTCCCTTCTCTAGAAACTTTTCCACTAAAGATCTAAGAATGAATATCTGATCTACACAACCTCTTCCCTTCCTAAAGCCTCCCTGTTCTTCTCCAACTAATTTCTCTGTTCTTTCTCTAACTCTGTCTATAAGTATCCTACCATACACTTTTCCTATTATACTAAGAAGACAAATGCCCCTATGATTACCACACACTTCTTTTTCCCCTTTTCCTTTGTACAAGGGAATAATTATACCTGACTTCCAATCCTCCGGGACTCTACCTTCCTCCCAGGCCAATCTGCACATCTTCCACATCCATTCTACTACTATCTCTCCCCCATGCTTCAGCATTTCACCACACACTCCATCAATTCCTGGGGCTTTCCCCGATTTAACTTTTATATATATATATATATATATATATATATATATATATATATATATTATATTATATATACTGTATATATATATATATATATCTATCTATCTATCTATTGCCAGACGCCTCAATCCCGTTTGGGGTGGCCACAAACAAATCGCCTCCAAGTCGCCCTGTCCCCCACCATTTCACTGCCCTGCTCCCAACTCACACCCCCTCTCTCATATACCTCTCCACCCCCTCCCTCCATCTCATCCTCGGCCTCCCCCTCCCTCTTCCCCCCTCCACCTCACTCACATACACTCTCTTCGTCAGTCTCTCACCCTCCATCCTCTCCACATGGCCAAACCACCTCAGTGTGTTCCTCATAACTCTTCCTATCACATCCACATCCACACCACAACGCTCCTTTATATCCTCATTCGTCAGCCTGTCTCTCCACGTGACTCCACAGGCTCCTCTTAAATAACTCATTTCCACTGCTCTCACTCTTGAACAGTATATACTGTATAAAATGGCTGCTGCTCCTCCTCAACCTCCCTCATAAATCCTTCGAAATTCCTCTCCCCTTTCTTCTTCCTTGATGATTTCTAGCCTGGTGGTCTGAGGGAGGTGCCGCCGCTTCCTGGGGTTCTCAGAAGGCTTCCTAGGCATCGTGAGCAGGATAAAATGCAGTAGCAAGGGCAGAAAATACAGCGAGAAAAAAGCACCGTCCAATGCAAATTATGGGACTGAGTGGCGCTGTGGCGGAAGAAATTTAAATAAAACACGTGAGAGCAGAAGCGTTTTTAATTGGGCGACATCACGATCACGTGATGATGGAGGGCGGGGGAGGCTACTTGATTGGAAGTTTTGATTGGCTGTCAGCATCACGGGAATGTCCAGTATGATCGTGTTGGACCGGGGGTGATCATGCTAGAGGCGAACTCTGCGGATTTCACCCACTTCTCGGAGCTCTATCCATGTTATGCTAACGTACCCATGTTACAGTATTTAAATCGTATTTAATTGTACTAATTTTTTCCTCTCTGTGCTGGACATGAATCGTGTTGGACGCGAGGGTACTGTATATATATATATATATATATATATATATATATACAGTATATATATATATACAGTAATCCCGCATATTTCGCGGTAGTTACGTTCTTGTAACCCCCGCGAAAAGTCAATTCCGCGAATACTCTATTAACAATTGAATCTTACACTTGTGTCCACCATGCTGCCCATCACACAGTCCATGTCCATACTGATTGCGAGACAATTCGCCGTCAGACAATTCCCCGTCAAAACATGGCCGATTCCCCTTCAGAACAATTCGCACCCTGGACGATTCCCCGCCATTCTATAAATATACTAATCAATACTTTTATCAATATACTTATTATTAATTAATCAATACTTAACTATATTTCAGGGGGATCCAGCAAAGTCTATGTTCAGTAGCGTAGGTTCTGGATATTATTTATTAGTTGCTCCTTTAGTCAATAATTAACTTGTTTCTTCCTCGCTGAAGTTGCCTTTGAATTATATTCTAGTGTCACCCATAGCTATCTTCATTAATGAAGGCGAATTGTTTTGTGTTTGTTGTGACCGCGAATTGTCCCGAAACCTCCATACTCATCCCGAAATACCTTCTTACAAGATTGAAAGCACATACTCCATTATGAAGGAAAAACGTAAACACCGTACTGTAATACACAATTATCTACACATTTATTCACAAAACAGTACAAAATAAAAAGATGCATTAACTGGTGATAGCAAACACTCCCACGGTCGTTTCTTAGCTTGTCCAGTAACACAATTTTCTCTGCTAAGGTCATAACTTTTCTTGATCGTTTTGTCACTTTGGAGTTCTTACTAATTGTATTATTAGCCTTTGGTGAGGCTGGCTTACGTCCTGGGACCATGTGGAAAGCAAGTGGGAGGCAAGAGGCTCATATCATAGGGCGGTTATAAGCACACCATACACGTAGGGCAGTCAGGCGTGGACTGAGGAATGCGGGGCAGAGAGCAGTGTTGCCATATTCAAACAACGAAATTATGCTAGGGCAATGAAAAAATTATGCTAGATTGAGCAAATTTGTTCCAAGTAAAAAATGAATTATGCTAACTTGAAGCTAAATGATAAAATTCTATACATATTCGTGCAACATATTAATTATGTATTGTTTACTATGAAAATATTAAAATGAACCTACATACAGTAAGAGGATAAATATCGATTTTCTGTCCATAGCCTACTGCTTTTTCCCACGAAACTTACGTTTTTCTGATGGATTTTGATGTGATTCATTCGATTTTGAGCATCATTTCCATCAGAAATAACCAGATTTTGAGATATGACCCCCCCATCCCCCTGCAACAATGGGGGATCTTTGGGGAATCGGGGGTTATAGGGAGGGGGGGAAACACAGAAAATGGTCATTTCCGACTGAATTGAAGCTGAAAATCGAATGAATCATACCAAAATCCATCAGAAAAACCTAGGTTTCATGGGTAAAGTACAAAGCTCAAACTTATCCTAACCGAACCAAACCAAACCTAACCTAACCTAAAACCTAACCTAACCTAACCTAATCCAACCTAACCTAACCTAACCTAACCTAATCCAACCCAACCAAGCCCAAACTGAAAGTAACCAACTATTCAAACATCTTACCTTATTCGTCTCTCCCTCTCTCTCTCTCTCTTTCTCTCTCTCTCTCTCTCTCTCTCTCTCTGATTTGTAGCTTTTATAAAATTATTCCAAAAATATTCCATTCCATTCTATATTATGCTAAAATGATTCTAAAACTTCTAATATGCTAAAAAATATTCCAGACTCGAAAATTTGATCAAAATTATGCTAAAAGAATAAAATTATGCTAGATATGGTAACACTGGCAGAGGGGCCGTGGGAAAGGGACAGAGGGTGGCGTGAGTTTACCGCGCTACAATTGGAAGCTGCGGGAATTTCACATTTTTTGTTTTCTGTATATTCAAGGATATTTTAGTTGAACTTATTAATGCTAAGAAAATCCGCGAGAGGGCAAAACTGTAGACAAAAAATCCGCAAAAAATGCGGGATCACTGTATATATATGTATATATATATATATTGATTGGGTAGAGTAGACTGTAGCACCAGTCGAACAGGGCAGTACTCCCGAGGTTTATGGCAAGCTGGTGATAGGGAGAGCTGGAGCTCCTGTTTCACCACCCTCAGGACTTCATCCTGACCATCTCCCTTTGCTGAACATTTTCAGTGCATTCATTTACACAGAGAGTAGGCCAGCATGCTCTCATAGTACCTCTACCTGCAATTGTCTACACCACACTACATGCGCATAACATATCACACCTTCTATTCACTGTCTTTAGTAATGGCCGCTGGAATGTTACTATCAAATGAGGTGGTACCTCGGATTGCCACCACCGGCAAGGTAGGGCTGGCGGCACAGGGTCCTCCCGGTCACCATCAAGCGACTGTGCCGGCAGCGACTGTTGCTATTTCCGGGAATGCTCGTCAGCGAGGAAGTGACAGTACAGCCTTATTCTTCACCAACATCCGCAGCCTTACCAGAAATTTAAACTTAGTTCATTTTTTCCGTCAGTCCATATCCCCTTTGGCCCTTTTCCTCACAGTACCACAAATCTCACCCTCTACCGATATATCTCCATTTTGTTTTTCTGGTTACCATCTCCTTACAAACTTCTGTAACAAGGGCGGCACCTGTTCTTATATCAAATCCCAATATGCAGTTGACACTATTTTAAACTTCACTTCATCCAGTTTTGATTACTCATTATATAAACTAAATTGTCAAAATATTATCAAATATATTTGTGTGGTTTATCGCTCCCCCAATGCTTCTTCAGAGCCCAGTGTATTTGATTCCATATCCACTCAGTTGAGTAACCTTAACCTTGCCCTTAGCACCGAAATTACCATTTTGGGTGATTTTAACATACATAATGTTGAATGGTTATTGCATTCTGCCAGGACTGACGATGTTGTTCTAGAGTGCGAGCTGTTTGCAGAATCGTTTAATCTCACCCAGCTGGTAAAGCAACCAACCAGAATACCTGATAATCCTGACCATAATGCCCATCTCTTGGATTTGTTCTTGACAAATAATTCAGATCATTACAGGAAATGGTACTATCACCACTTGGATCCTCTAACCACAATCTCATCAAAGCCTCATTAGTTAACCCTCCCACACCTCCCCGTTCTGAACCTGTCAGGGTGACTTGATGGCACTTTGATAGGGCAAACTGGGATGGATTTAGAAATGATCTTGCTGACATTCCATGGCAGTCTTTCTTCTCTAGTGATCCCAATTCTACCCAGTCCCACATTTGCGAGTTAATACTAGCTGGTATGGATTTATTCATACCAAGTCAACAGTTCACTAAAAGATCGAACTCTCCAAAATGGTTTGATGGCAGCTGTGCCAGAGCAACAGCCCAAAAGTCGTTAGCATATAACTCTTACTTAAAATAAAAAACATCTGAATCACTCTCCCAATTTGAAATTGCTAGAAATCATGCAAAAGCTGTATTAAATCTATCTAAATCAAACTTTTTTCAAAAGCAAGCATCAGAACTACTTAACAACCCTAATGACAATAGAATATTCTGGTCAACTCTTAATTCTTTCAATAGTAACTTTAACAAGTCATCTTCCATTCCCCCACTAAAATCTTCAGATGGCAACATTACAAATGACCTGCGTGGGAAAGCAGATATCTTTGCCAGTACATTTGCCAGAAACTCTACCATAGACGATACCAGCCAGAATGTCCCAGTACTAGAAGTTGACTCCCCCAAAATTGCCCCACTTAAAATACAGAGAAGATACATAAAATCCATCCTAGGCAATTTACCCATCAACAAAGCTCCGGGCCCAGATGGAATTCCACCAATTGTTTTGAAAAAGTGTTCCCCTGAACTTGCCTCTGTTCTAGCTAAATTACTCAGATTATGCATATGTACTTCTTTATTCCCAAATTCATGGAAAGAAGCCAATATTCACCCAATTCCGAAGAAAGGAAGTTCGTCTGACCCCTCTGATTACAGACCAATAACTGTCACATCTTCTCTTGGTAAGGTATTTGAATCTTTAATTAATAAGCACATTGTTAAACATCTTGAATCCAGCAACTTAATTAGTGATCGACAATATGGTTTTGGCCACGAAAGATCCCCCATTGACATGCTCAGTCTCCTAACTCATACCATCCATCAATCAATTGATCTACATGGAGAAACTCATGCAGTAGCTCTTGATATTTCTTAAGCTTTCGACAGAGTTTGGCACCGTTCCCTGCTGTCCAGACTCCCTTGCTATGGACTAACGTCTTTTGTTCCTTTGATTTCTTCATATCTTAGTGACAGGAAAATAAGAGTAAAAGTAGATGATGTATATTCCACTTTCCATTCAATTAACGCTGGCGTGCCGCAGGGATCAGTTCTGACACCAACCCTTTTCCTGGTTCATATTAATGACCTCTTATCTGTCACCCACAATCCCATTCACTCATATGCAGATGACTCAACATTACATAGTTCATTCACACTCAGACACCCATTTACAAAGTCCAATATCTCTACCTCTCAGATCAGTACAGCCATCTCCATAAATCAAGATCTATCTTCGATCAGTGAATGGGGACAAAACAACCTTGTCTCTTTTAACCCCTTAATCGCGGGGCGTCACTTTCGTGACGCTTGGGAGCAAGGGATCATACCGCGGGGCGTCGCTTTTGTGATTCTGTGTTATTTTGAATTCACCCGGGCTTCCAAGTGGGGGCTTGTATCATCTATCAGTACTGCCAATGTCCAACACTAGTCAGCACTCCTAATCTCATCTGTACTCCCATCCATTGTTGACAATTTAGCCATTTCTCCCCATTCTTGACTCCCCTCCCTACCCCCCCTCCATTACCCTATCCTCTCGCCTGCCCGGCCGTGCTACACTAAGTAAATCTTCCCTGGAATTTTTCACTGATTTCATCCATTGAAATAAGCCCTATGTCCTATTCTTATACCAAATAATATATACAAGAAAGAAATAAGGTAAGTGAGAGTGCCAAACACCTGGAATTGGCTAATTATCACCTGACAACACCTCACGTGCACTCGTTCGCTAATTTTCGCTGTATTTTTCCCCTTGAAATATGCCCTATAATCTATTTTCGTAATAAATATACATGTAAGGAGGGAAGGGAGGAGCCTAAGTGATATTTACATTCACCTGGAACTACCTAATTTATAATGTATTGTCTAGATTTCCTGCCAATCATATCAGTGCCAAACAAAGATGTTTCAAGATCTAACATTGGTAGCTCTGAATATATATCTCCCAAGTAGGCCTCTAATCTATTTTCGAAATAAATATACATGTAAGGAGGGAAGGGAGAAGCCTAAGTGATATTTACATTCACCTGGAACTACCTAATTTATGATGTATTGTCTAGATTTCCTGCCAATCATATCAGTGCTAGACTTAGCTGTTTCAAGAAGTAATATTGGTAACTCTGAATAACCCCTTAGCAGGCCTCCAGCTGGCCCTCCGTTATCAGGTTACTCTCAACTTCCGAAGCGAGAATACTTATGTTTCTTCTTGCTGACTTCAAGGCCTTTTTTCACCCCCATGCAAATGGCCCTGTGACCTTTACCCCCTACTAAACCTCGTGTGGAAAGAGGTAAAGGGCTGACAATTGATAAAAGAGTGACTACGATCTTTCTATTGAGTAAAACAGTGCAAGTGGAATTGTAAATAATGTGTAAATAATGTGTAAACAGCAAGTGAAAGTAATGAATGTAAATATACGTGAACAATGGAAAATAGTTTTATAAGTTATTTCAAGTGACAGTGCACAACACAGTGTAAATAAAATAGAAATGTAAATAACGTAAATAAAATAGAGAACGTAAATAGAAATGTAAATGAGTAGTATTATAAGAATACGAGTATATACCCTAGGAGTAATGAAAGTGAAAGTTTCACTCTAGCATGTCTGAATGCTATGAGTTATGAGAGTGAAGATGAAAGTGACATTCACTCTCAGTGCCAGTATACAGGACGAGAAAGTGAATGCTACGTATTTTACTGAAAGAAATTGAATCCCTACAGTGACAATAAACTAATACTACTGAAGGAAACTTATGAATAAAGACTGTAGATATATATAAGTGTTATATAGTAATAGAAATATAAAGTGTGAGGGGTTTTATGAATAATAAATGACAGACTACTAAGAGCGAACTAGTGCCAGTGCGACGATCAGACGCGCTCGTAATTTCCATTGCTTTCACAGTGTTTTTTTTTTTAGTATGGATCCCAAACTACTTGAAAATTGTAGAATAGTGTTTATAGTGTTTGTATCTGGCTGTGATAATCATGTTACGGGTTGTCGGGAAGTGTAAAGTGGAGACTTCGTTACCCTACTTCAGAGGTCTCCACAAGTCCTACGGTAACTGACGAAGGCTCAACAATCATTCCAGGAGAAAGCTGAAGGTATGTGCCATAAGCATATGTAATTTTATTATTCTAGGACTAATAACTGATTTTTGGCAAATATTTTTTGAGAGTCTGTCGGAGCCCAAATAACCCCGCAGCACACGCAAGTCATTGGTAAACAAGCCCGCGGTGTAGGGGTTAATGCTAGTAAAACTAAATATACACAGTTTACTAATAGACAGATATTGCCAGATTCGTACATTACCTTCAGTGCTACTAATATTCCCATCTCCAAAAGTATTGAAATTCTTGGCGTCTCACTTAACAGTGCCCTCAGCTGGACCTCTCATATCAGATCACTTGCTAAAACCGCCTCAAAGAAACTTAGATTATTGTACAGAGTCTGTAACTTCTTCGATGATGAGCAGTTAGCTATAATTTATAAGTCATGTGCGCTCTCAGCTTCAATATTGCTCACCCTTGTGGAATGGTTGTGGAGAGGTTGCATTAAAACAACTAGACAAAATTCAGAACAAAGCTGTTAGAATCATTAACAACCTTGCCATTACAAATAAACTACCTCCCCTGCAGGTAAGAAGGAATGTTGCCTCCCTTGCATTATTTTACAGATATTTTTTTGGCAAATGCTCAGACGAAGTTGCGTCCATGGTGCCACCTCTCCATGCCTTCCCTCATGCTACAGGGGCATCTGGTAGCACTCATGACTGGAATGTCACTCAGCCATATTGCAGAACTTCTGCCTATCAGAATTCTTTCCTTCCCCGAACTGCATCTCTCTGGAACTCGCTTCCCCAGAGTTGTTTCCCTCCAAATTTTAACCCACAGCTGTTCAAGTCTGACTGTTACAGACATTTTATGAACAGAGGACACCAGTAATCTGGTGTATGGATTATTTTTTTTATTCATTTGTTTTTCCTTCCTCTGTTCTGTTATAAAATATATATATATATATATATATATATATATATATATATATATATATGTATATATATGATTATTTATGAGTGTGTTGTCCCAGATGATTGGCTGAAGAGTGTAATTGTAAATGTATATAAAGGGAAGGGTGATGCCCTGGAAAGAGGAAATTATAGAGGTATAAAGCTTTTAGATCAGATAATGAAGGTAATGGGGAGAGTTTTAGAAGGTATGATTAGAGAAAGAGTGAATATTGATGAGATGCAGTTTGGGTTTATGCCAGGTAGGGGGACCACTGATCCCATATTCATTTTTCAACAGCTTCAGGAAAAATATACAGTATTGGTAGGAGAAGGGATCTTTATTTTGTTTTTGT
Organism: Coenobita brevimanus; assembly: GCF_032717465.1. Classification (NCBI taxonomy): domain Eukaryota; kingdom Metazoa; phylum Arthropoda; class Malacostraca; order Decapoda; family Coenobitidae; genus Coenobita; species Coenobita brevimanus. Next base: position 25,428,571 of record NC_137045.1, on the reverse strand, counting down.
TGATTTGGAAAAGGCCTTTGACAGAGTCCCTAGAGAGGTGGTGAAGTGGGCAATGAGATAGCTTGGCTTGGAGGAGTGGCTGGTTAGGGTGGTTATGGCTATGTATGTGGGTGCTCGCACCCAGGTAAGAGTGAATGGAGATTTGAGTGATGAGTTTTCTGTGAATGTTGGTGTGCGTCAGTGGTCAGTTTTGAGTCCCATGTTATTTATCATGGTACTTGAAGCCCTTTCATGTGACTTTAGAAATGGACTCCCGTGGGAGTTGTATGCTGATGATTTGGTGTTGATTGCTGAGAACGAAAGGGAGGCGGAGGAAAGGTTTAGGAAGTGGAGAGATGGTATGGGGCACAAGGGCTTAAGGGTAAATGCGATAAAACAAAAGTGATGATATCTAGGGATGGTTATGCATTTGTATAGAGGTTACTGTACTGATACTGTAATCATATTGTCGGAAGGAATATCTCTCTCTCTCTCTCTCTCTCTCTCTCTCTCTCTCTCTCTCTCTCTCTCTCTCTCAGTTCTTACCTAATTACATCTTTACTGGAATGAGTCAGGCTCATACTGTCCGGTGTATTAAACCATTTTTATCTTACATATCCTTAAATTTATTAATAGTTTTGGCACACAGTATTTCATTCGGTAGTGCATTCCACTGATCAATTGCCCTGTTTGGGAAACTGAGTTCTGTTACATCTCTGTCACTTCTCTTTTCATGTAGTTTTTTGCAGTGTCCTCTTGCTGATGCTTCCCCATAGGTTATATATTCATTTATGTCCATTTTCTCTCTCCCTGAGATGCATTTGTATAGCATAATCATGTCTCCTCTTTTCCTTCTTTTCTGTAGTGTTGGTAGATTCAGTTTTTCTAGTCTTTCTTCATAGCTTAGATCCCTTAAGCATGGTACCCCTCTTGTAGTTGCCCACTGTACATTTTCAGTCCTATCTATGTGTTTTTTGAGATGATGAATACCGTAAAACACCCTAACTTCGGACACTTTTTATGTGTTTTAATGAATAACTCTGTGTAAAATGGTGCAATTTTATCCCTGTTGGTGTCTTGTGGTAACAGGGACAGCACCTACTGAATCCATATAATAAAAAAAAATTAGCCATGCTAAACTCAGGTTTTTTTTTTTTTTTTTTCAAGTGTCCGAAGTTAGGAACAAATTTCCTAACTTTGGACAGCTCTTCCAAACTTCGGACATCCAGGTATTTGCCCTTTACACATGAGAATGGTTAATAGCACCTGTCTCTGAACACACTGGCTAAACTTTGGGCCCTTTAGAAGTTTTGAAAAAATGTCAAATAAAATATTGGGCACTCGTGGCCCAAGTTATACATATATAAAGAGAAATATCCAAAACTATCTTCTTCTTTGAGCTCATAATTTGAGATCACATTAAGATGCATCATATCACATTGTAGTGAGGTATTCTGGCCATAAATATAACTAAGAACTCTTCAGAAACTTTTCCAGATGAAAAAATTATATAAAAATGCATTGCATATATTCCAAACTGTAAAGGGTACTGATCTCTTTTTCTTGAACAAAACTTCACTTCATTATCAAGTTGCTACCTCACTGGCTCAACAATGCATACTGAAATATCATAATATAATGTTAAACACTTCTTACTGGTTCTATTGACACCCACACACCCACTAACATGCACACAAATCAACAGACACACTCACACTCAGGCACATGTTATGAAGGCACCATGGAATGTATTAACAAACTACACACTTTAGTCTTATGCACACACACACACACACACACACACACACACACACACACACACACACACACACACACACACACACACACACACACACACACACACACACACACACACACACACGAACAGCCGGAGAGAGCAGACGTCCCAGCCATCGCTGCTAACCTTAACTGTTTTGGTATTTAACCAACATCAAACATGGCCAAAAATATAAACAATGAGGGACTAGAATTTCAAGGATTTGATGCTAATACCAATGTCATGGACCTGGTTAAAACATTAATTATGAGGATTAGTGAACTCGAAAACAAAGTAGAGAATCTAGTGATAAAGGATGTGTCAGTAAATACGGAAACTACCATACAGAGTCTGATCCAGTCCAATGAAACAGCGAATGAAGAGATTAGGAATTTGAAGCAGGAAAATGTTGAACTGAGGAGGAAACTAGAAGAGAGTACTAATAAAACGGAGAAGGTGAGTAATGTATTAGAAGAACGTAAGGCAAAGTGGGCACACGTAGAAGAAGAACAGAAAGAAGTGGTCAGCTTAAGAGAGATCATCCAGGAAGAAAGGGAAATGAACAAGAAAGAAATGGAAGAAAATGTAGTGAAAATACTGAAGAAAAAAGAGAAAATAGTGAGAGAAACTGTAGAAAGGAGCAGATGTGTGGTAGTATTTGGAAACAGGGAAGAGGAAGAAAAGGTTAGATTCGTAAGACTCGAGAGAGACATGAACCTGGTGAGAGGAATATTAGGCAAGATTGACCCCGAAGGAGACAAGTGGGTAAAAGAAATTGAGGAAGTAAGGAGGATAGGGCCTTACAAGAAAGGGGAAACAAGACCAATGAGAGTCAAGTTTACATCAGAAAGTGTAATAAATGAGATACTTAAAGTGACCTGGAAATTAAGCAAAGAGGCGGGGATGGAAAATATTATAATAAGAAAAGATCTGAATGAAGAAAAAAGAGAAGTTTTAAAATCATTAAAGGAAGAAGTAAAGGAAAAAAATGATAAGAGGACAGAGGAAGAATGTAATACATTTTTTTGGAGAGTATTGGATATGAAAGTAAGGAAATGGTATTTAAGGAAATAGAAGTGAAGGAAACTAAGGGGGATGGCTGTGAAAGATCAGAAGTTGAGGAAGTGGTACGGACAGAGAGTAGGAGAGAAGAGGGTATTAAAAATGTCAAAAATAATTTGAAGGTGATATATACTAATGTTGATGGTTTCATATCGACAAGGATCGAAATTAACGATTTCTTGAGAGAACATGAACCTGATGTCATGTGCCTTGTAGAGACCAAATTAAGAGAAGATATTGATGTTCATTTGGGAGATGGTAAATACAAACTGTGGAGGAAAGACAGAAAAGAAAAAAAGGGAGGAGGAGTGATGATAGCAGTGAAGAACAACATAAATGTAGATACTGTGGAAATGGGAGAAGGCAGGGCTGAAGTGATATATATGAAATTAGAAACTGGAGAGAATGTTAAGAGAGATATGGCGGTAGTGTATGTTCCCTCAAAGACGAGAGCATGGAAGGATGACGAATACCATGAGATGTTGTCAGATATGGCTAGCTACTTGCAAAAAATAATTGAGAAAAGCAATAATATAATTTTGGTGGGTGACTTTAATTGTAAAGAGGTGAACTGGGAGGAATGGTACTTGGGAGGCGGCGAGGATTCGTGGGGCACTATGTTATTAAATATAATAATGAATAATGTGATGACGCAATGGGTCAAAGAAGAGACACGGTTTCGAGGTGAGGACACACCAGCAAGGTTAGATTTACTGTTCACCAAAGAACCCGATGTAATAGAATCATTGGAATATCTCTGTCCTTTGGGAAAAAGTGATCACGTGGTCATTGAGTTCCAGATGTTAATAGGAAACGTCGAGCCAAGAGACGAGCTTCATAGACAGGGAAGATACAACTTTGGGAAAGCAAATTTTACAGGACTGAGAAACTTTTTTGAAAATGTGGATTGGAGAAAATTCAGAGAAACAAGAGAGATACAGAGGAAGTGGGATATCTTTCAAGACCTCTATAATTTGGGAGTGGAAAAATTTGTACCAAGAGTAAGAGGGAAAGAAAACAGGAAAAAGGAGTGGTTTAATAGAAGGTGTATGATAGCAAAAAGAGAGAGAGATAAGGCATGGAACAATTGGAGAAAGAGAGGTAACGACAGAACAAAGGAAGAATATAAAAGAACAAGAAATGAATACACAAGAATACGTAGAGAAGAAGAAAGGAATTTTGAAAAAGGTATAATTGACAAATGCAAGGATGAACCCAAACTGTTTTATAGATTTGTTAATGGCAAACTGAAACAAAAGGAAGGAATCACCAAACTGAAAGTAGAAGGAGAGGTCTTTAAGGATGTGGCAATGCAAGCAGAAATAATGAACAAACGTTTCCAGTCAGTTTTCACTAAAGAAAAGGAGCTTGTGGAAGGGGAGGGAGTGATTAGAAATGTTCCGGTGATGAAAGATATAAAAGTGGAGGTGCTGGAAGTGTATAAATTACTGGAAACTCAAGATGTAAGGAAAGCCCCAGGACCTGATGGAATTTCTAATTGGGTACTGAAGGAATGCAGAGAACAACTGGCAGATAAAATTCACAGCTTAATCGTATGCTCACTGGAAGAGGGGAAAGTGCCACAAGAATGGAAGAGGGCAAATGTGGTACCAATTTACAAGGGAGGAAACAGGGAAGAACCCCTGAATTATAGACCAGTGTCTCTAACCAGCATGGTCGCAAAATTGTGTGAGAGAATCCTGAAAGACAGATGGATAAAATATCTGGAAGAGATGAATATTTTGGCTGAATGTCAGTTTGGATTCAGAAGTGGAAGGTCATGTGTTTCTAACTTGTTGAGCTTTTACTCAAGAGCGATTGGTGTGGTACAGGAGAGAGATGGTTGGGTGGATTGTGTGTACTTAGACTTAGAGAAGGCCTTTGACAAGGTACCTCATAAGAGACTAATGTGGAAACTAGAATATATAGGAGGACTAAAGGGGAAACTTCTGGAATGGATGAGAGACTTTTTGAGAGACAGACAAATGAGGACAGTAATAAAGGAAAAGATGTCTGGATGGAGGGAAGTAACAAGTGGAGTCCCTCAAGGCTCAGTGTTGGCGCCAGTAATGTTCCTGATTTAAGTAAATGATATGGTAGATGGAGTGAACAGTTATGCAAGTCTGTTTGCTGATGATGTAAAGATCTTAAGGAAGATAGAGGTTGAGGAGGATTGTAAAATACTGCAGGAGGATTTGGATAGGATACACAATTGGAGCCGGATGTGGGAAATGAAATTTAATGTAAAGAAATGTAAAATATTGGAAATGGGTAAAAGTACCAGGAGACCATCACTGAATTATTTTTTGGGTAATGAATTAATCACAAAAAGGAGAGAAGAGAAAGATTTGGGAGTGCTGGTCCAAGATAGTTTGTCACCAGAAAAGCACATTAACAAGATAGTTGGAGAGACTTATAAACTCTTGACTAACATAAGAGTAGCATTTCATTATATGGATGAGGAAATGATGAAAAAATTGATAGTGGCCATGATCCGCCCCAGGTTAGAATATGCAGCGGTAGTGTGGTCCCCACACAAAAAGAAAGATATAAATAAGATTGAGAGAATACAAAGAACAGCAACCAAGATGGTCCCCAGTCTGACAGACCTGTCATACAGAGAGAGGCTGGAAAAACTGGATTTGCCTTCGTTAGAGGAAAGGAGAAAGAGGGGAGACATGATTGCGGTGTTCAGGACCATGGTGGGAGTAGATAAAATTGACAAAGAAGATCTGTTTGTATGGGATAAGAGAGCAACAAGAGGACACAGAATAAAATTGAAAAAGTCAAGCTGCTTGAAGGATATCAAGAAATATAGCTTTCCTTACAGAAGTATAGACTTATGGAATAGCCTGGACAAAGAGATCGTCCAGTCTAAAAACTTAAACGAGTTTAAAGCTAAATTCGACTTATTGAGAAACAGTGACGGAAACCCACGAGCATAGTACATTCTGTGTATATCACAATTAGGTATATTAGGTAAATACTTAAATATTTGGAACGACTTAGACAAAGAGGTGGTGCATGAGAAAAACATTCATGTGTGTAAAGGTAGACTTGATAAATGTGGATATGGAGACAGGACAACACGAGCATTGCTCAATTCCTGTATACTACAAATAGGTAAATACAAATAGGTAAATACACCTATAGTCTGTATTTTTCCAGTAATTTGTCTGTCCGAATTTATGAATTTTTTCTTAACAATACAGGGATATTCATTAACCCTTTAACCGTGGGCTTGTTTTGCTTTTTCTTGCGGCACCCACGGGCATATTCATGCTCCGACAGACCCTCTAAAAATATTTGCCAAAAATCAGTTATTAGTCCTAGAATATTAAAATCACATATGCTTATGGCACATACCTTCAGCTTTCTCCTGGGGTGTTTGTTAAGCCTTCGTCGAGTACTGTAGGACTTGTGGAGACCTCTGAAGTTGGGTAACGAAGTCTCCACTTTACACTTCCCGACAACCTGTAATATGATTACCACAGCCTGATATTATCACTAGAAACACTATTCTATGATTCTCAAATAGTTTGGAATCCATATTTGAAAGCAATAAAAATTACAAGGGCGTATGACCTTCCCACTTGCGCTAGTTCACCGCTGGTGTTGTCATTTATTATTCATAAAAACACTCAGTTTATATTTCTATTGCTATATAACACTTATATATATCTGCAGTCTTTATCCATAAGCTTCCTTCAGTAATAGTAGTTTATTGTCACTGTAGGCATTCAATTTCTTTCAGTAAAATACGTAGCATTCACTTTCTCGTCCTGTATACTAGCATTGAGAGTGAATGTCACTTTCACCTTCACTCTCATAACTCATAGTATTCGTACATGCTAGAGTGAAACTTTCACTTTCATTACTCCTAGTATATATACTCGTATTTTTATAATACTACTCATTTACATTTCTATTTACGTTCTTTATTTTATTTACATTATTTACATTTCTATTTTATTTACACTGTGTTATGCACTGTCACTTGAAGTAACTTATAAAACTATTTTTCACTGTTCACTTATATTCACATTCATTGCTTTCACTTGCTGTTTACACATTATTTACACATTATTTACAATTCCACTTGCACTGTTTTACTCAACAGAAAGATCATAGTCACTCTCTTTCAATTGTCATCCCTTTACCTCTTTCCACACGAGGTTTAGTAGGGGGTAAAGGTCACAGGGCCCTTTGCATGGGGCTAAAAAGTGGCGGAAGTTAGCAGGAGCAAACAGACGTACCTTCACCTTGGAAGATGACAGTGAACTGATAGCGGTGGGCCGGGGTGGCCTACCTAGGGAAATGCATTACTGCAAACATCAGCCTCTTGAGAGCTGCTAATATATAGCAGTGAAATGATTGGCAGGAAATCTAGACAATACATTATTAATTAGGTAGTTCCAGGTGAATGTAAATATCACTTAGGCTTCTCCCTTCCCTCCTTATATATATTTTTAGCACGAGAATAGATTATACGGCATATTTCAAGGGGAAATAAACAGCGAAAATTAGCGAACAAGTGCACGTGAGGTGTTGTCAGGTGATAATTAGCCAATTCCAGGTGTATGGCACTCTCACTTACCTTATTTCTTTTTGGTGTATAGTTTTGGTATAAGAATAGGGCATAGGGCTTATTTCAATGGATGAAATCAGTGGAAAATTCCAGGGAAGATTTACTTAGCGTAGCACGGCCGGGCAGGCGAGAGGAGATGGTAATGGAGGGAAGGTAGAGAGGGGAGTCAAGAACGGGGAGAAATGGCTAAATTGTCACAATGGATGGGAGTACAGATGAGATTAGGAGTGCTGACTAGTGTTGAACATTGGCAGTACTGATAGATGATACAAGATACCACTTGAAAGCCCGGGCGAATTCAAAATAACACAGAATCGCAAAAGTGACACCCCGTGGTATGATTCCTTGCTCCCAAGCTTCATGAAAGTGACGCCCCGCGGTTAAGGGGTTAAAACAGTCATAGCAAGATTATACTTGTATATATTTTAAAATAGTTTTCTGCCCAGTACTTACAACACTTTTCCTCATATAATCGTACTAATCACGTTCTTACAATTGAAACTGTTTGTTCTGTGTGAACAAAGTTTTGCAGGGTTATAAAATGTCAATTTTTTTTCAATTTGATTCACAAATTTTTTTCACCCATACATATTCAAGCAAGTTGAATAGGACTTATACTTAATAATCTTTAAAGAGTACTCTACCTACCCTTGTCAATATTTTTTGCAAATATCGCACTCTCTTTCCATAAACTTCAATTATTACATTTTTTCGCAAAATGTCTAAAGTTTGGGCGCTGTCCGAAGTTACGGTGTTTTACGATACTCCAGGGTTGGTCTGATGAACGTTGTTATTGTCTTTCTCAGCATGTCTTCATTTATATATGTGAATGCTGTTCTCATATTAGCAAGCAATGAATACATGTTACGTACCCTTTCACTGATGTGGTCAGCCGGAGATAGTTTGTTATTGATAATCACTCCTAGGCCCTTCTCCCTTACTTATATGTGTATGGTTGATCTTCCTAACTTGTAATTCCAATCTAGTCTTTTCACGGTTTTACCAAACTTAATTGCATGACACTTGTCCACATTAAATTCCATTTGCCATCTATTGCTCCATTCATGAAGTTTTTTTAAATTCTTCTTTTAGCTCTTTTTAAGAATCTGTGTTAGTACCTTTCCTTTGTATTTTTGCATCATCCGTAGTCATATTTAGGTAGCTTCCATTTCCTATGTTACTATGTCATTTATATACAGTATACTAAAATCATAATTGGTGCCAGCACTGAGCCCTGTGGAACTCTGCTAGTCACTTCCCTCCATGATTAGTAATTTCCCCTTAGTACTGTTCTCATTTCCCTTTTTCTGAGAAAATCCTGCATCCAACAGTACAGATTGTGTTGGATACCTCCTTGATGGTACAGTTTCCATAAAATTCTTTGGTGCAGTACTCCGTCAAATGCTTTCTTGAAATCTAAATACTGTAGATATTGTCCACCCATCCTTCTCTTTTCTGTATTGTTTTTGTAACTCTGTCATAGTAGCTGTTCCTGGTCTTTGGTTCCTTCTTGCATTAAAAAAAAAAAAAATGATTTTCCCATTCTAAAACTGAACTGCCTTTCTGTCATCATACTGTGTTCTTCTTGATGGGTTACCCAAACTTTTCTTATCAGCTTTTCTAGTATCTTACAACACTGATTGTTGATACTGGTCAGTAGTTGAGTGGATTCAGTCTGTTCCCTTTCTTGAATAGGGGAACAATGTTTGCTTTCTTCCAAATATCAGGTAGTTTACCTTGACCTACGGATTCCTTGAGTACAGGTAACTCGCACGGTACACGATCTCGCGGAACGCGCTCGCAATTATACACGGTAAGGGCTGGGATACATATAAGACAACATAAGATTAAAAAACCATCATGAAAACTACAAATTAACGCAGGAGAGGCCTTTGAAAGATCAAATCCTCGAACGTCACCGCAGCACGCGGTTTGTTTTGATTACGTGACGATCTAGGCGGGAAATTATTCAGTGAGTGAGACATTCCCGAGTACAGTAGCACAGTATTTGTAAGTTAAATATTTAGAGTACTGTACTGTTCTGGTAAGTTTATGTCCAACTTAAAGTACTATTAAATAACGTTAAAGCAAGAAATAAAGTCTTATAACCAGTTTACCTGATAGGCATCAGAATATTGCCTTTTTTATTTGTTCATTTTTTCCACAGTACTGTACAGTATTTGTAAGTTAAATATTTACTGTTCTCGTATGTACTGTACTTGTAAGCACGTAAATAAAGTTAAATCATTAAATAAAGCCTTGTAACCAGTTAACCTGAATTATATGATTACCCATGATCGGCGTCGGAATATTGCCTTTTTTGTTTGTTCGTTAAACTCTTACTGTACTGCTTTTCTACAGTACTGTATTTGTAAGTTAAATATTTACTGTTCTGGTATGTACTTGTAAGCAGTTAAAGCATTAAATAAAGCCTTGTAACCAGTTAACCTCATTTATATGATTACCCATGATCGGCGTCGGAATATTGCCTTTTTTGTTTGTTCGTTTAAGACTTATAATAAGAGAAAAATACATTTTTGTCTTGGTATCTTTACCTAATTGCTCAGGTTTGCTGTAATGGTTTGGATCATTTGATGCAATGCAAATTGTAGAAAACTGTGAAAACTTTCGTGAAGTGAACGAAAATCTGGGACATGAGACTGACCTTGACTTCACCCTCTCATGTGTCATCTGTCAGTTCATCACCTAGTATCGTGATGAGTGGATGTACGATTTTTTCGCTCGTGGCCTTGCCTAACCACACATAGTTACATCCATTATCTCGACCCAGACAGAAAATACAATCTTTTTCCTCCCTTGCAAAACACAAACAACCACCCTGTTTACGAGACAGCAATATATATTGCAAAAATAACAAGGTAAAATGATAGAGAAAGATGAACATGTTATGACGGAAGAAGTATGTTTTCCCCGTCTGTAAACGTATTTATTTCTGCTTTGTATCTGTATTCGTAATAATTAGACTTATTGTTAGTTCTGAAACTGCATTACGATTCTATTATTAGCCATACTCGTCGTGTGGGAGCTGGAAGTTGTGACACAACTTCCTTATTGCTAATCGGACTGACCCTCCACTTTATTCTACCGTGGCAGAGTCCAGCCTTGGAGGACGTGCAGTTTTCTCATTTAGGACTGAAAATTCAACTCTTTCGCTCCCTTTTCCAAGCATGGGCACAACGATAACGTAAAAAATAACACGAAACTACCATAAACATATATCAAAAACCATAAACATATATCAAAAAGGTGAAAATGTATTCATAACATTTTTTTTTCCAGCCATTCCTAACAGATTATATACTGAAATCATTCGATATCACAGCACTGCATTTCTAAGTTAAATATGTACTGTTCTGGTATGTACTTGTAAGTTAAAGCACTGGTACCAGTTAACCTGATTTATATGATTACCTATGATCGGCGTCGGAATGTTTCCTTGTGTTTACGTACAGTATTTGTGTGTTGAAATTTTGCTCTGGAGTACTGTATTTGTGAGTTATAACATTAAATAAACCTTCTAACCACTTAAAGTGCTTTCTAGTGATTACCAGTGACAGATAACAGCAAAACAACACATTTGGGGGGTCTAGGGAGCAAAATATGGAGTAGTTTAAATATACGCGATTTCGCACCTAACACGGCACGGTAGGAACGAAACCCACGTGTTCCGAGCGAGTTACCTGTATTAAATATAATGGTCTGCTTAACTCGTCTGCACATTCATGTAGCACCCAACCTTAAAAATTCATCAGGACCATTTGCTTTTCCTTTATCTAGTTTACTTAACTTCCCGTACTTCTTTTTCTTATATTTGTATATCTGGTAATACGTGTGGGCATGGATGATCCATATCATCTCTCTCAAAATTATTTTCTTTTGTAAAAACTATCTATCTATCGCCAGATGCCTCAATCCCATACAGGGTGGCCACAAACAAATTGCCTCCATGTCACCCTCTCCCCCTCCATTTCACTGCCCTGCTCCCAACTCACATCCCCCTCTCTCATATACCTCTCCACCCCATCCCTCCAATTCATCCTCGGCCTCCCCCTCCCTCTCCCCCCCTCCACCTCACTCACATACACTCTCCTCATCAGTCTCTCATCTTCCATCCTCTCCACATGGCCAAACCACCTCAATGTGTTCCTCCTAACATTTCCTATCACATCCACATCCACACCACAACGCTTCTTTATATCCTTATTTGTCAGCCTGTCTCTCCATGTGACTCCACAGGTTCCTCTTAAATAACTCATTTCCACTGCTCTCGCTCTTTACTTGTGTCCTTCCAACAACGTCCAAGCTTCACTTCCATACGTTAGAGTTGGTATCACAATAATGTCATGTAGTGTCTGCCCTTTCCTTTCCATCCTTCTTTCCTTCCATCCTCTTCTGTCATTCTTTCCTTCATTCTTTCCTTGTCCTTCTGCCTACGGGTGACTTTACACTCCCTCTTCTGTCTTTCTTTCCTTCATTCTTTCCACTTCCTTCAGCCTGTGGGTGACTCTACACTGAGTGACAAGCCAAATGGTTTCCTGTGCACCAGCACACCATTTAATATGCTGGGTGGTAACCATATAACCAAATTTTCGCGCCTGGTGGTTTAGTGGGTAATTATTGCGTTCCAATCATATTGAGCCGGTGAAGGTTTATATCCAAGGGGTGTTTTGATTGCTCTTGTAATGCCACTCAGGGATGAGTGAGGCTGGTCACTCTCATCTTAAATGTCGGGACCAACTTCCTAGCCCCGGGCTCCTACACTCCTCACGGGGCAATGTAGGATTGGATGATGGATGGATGGACGGACTTCTTCGGGTCATGATAGTTGCCCTTTTTATAGTTTAGACTCTTTTTGTGATTGTCATTACTGGTAACTATGTCATGTGCAATCCTGAAGTTGCAATTTAATACTGCATAGTTGCTTTTGCCAAATGGAGGGTGATACATTATATTGTCAATATCCTTTTCTTGCCTAGTAAATATATGATCTAGTACTGATGGATCATCAAGTCCTGTTTTTCTGGTGTTTTCATGTACATGCTGTGTTAGGAAAAACTCCTGCACAAGATCTAGGAGCCTTTGATCCCAACAGCTTTCATGGCTTAGTATATCTAGAGTATTCCAATTTATATTAATTTTGTATTGAAATCTCCAGTTAGTATAATTCATTCAGATTTCTCTTCCATTCTATGTAGTAATGTTCTTAAACTGTGAATTGTACTTTCTGCCAGGTCTTCATACTTGCCTCTTTCCCAGGTGTTTGTTTTGGATGGCATGTATAAATTTGCCACACTTAATTTCCCTTCAGATATGTTAATCTCCAATGCAATCAGTTCTACTTGTGAGAGTATGTCTAGTTTTACTTCTTTGACATGTAGATTTTTCTTTGTTACAATTATAATTTCTCCTCCCTTTCTAAAATTTCTGTCACTTTTCCATATATTGTATTCCTTTAAGTTTAGGGTATCGTTTGATATCTTTGGGGTTGATTTTGTTTTAGTTAGGCAAATAATATGTGGTTCCTTTGGTATAGTCTTCTGTCTCAAGTAATTTAGACACCATTTCATCTACATTTGAGTACATCCACTTAATCATCTTGTTTACATACTTGCCATAACGTGAGTCTACTACCTTCCTCCATTTTATTCCCTATTGGTTATTTACCACCTTCATACTTACAATCCATTTACTTTGTAAAAAAAATGTACTCCTCCCCCCCTGTGATCTACCCTCATTCTTTTTTTTGCCCCCTCCCTCTTCTCCTTTAGTATTGCCAGTTCCTCTTGAGATAGGCATCTTTTTATCCATACTTTTTTAAAATTCCTCTTTTTCCATGAGTTTCTTTGCATTTTTTAGTACGGTATTTCCTCCACAGTGTTCACGCTCTGGAAGGTTACTTTCAGAGGCCTTGACTTATTTCTCTCATATTTCTCGAGCTTTTTGTGTCCCTCTAGGTCTTTATCACAGATTTCCTATGATACTTCCTTCAGTATGCTCATTATATTTGCCATCTCCCTTTTGTCTCTCAAAATTTTGTTTTTTTTATTTATTTTTCATTTATACCAGTGATTACTATAGATTTGTTGATTTCTGCTGAATCTTTGACCAATTTTGGGCTGTTCTGGTTATTTTTTTCATTTCCTTTCTAATGCTTATTTCTTTGACTCTTATTTCTAAGTCTTTCCTTACTTTCACCATATCAGCATACATAGTTTCCACGTCATCTTTGTAACTTTGCATCACTTCATTCACCTGGGTTATCTTCTCTTCAGTATCACTGCTTTGGTCAGTCAGACTGCTTGCATGCCTAATTCTCTCTGTATCATTTCTGAACTCCTCCATAATACTCTCATGGTTGACAACTGTACATGCTATTTTACTAATCTTCCAAGTGAACCCACCTCAACTGACTGCTCATCTGTTGTTGTGTCTTTTTTTTTTAATTCCTTTACTATTTTTTCATTTTCTTTTGCATCTTAACTTCATCCATTTCACTCTGAAAAGCCTTCTCCAGCTTGTTCATCCTCTTACCTGGTTTGTTTTATGTTTCCATTTCAACCAGTTCCTGGTAGAAGTCATCCTGTTTTCTACCTTTATCCCTTTTCTTAACTCCTTTCATATTCACTTTACTAAAGATGGTGCTGATCTTGTGGTATTACTGAGAAAAAATTCTACTTACAATTATGCGTCTCCTTGGTACATGCATGTGGTAAACGAAACAGCTGTTGAAGCTTGATCAGCGCATTCCTGTACTAATTGACTATATTTTGTTATTTGGACAAAATTTTTGCTTATACTTGCTCTACTGTATTAGAACACCATTTAGTTTAACCTAGTACAGAGCTTGACTCATATAAACATACTATTTAGGTGTGGCCAGTTGTGGCCAGGGGTGGCCAGCGCAGAGTGAGGAGACAGATGTGTTGACTTTGATGCTGCCTGTGTATTTGTAATTCACCGGGTCTGTCAGGATCACATGATGGTTGTGATCATCAGCATTTTACCCTCCCGGAAGAGAGCTGAGAGCTCATATAGTCTGATCTAAGAGCAAAACGACCTTCACACACGCACTCACCCATCCTCTTGCTCGAGGAGGACAGTGACCACCCACTTCGTCAGTGAAACTTTTTGCATCCCAAGTGAGGTGCTAACCCGTCTTAGCAGATGCTGAACGAGAGCGTTACCACTGAGCCGGCAAGTGGTGTGTGTGTGTGTGTGTGTGTGTGTGTGTGTGTGTGTGTGTGTGTGTGTGTGTGTGTGTGTGTGTGTCTCTCTCTCTCTCTCTCTCTCTCTCTCTCTCTCTCTCTCTCTCTCTCTCTCTCCCCCTGTGACCGGGTGATATTGGATGTTCGGTAGAGAGGTGGACTGCCGCTGTCACCGAACATGTACTTGTGGCTCATGGTCTGTGTTCAGTGGTGATGGCGGTTGGGAAGGACTTAGCCCGGTGGCCATGCAACGTTGGACATTCAGTGGGGATGCGCACAGATGTTTTGACATCACTTGTGGGTTACAGTCATATTGCTCAGGTGCTGGAGGTTCTTTGGGAGTGTTTGGACGAGCGCACAATTTTGGCCATTCAGTACAGGGACGGATGGACATTTTAGCTCTGGTTGTGGGTTATGGACTACTTCCTGTTCATGGCTCAAGCCCAGCTGCCATGATACTGAATGTTTGAACATGTCGGCTGGCTGGCCAAAGTTCTCGGGGACTTTTATATCTGGATAATAGCAAGTAAATTTGGATTGTGGAAAGTGTTAAGAATATATGGAGTAGATGGAAAGTTGTTGAATGCTGTGAAGAGTATGTACGATGGTGCGAAGGCTGCAGTGCGTGTGGATGGTGAACTAAGTGAATTTTTCTCTTTGAAGGTTGGGTTGAAACAGGGATGTGTCATGTCTCCATGGTTGTTCAATCTGTACATGGATGGGGTAATAAAAGAGGTACAAGGTAGGGTAGTGGATGTTGGAGTGGCCCTGGTGAGAGAGGATAGTGTTTGGAAACTCCCTATACTGTTGTTTGCAGATGATACTGTGTTGTTGAGTGAAGACGAAGGGGAGCTGCAAGGCTTGGTGGATGAGTTTGGGAGAGTGTGTAAGAAACGGAATCTAAAGGTGAATGTAGGGAAGAGTAAAGTGATGGTCTTTGAGAGAGGTGAAGTCAGTGAATGTACAGCGAGGTTGGATGGCGAGGAATTGGAAAATGTGAGTACGTTTAAGTACTTGGGTAGTGTGATGAGTAAGGATGGAGGTTTGGAGGGTGAAGTGCTTGAAAGGGTACAGCAGGGAAGAAAGGTTGCTGGTTCTTTGAAAGCTGTGATAAGAAACAGGGAAGTGAGCATGGAAGTGAAAAAGTTACTACATGACAGTATTGTGATACCAACTCTAACGTATGGAAGTGAAGCTTGGACGTTGTTGGAAGGACACAAGTCAAGAGTGAGAGCAGTGGAAATGAGTTATTTAAGAGGAGCCTGTGGAGTCACATGGAGAGACAGGCTGACGAATGAGGATATAAAGGAGCGTTGTGGTGTTGATGTGGATGTGATAGGAAGCGTTATGAGGAACACACTGAGGTGGTTTGGCCATGTGGAGAGGATGGAGGGTGAAAGACTGACGAAGAGTGTGTATGTGAGTGAGGTGGAGGGGGAAAGAGGGATGGGGAGGCCGAGGATGAGATGGAGGGATGGGGTGGAGAGGTATATGAGAGAGGGGGGTGTGAGATGGGAGCAGGGGAGTGAAATGGCGGGGGACAGGGCGACTTGGAGGCGATTTGTTTGTGGCCACCCCAAACAGGATTGAGGCGTCTGGCAATAGATAGATAGATAGAAATTTGGATAATGGTTTAATGGAGCCAAGGTCCAACATCCGGATAATGAACATGTCCGGATACAGCAAGTCCGGATAAATGAGGGACTACTGTATATATATGTCAAGTGTATATGATGACTGTTCATACAGATGTTACAGTGGGTTTTATCCTTGTAGTGTGACATTTTAAACAGAAGGAACAGCTGACCATCATATCATATGAATACTACCTTTATGCTGTTTTCAGTGTGGTATGACTTACAGGACCAGGGTCAGTGGTGTCAGGTGCTCCGGACCAGCCAAAACCAGAGACAGTTGGACACAAGGTGAAAGTGAAGTGGGCTACTACAGAAGACTGGCCAGGCTACACAGAGGAGCAAATACGTCAAGTCTTCTTTAAGGTAAACTCAGCATTGTTTGGGTTGTCACCTAATTAACTGCCCATCACTGTTATGACATCATTCATTTATATTTTTGGAACCCACAGATGAGTTTATTCAGCTGAGGAGAGAGTGTTTAGACTGGAGGGGTTGGATAATCTATCTGTCTGTCTATATACCTAGGCTGCTTCCCCCAAAGACAGGGAGGTAGCCGAGACAGGACGACACACTCCCAAGTTACTCATCCACACAAACACATATTCATTCGCATCTGAGCCCCAAGGGGAGAGGGGATAGATCCTCACTGCATCACACCATGTGAGGGCCAACTGCGCAGTGCAGTCAGCAACAACTGCTGCAGGTCCCAACAGCAGAGCTGGTTTACCCCTGTCGGATCGTAATGGACCCATCCCCTTACACGCACCAGATCTGACAAGCTGATCAGACGAAATGCGGAAGAATATCCCCTCAGGGCTGTTTCATCATTTATTCATTCACAATTTCTCTCCAGTCATTTCTATCATTCCCAGAGACTCTTCCTTGCTAAGCAGACGTCCCTCTTACATCCGACGCTCTCTTCACACTGTCCATCCATCCTATTCATGGTCTTCATCTCAGCCTTACACCTCTCACATCCGATCCAGTTATCTTTTTCACCAATCGCTCATTGTCCTTTCTCTCCATATGCCCAAACCATCACAACACCCCCTGCTCAGCTTGATCAGCCACCTCCCGCACAACTCGTTCTCCATTGCACTTTATCATTTCTCATTCGATCCATACATGTCACCCCACACATACTCCTCAGACACCTCATCTCCATTACATTCAAACTTTTCCTTTCTGCAACACCCGTAGTCCACGTTTCAGCCCCATATAATTCAGTCGGTACCACAACACCCTCATACAGCCTTCTCTTTACATCGATTCTAAGCGAACGACATCCAAACACTTTTTTCATTCCTCCCAGCACCTTTTGTACTTCATTCATTCTGAACTTCACTTCTGCGTCTATTCTTCCATGCACAGCAACATGTGACCCTGAATACTTAAATCACTCTACCTCCTCAAGCAACTCACCATTCAAAACTATATGCATCCTCCTACCATCCACCAACCTCGTACATTTCATCACTTTACTCTTATTCTCATTTACTCTCAATTTCCTTCTATCACACACCCTCCCAAACTCCTCTACCATCTGTCTCAGTCTCTCCTCTGAATCAGCCACCAGTGCAGTATCATCCGCAAACAGCAGCTGATTCAGATTCCACTCTCTACCATCAGCATTCACCAGACTTAAACCTCCACCTACCACTCGTGCATTCACCTCCCTTACAACACCATCCATATAAATATTAAACAACCAAGGCGACATCACACATTCCTTCCGCAGCCCCAGTCTCACAGGAAACTAATCACTCACAGTATTTCCCACTCTTACACACGCTTTACTATTTACATAAAAACTTTTCACTCCTTCTAGCAACCTACCATCAAGTCCGTACAGTCTTAACCCTTACACCGCGGGCTTGTTTTGCTTTTTCTTGTGGCTCCCGCGGGCATATTCGTGCTTCGATAGACTTTCTAAAAATATTTGCCAAAAATCAGTTATTAGTCCTAGAATATTAAAATCATGTATGCTTATGGCACACACCTTCAGTTTTCTCCTGGGGTGTTTGTTGAGCCTTCGTCAAGTACCATAGGACTTGTGGAGACCTCTGAAGTTGGGTAACAAAGTCTCCACTTTACACTTCCCGACAACCCGTAATATGATTACCACAGTCTGATATTATCACTAGAAACACTGTTCTATGATTCTCAAATAGTTTGGAATCCATACTCCAAAAAAAAAACACTGTGTAAGCAATGAAAATTATGAGGGCGTGTGACCTTCCCACTTGCGCTAGTTCGCTGCTGGTGTTCTGTCATTTATTATTCATAAAAACACTCACAGTTTATATTTCTATTACTATATAACACTTATATATATCTACAGTCTTTATCCATAAGTTTCCTTCAGTAATAGTAGTTTATTGTCACTGTAGGCATTCATAAAATACGTAGCATTCACTTTCTCGTCCTGTATACTAGCATTGAGAGTGAATGTCACTTTAACCTTCACTCTCATAACTCATAGTATTCATACATGCTAGAGTGAAACTTTCACTTTCATTACTTCTAGGGTATATACTCGTATTCTTATAATACTACTCATTTACATTTCTATTTACGTTCTCTATTTTATTTATGTTATTTACATTTCTTTTTTATTTACACTGTGTTAAGCACTGTCACTTGAAGTAACTTATAAAACTATTTTCCACTGTTCACGTATATGTACATTCATTGCTTTCACTTGCTGTTTACACATTATTTACACATTATTTACAATTCCACTTGCACTGTTTTACTCAATAGAAAGATCATAGTCACTCTTTTATCAATTGTCATCCCTTTACCTCTTTCCACACGAGGTTTAGTAGGGGGTAAAGGTCACAGGGCCCTTTGCATGGGGCTGAAAAACGGCGGTAGTTAGCAGGAACAAATAGATGTACCTTCGCTTTGAAAAACGACAGTGAACTGATAGTGGTGGCCTCCTGCCGCCTGGCTTGGGTGAGTGCAATACTACCAACTTTAGTCTTGTGAGACCTGCTGATATGTAGCAATGAAATGATTGGCAGGAAACCAAGACAATATATAATAAATTAGGTAGTTCCAGGTGAATGTAAATATCACTTAGGCTTCTCCCTTCCCTCCTTATATGTATATTTATTACAAAAATAGATTATACGGCGTATTTCAAGGGGAAATAAACAGCGAAAATTAGCGAACAAGTTCACGTGAGGTGTTGTCAGGTGATAATTAGCCAATTCCAGGTGTATGGCACTATCACTTACCTTATTTCTTTTTTGTATATATTATTTGGTATAAGAATAGGGCATAGGGCTTATTTCAATGGATGAAATCAGTGGAAAATTCCAGGGAAGATTTACTTGGCTGAGAATACAGTGTGGTGGCCTGCAATAATTAGGTAGTTCCAGGTGAATGTAAATATCACTTAGGCTTCTCCCTTCCTTTCTTATATATATTTTTATTACGAAAATAGATTATACAACATATTTCAAGGGGAAATAAACAGCGAAAATTAACGAACGAGTGCACGTGAGGTGTTGTCAGGTGATAATTAGCCAATTCTAGGTACATGGCACTCTCACTTACCTTATTTCTTTCTGGTATATATTATTTGGTATAAGAATAGGGCATAGGGCTTACTTCAATGAATGAAATCAGTGAAAAATTCCAGGGAAGATTTACTCAGTGTAGCACGGCCGGGCAGGCGAGAGGATAGGGTAATGGAGGGGAGGTAGGGAGGGGAGTCAAGAACGGGGAGAAATGGCTAAATTGTCAACAATGGATGGGAGTACAGATGAGATTAGGAGTGCTTACTACTGTTGGACATAGGCAGTACTGATAGATGATACAAGCCAGCACTTGAAAGCCCGGGCAAATTCAAAATAACGCAGAATCACAAAAGTGACGCCCCGCGGTATGATCCCTTGCTCCCAAGCTTCACGAAAGTGACACCCCGCGGTATGATCCCTTGCTCCCAAGCTTCACGAAAGTGACGCCCCGCGGTTAAGGGGTTAAAACAGTCCACAAAGTCTCCCTATCAGTTCTGTCATACGCTTTCTCTAAATCCATGAACGCCCAAAACACATCCTTACCTTTCGCTAAATACTTTTCACACACCTGTCTCACAGCAAATACCTGATCCACGCATCCCCTCCTTCTCCTAAAGCCTCACTGCTCATCACCAATCACTCTCACTGTACCCTCTCTAACCTCTTAATTAACACTACCATACACCTTACCTACAACACTCAACAGAATTATACCCCTAAAGCTAGTACATTCATACTTATCACCCATACCTTTATACAGTGGAACCACACAAGCACTTGCCCAGTCATTTGGCACCATACTTCCCACAAAACACACATTCAACAATCTTACTAACCACTCAACAGTAATCACTCCACCACATTTCAGGCATTCCACGGCACACTCATCCATACCTGCAGCTTTCCCTGTTTTCATCTCCTTCACTGTTTCCTGCACTTCCTCCATCGTGATCAAAGAGTCATTCAGCTCTACCAACACTTTTATTCCATGCACCCTTCCATCTGCCACAATCTCAGCCTCCCTTTCCTCCTCTACATTTAACACCTTTCAAAATACTCCACCCATCTCATCCTTACTACATCCTTCTTAGTTAACATCCTTCCATCCTCTGCTTTTACTCTCTCTTCCTTCCCAGACTCTCCCTTTCGCATCCTTTTTACCTCCTAAAACATTTTCTTATTCTGCTGAAACTTCTCAATCAACTGCCTACCCCACCTCTCATCTGCTGCCACTTTAGCATCACGCACAGCCCTTCTCGCCCTATTTCTCTTTTCCTTATACCTCCCAGATGACACCCCATCCTTCCTCTGCAGCCACACTTCATATGCATGTCTCTTCTCAGCCACAGCCATTTAGGCATAATATAACACAATCTTTCCATCCACCCATCATCCAATCCTACATTGCCCCATGAAGAGCGTAGGAGCCCGGGGCTAGGCAGTTGGTCCTGGCATTTAAAATGAGGGTGAATATAACACAATACTGTATGTAACTATATAGCTATAGTAACAATATGTAAAACAGGTAGTTATGTCCGAGTTCTCCAGGAAGAGTTACAGAACACATCCCCTTACCCAAGACTAGGCAAGAATGTCAAACACCTCTGACCATGTGTTGGAAATGTGACAGACATATACATGCACAAACGTATGTGCACATACGCCCACACACTTTAGCCGGAAGGTAGAGGGAGATATAAGTCCGATATCACATGCAGGAAGGTTAGAAGGGAGCAGAAGACAGAGTGAGACAGAGTAGGACAGGAGAGAACAAGAGTTAGACAAGGAGAGAGCGATACACATAGGAGAGTGAGAGTAAAGTAGGAGGACAGCAGCTAGCACAAACTGCTACTAACCTTAGGATATACGGATCATGCCAAGCTCTTAACTTTTATTCAAGTAACAGTCTCACAATAAACTCAGTCAACCCAAATCTGCCTGTTTCATCATACCACCTAAAATACGAAGAGAATAACGGAACAGAGAAGTCCTACACTGATTATCTCCTACATGCCTCACCAATACTTTCTCCTAGCAACTCTCCCATCGACGATTCAACCAAACAACCTTCTCTGTAGAAATACAGCCACACTTCCTCACACCACCATTCACTAACCTTTCTTACACCATCACCCACTCGTCTCACTCCACACACCTTTTCCGCATGCTCCACCACAGCACTCTTAAACAACTGCCATTCCTCCTCCACTTTGCCATTCTCCTGATCTTTCACTGCATTCTTCTCATCTTTCAATTTCTCCTGATACATTTTCTCTCTTTTATTAAACTCACTCACTTTCAAAATCTCCCTTCTACACCTAACTCTCCTTGCTATCACCCATCTCTTACCAGCTCTCAACTTTCCCTCCACCAGACAGTGGTCAGACATACCTCCACCCTCCCCTCTCAAAACTCTCACATCCAACAATCTTCCTATTACATTCATGGACACAACCACATAGTCCATCAACTACCAGTACCCTTCCACCCTCCTGTCTCACCCATGTACACTTGTATCTTTCTTCTCTAACAAGGTATTTCCAATCACCATCTTTCACTCAGCACACAGCCCCATCATTCATTCCCCATTTTCATTTCTTCCAGGCACACCATGCATACTAACTACACCTTCAGTTGTTACATTTCCCCCTTGAGCATTCAGATCTCCCATCATTACCACATCCACATTTGCTCCAAAACTTTGCAGACACTCATCTTCATTCCAGAAAGACTCCCTCTCTTCTGCATCCCTTACACTACCAGGCCCATATACACTCACAGATACCCACAACTCATTCAAATTTCGCTATCGCCCACATCAGTCTCGATGACACATCCTTCCGTTCAGTCACACGCTGCTGCATTTCTAGGCTCACTAACAAGGCCACACCTTCTCTTACACTTCCTCTGTCGACAGCTGACAATCTTCCATTCACATTTCCAAACTTAGACTCACTTTTGCCTTTCATCTTTGTTTCATTCAAAGCTAACACATGCAACCATTTTCTCACAACCATTCTCCCAATCTCGTCTCTTTTAGCCTGAATCGTACTACATCCACGCACATCCACAGACCCAGCCTTCAGGGTACAGGAATAACTCAGTCCCCCATCCCTTTCTATTCCCTGTCTCATTGTAGGAACTAAAACTACAGAGGAGGGGGTCCCTAGTCCCCTCACCCGCCCCTTTTAATCGCCTTTTACGACACGCAGGGAATATGGTGGCAGAATTCTTCCTAACACAGCCTGGCTGCAGAGTAGTAGTACCACCCCATAGTGCAGCCAGATTGTGTCCCCCCTGCCACAGGGGGTTGGATAATGCCTTCTTCAATTTTCTCACTGCTAGGAGACTTCCTAAGCTGCACAAAGCCATTTAACAGCATGAAGACTGAAATTTTAAAATACAGTAATCCCTTTATGACCCATACGCCCAAGACCTGGACACCCCAAGTCTCAGACATTTTGGGCTTGGTTCCATTAGTCCAAGTCTTGGATTATTCCCTAAGATATCCAAACATCTGGGGGGGGGGGAAGGCCTATATGTGTTCATCCCTACTCTAAATTTGCTGTGCGGTGACGAACAGCTGTGTTTTGGCACGTAGTTTTGGCGACGTCTGCTAGAGCGCTCCCGCATCCTCCCCACTTCCCACCTACCTTCCGTCATGACTGCACTCGTCGCCATGGCTGCCCACATGCTCGCTTTTGTGGTGGTGCCCTACCTGCTGCAGGCCCTGCTGCTACTAGGCCACATGGAAATTTACAGTGTTGTGCAGTGTTGCAACTGGCATGACGCATGTAAGAACAGAATGTGCAGTGTTAAAAAATTATAATTCACAATGTAAAGGATTAAGTGCAGCACAACACAGGATTACTGTTTGTGCTTCAAGTGCACCTTCACCACCCGTCAGAGCCATAGAGGAAGCGAGTTAATCTTTGCGACGGCCATGAACGTGTCGTAAGTACATCGCTAAATATTCTCCATACTCACTTTAGGAGAAACACATTGAGGTGGTTTGGCCATGTGGAGAGTATGGAGAGTGAGAGACTGATGAGGAGAGTGCATGTGAGTGAGATGGAAAGGGGGAGAGGGAGGGGGAGGCCAAGGATGAGATGGAGGCATGGAGTGGAGAGGTATATGAAAGAGGGGAGTGTGAGCTGGGAGCAGGACAGTGAAATGGCGGGGGACTGGGCGATGTGGAGGCGATTTGTTTGTGGCCACCCCCTATGGGAGTAAGGTGTCTGGCAATAGATAGGTAAATAGACTTCTAATTTCTCATTTTCTGATTCCTTTTCACTTATTTTATGGTTTCTGTCCCTTATTTGTGTGACTAGGGTCTTAAATAGGTGCTGCGCATGTCCAGTAGGGATTATTTAGGTGGTTTTCAAAGTTAGGTTGGGTTGGGGTCTATAAGTACCTCTTCTGGAGCATTTTTCCCAAGTCCTGGATGTTGCTTGGGCTCTGTTACGTTGGATCTTGGAGTGATTACTGTACATCATAACAAGTGGTTAATAATTTCACTCACATTCACATTCATACACTATCTTGTTCATAAGAATGCAGTTATTTTCTCTTGCATTTAGTATCTCACCACATCCTTAGATAGGTAAATAGGTAAGGATGATGATTATAGTAATCCCTCCACTATCCAACGTAATAGAGCCAAAGGCATGTCCGGAAAGTGGTCCTGTCCGGATAGTGGGCACCAGCCTCCTGGACTGGTACATATGGACCCTAACCAGCCTAACTTTGAAAGCCACCTAAATAACCCCCTACCGGACATGCATAGCACCTATTTAAACCTATGTAAGACCCTATTAACACCAATAATGGACATAAAGCATGAAATCAATGAAAAGGAACCAATGAATGAGGAATTAGAAGTGACTGTACCTCAGCCAGGGTACTTACATCATGTTTGTGGCTGCCTTTCTAAGGTTTTGGCAGTGGTGAAAACGCTCTTGAAGCACGTACAGTAATCCAGTGTTGTGCTGCACTTAATTCTTTGCACTGTGAGTTATAATTGTTTAACACTGCACATTGTTCTTAACTGCACCACTGCAGTTCTAATCGCCAGTTTAAACTGCCAGTTTGCACTCCACAGTTGATTCTTTGGACTCTAAGTTCAAATTTCTTAACACTGCACAACACTGTAAATTCCCATGTGGTCTAGAGGCGAGGTAATGCAGTATATTCACTGTTTATTAACAAAAAACGAACACGTGTGGCTTCCAGTGCGATAAGCATCTATTCATAATTGAAGTTAGGGAGTAACTGTTGATGTAGGAGAAACAGAGTTGCCAGATCGCAACAGCCACATTACCAATCTTCTCAACTTTCAATACCAAATTTAACTTTTCATTACCAAGTTTGTAAATCTAGTGTTTATTCTTCACTAATTATATATACAAGTGGAAAGTAATCCCTCTAATATCCGAACGCCCAATATCCGAACATCCCCACTAACTGGACATAATCGTCCCAGGATCCAATATTCTCAAAATGGTCCGAAAACCGCAAAAAATTCAGGGGGGGGGGAAGGAACAAATTTTTCCCGCTCGTAATTTGAACTTGGCGTGCGGGGCGCGGGACAGCTTTGTTGTGGCGCGTCATTCCTCCGACGTCCGATAGAGCGCCCCTGCATCCTCCCCACTTTCCGCCTGTCTCTCGTCGCAAGTGCACTCTCGTCGTCATGGCTGCCCACATGCTCACTTTTGTGGTGGTGCCTTACTTGCTGCAGGCACTCCTGCTGCTCTCGTGCCTCTTATTAGTGTGTGTGATGATGGCCCCGCCACGTGAGAAGAGGAAGAGAGTGGTGTTGACTCTGGAGAAGAAACGGGAGATATTGGAGAAAGTAGATGCAGGGTGGTCTTCTTCCTGCATCCTCCGCGAGTTCAACCTGGCCCAATCTACTTTGTTCGATATCAAGAGTTCCCGAGACAAACTCATGCAGTATATGGCTGACTTCTTGTCGAAAAGCAAACGCAACGTGGAGAGGAAGGTGATGTTTACTCCCAAGTTTGCTGAAGTCGACCGGTGCACATTGATTTGGTATCGACAGCAACGTGCTGCTGGTGTGATGGTACGTGGTACAGAGCTGAGGGCTGCTGCTGAGAAATTCGCCAGGATTCACGACGCCCTAGACTTCAAGGCATCCAAGGGTTGGCTCTTCGTGTTCAAGTTACGGCATGGCCTTACCAACCGTAAAGCTCATGGCGAAGCTTTGGACGCTAACGAGGATGGAGTTGACGAGTTTCGGCACAAGGTGAAGGGCTTGATCGACAGGGAGGGCCTCACTCTCGGTCAGGTCTACAATACTGACAAAATTGGTTTATTCTATCGCTCTTTGCCAACGAACACTCTAGCCGAGGAGACGAAGAAGCGTGTACCTGGCCGCAAGCTCTCCAAGCAACGGATATCTGCTTTGTGTTGTGCCAATGCTAACGGCATGCACCAGCTTAAGCCCGTTATTGTTGGCCGTGCAAAGCAGCCTCGGTGTCTTCCTGGGGTGATGGATGTCCTTCCTGTCGTCTGGTACCATTCTTTGAAGGCATGGTTTACAGCCCAGATCTTCAAAGACTGGTTCCACTGCCACTTCGTCAAGGAGGTCATACATTACCAGACGGAGACACTGGGAATCCCGCAGACCAGGTAAAGGCCCTCCTCCTCAACAATGCACCTGCCCACCCGTGCGACAAGGACTTGGTGGTTGAGAATGGCCGGATTAGGTGCATGTTTCTGCCACCTAATATGACTGCTCTCATCCAACCAGTGGACCAAGGAGTGATCGTGGCAACAAAGCGCCTATACCGAAGGAAGTTCCTGGACGAGGTGATGGTTGTTCTCGAGGACGAGGACGAGCGCAGGGAGGGACGGGACACACGAGGCCAGCTGACTTTGGAAAACCTTCGCCGCTACAACATCAAGTCTGCAATCTACAACTGGGCCAGTGCATAGAAGGAAGTCCCTGTCAAGACTCTAGAAAATGGTTGGTCTCGTCTGCTTCTCGGAACGGATGTGAAGTACGATTTCCTAGGTTTTGACGTGGATGACTTCCGTGCACGTCTACGTATGCATGGCAACGATGTTGATGTGGACGATGTGCGTGAGTGGTTGGATGACGACAAGGGCGATCCTGGGTATCAGATATTGTCTGATATCAAGATTGCATCTTCAATTGCAGGTGTCAGTACCCAGCTTGAAGATTCCGACGAGGACGGCAACGATGATGCGAACTCCTCTCAGCATGACACTACTCCAGTCATCCCCAAGCTGAGCGCACTCCGGGAACACCTAGAGTTCGTTCTCGACTACCTGGAACACCCGGACTGCAACAGGGAGATGGGGCCCTTGGGACTTGTGGAGGAAGTGCGTGCTTTCAGGATGGGGGTGCTCACCATCCACTCACTCGATGTAGTGCTGCTCACGGGTGTCTGCCCTTTCCTCTCCTCCTTCCTTCCTCTTCTGTATTTCTTTACTTCATGCTTTCCTCGTTCTTCTGCCTTAAGGTGACTTTACACTCCCTCTTCCGTCTTTCTTTTCTTCATTCTTTCCACTTCCTTCTGCCTATGGGTGACTCTACACTGAGTGACAAGCCAATTGGTTTCCTGTACACCAGGAAATCATTTACTACCCTGGATGGTAACCATATAATCAAATTATCATGCCCTCTGGTGTAGTGGGTAATTTTGGCACTCCAGTCGGATTTGGCCGGTAAAGGTTTATATCCAAGGGATGGTTGGGGTTTATTGCTCATGTAATGCCACTCAGGGATGAGTGAGGCTGGTCACTGTCATCTTAAATGTCAGGACCAACTTGCCTCGCCCCAGACTTCTACACTCCTCATGGAGCAACGTAGGATTGGATGATGGATGGATGGATGGATGACCATGCAAGCAAAGTGAAAGGTTTTCTAGGCAAACATGAAGCGTGCATGGAAAAGTTTGAGAGGAATGAGAGAGTGTTTTTGATTTGCAATATGAATGGTAAAGTAGGGAATGTGAATGTGGATGGAGTAGTTGGTGAGTGGGATGTGCCCTGCAGAAGTGGATGAGAATGGCAGTGCTTCAGTGGACATAGGAATCTGAAGGTGGATGGAGTAGTTGGTGAGTGGGATGTGCCTCCAGAAGTGGATAAGGATGGCAGTGCTTTAGTGGACATTTGTACGGGGAGGGGATTGGTGATAGCTAGTAACCTCTTTTGGATGAAAATGATCCACAGGTATACATGGCGAGCGATAAGAAGGGTGGGTGGTGGACTGAATGAACAGAAGGCAATGATTGATTATGTGTATGTGGATGAGAGAATAAGAAGATATGTAATGGATGCAAGAGCATACAGATTTTAGGAGAGTGGAGTTTCTGACTACCTCTTGGTGGTGGTGAAAGCCAGATACAAATGTGATGGATGAATAGGAGAGAAGGACAGGAGGAAGCAGTCCATAAAAGGAGGGTAGAAAGGTTGCAGGAGGACGGAAAAAAAAAATATATATATATATATAAGAGAGAAATGGAGGAGCAATTGGATAAATATGATTTGGAGCAGATGAGGAAGGTGGAAGGTGTGTGCAAGATAGTCACAGAAGGAATATGTGCAGCATGTGATGTGGTGTGTGAGGTGACAAGAAGACAGAAGGGGGTGCAAGGAACAGCATGGTGGAATGAAGAGGTGAGACAGGCTGTGGCACAAAAGAAGAAAGCATACAATGAATGGATGAGAAACAGGGGTGTGGAAGAAGTTGAGAGGCAGAAGAGGGAGTTATATGTAGAAAGGAAGAGAGAGGTGAAAAGATTAGTAAGGGAGAGTAAGAAGAGCGTGGATGAGAAATTTGGAAGGAATTTGAGTGTAAAGTGGAGGGACTGTAAGAAAATGTTCTGGAAAGAGGTGAAGAGAGTAAGACAGGGTGACAGTGAAGTTAGCAGGGGAGTGAAAGATAAAAATGGTAGATTACTAGAACAAGTGAGCAGATGGAGAGAGCACTTTAAGAAATTGTTGAACTTAGAGAATGGACATAATGCGAGTATAAATGACTGGAGAATGGCTGGGAGGAAGAGGGAGGTGAGAAGACAGGAAGAAATCAGTAGGATAGAAGTTGTGGAAGCAATGAAGAAAGTCAAATTGGGGAAAGCCCCAGGAATTGATGGAGTGTGTGGGGAAATGCTGAAGCATGGGGGAGAGATAGTAGTAGAACTGATGTAGAAGATGTACAGATTGGCTTGGGAGGAAGGTAGAGTCCCAGAGGATTGGAAGTCAGGTATAATTATTCCCTCGTACAAATGAAGAGATAGGCGCAGCGTGTGAGGTGGTTTGTGGAGTGAGGAGGAGATGCAAGAGAGAGCGTGGTGGAATGATGAGGTGAAACGAGCTGTGGAACAAAAGAAGAAGGCACATAGTGAATGGTTAGCGAGTAGAGGTAGGGGACAAGGTGAGAGAGAGAAGAGAGAGGTATATGTGAGCAGGAGAAGGGAGATGAAGAGAGTGATGAAGGAGAGTAAGAAGAAAGTGGATGAAGAGTTCGGGAGGAATCTGAGTGTGAAATGGAGGGAGAGTAAGAAATTGTTTTGGAAGGAGGTGAAGAAAGTAAGGCAGTGTGAAAGGGGAAATAGTAGGGGAGTGAAAGATAGGAATAATAGATTGTTGGTGGAGAAGAGAGAGAAATTGAGGAGATGGAAGGAGCACTTTGAGGATATGTTGTATGTAGAGAGTGACAGCAGTGCGAGTATAAGTGGTAGGGAGAAGAAGAGATGAGAGGAGGGAGGAAGAGATCAGTAGGGTGGAAGTACTGTAAGCAATGAAGAAGATCTAGTTGGGAAAGGCCCCAGGAATTGATGGAGTGTGTGGTGAAATGCAGAGGTATGGGAGTGAGATTGTTGTGGAGTGGATATGAAAGTTGTGTAGATTAGCTTGGGAAGAGGGAAGAGTTCTAGAGGACTGGAAATCAGGTATAATTGTTCCTTTATACAGAGGAAAAAGGGAGAGAGAAGTATGTGGTAACCATAGGGGTATTTGCCTTCTTAGTGTGACTGGTAAAATATATGGTAGAATACTCATTGATAGGGTTAGGCATATGACAGAGGAGCTAGTTGGAGAAGAACAAGGGCGATTTAGGAAGGGAAAAGGGTGTGTAGATCAGATATTTTTTCTAAGATGTTTAGTGGAGAAGTATCTAGAGAAGGGAAAGAAAGTGTTTGCTGCCTTCACGGACTTGGAGAAAGCGTATGACAGAACAGATAGGCAAGGTATGTGGAAGGTATTAAGAATATATGGAGTGGAGGGGAAATTGTAGAGTGCTGTGAAGAGTATGTATGAAGGAGCTAGGGCTACAGTGTGAGTGGATGGTGAGCTGAGTGAGTTCTTTGATCTCAGTGTGGGACTGAAACAGGGTTGTGTGATGTCTCCATGGCTGTTTAATATATACATGGATGGGGTTGTAAAGGAAGTGCAAGGTAGGGCAGTGAATGTGGGGGTGGCTCTAATGAATGAGGGTGAGATTTGGAAGAATCTGGTGTTGCTGTTTGCTGATGATACAGTATTGTTGAGTGAAGATGAATGGGAGTTGCAAGGTTTGGTGAATGAATTTGGGACAGTGTGTAGGAGGAGGAAGCTGAAAGTTAATGTAAACAAAAGTAAAGTTATGGTGTTTGAGAGGAATGTAGTCACAGAATGTACAGTGAGGTTGGATGGTGGGGATATGGAGAATGTGAGTGCATTAAAGTACTTGGGTAGTGTGATGAGTAAGGATGGAACTTTGGGGGATGAAGTGCATGAAAGGGTACAGCAGGGAAGAAAGGGTGTTGGTTCACTGAAAGCAGTGATGAAAAATAGGGAGGTGAGTGTGGAGGTTAAGAAGTCACTGCATGATAGTATTGTGATCCCGCTATGACTTATGGAAGCGAGGCGTGGACCTTGCAAGAGGGGAACAAGTCAAGAGTGAGAGCAGTGGAAATGAGTTACTTGAGAGGAGCATGTGGAGTGACATGGAGGGACAGGTTGATGGATGAAGAAGTGAAGGAACGTTGTGGGGTGAATGTGGATGTGGTTGAGATTAGGAGAAATACACTGAGGTGGTTTGGACGTGTGGAGAGAATGGAGAATGAAAGACTGACTAAGAGGGTGTATGTAGGTGAGGTGGAGGGAGGGAGAGGGAGGGGTAGACCAAGGATGAGGTGGAGGAATGGAGTTGAGAGGTATATGAGGGAGGGGGGGTGAGTTGGGGGGAGGGTAGTCAAATGGTGGGTGACAGAGCTACTTGGAGGCTTTTTTTTTTTTTTTTTTTTTTTTTTTTTTTTAAAGGTGAGGACGAAGGAATGAAAGGCCATAAGCCCACAATAACAGTTCCCTCCAAGAGAAAAACAAAATACAAGAGAGAGCCAAATTCAAGATCCATTCATTTCGAGATGCCTGGACACACTGCGTTTGAAAGACCGGAGATCATAGGCAGCAGGAAATACAGACAGAGGGAGACAGTTCCAGAGTTGACCTGTTGCATAAATGAAGGACTGGGAGTAACGGTTAACTCTTGCATTAGAGAGTTGGACAGAAAAGGGATGCAAGTTTGCTGCTAGACGGGTGCTACATGCCCGACGTAGAGGTGGAGGAATGCATGCAGACAGTTCAGAGGAGCAGTGACCATTAAAGTAGCAATAGAAAAGAGATAAGGATGCAATAGTGCGGCGATGAGACAGAGGTTGAAGGGAGTCAGTAAGAGGAGGAGAGTTAATGAGACGTAAAGCCTTTGACTCCACCCTATTGAGAAGAGCTGTATGTGGGGAGCCTCCCCATACTTGAGAGTTGTACTCCACACAGGGGCGGATAAAACCCCTGTATAGAGTCAACAATTGTGCAGGGGTAAAGAAAGAACGGAGTCGGCTTAGCACACCCAATCTCTTGGAAGCAGATTTTACCAGAGATGTAATATGATCTTTCCAAGATAAGTCCCGAGTAAATGAAACCTCAAGCATGTTCAAGGATGATGCAGGATTAAGCTGAATATTATTAAACATTAGTGGGTATACCTGTGGAAGATTTGACGGGTTGATAGGTGTAAGAACTTAGTCATAGATGCATTAAAAACAACAAGATTATTTTTACCCCAGTCAGAGATACGAGCCAAGTCAGACATTAGGTGTGCTATAGCCTCATCCCTTGTTTGTTGAAGTAACTGCTGAGATGGGCGTTGCGGGAACCGAATGGAAAGGTGAAGGGTGGAGTCATCAGTGTATGAGTGGATAGGGTTAGATGTACAGCTTAGAAGGTCATTCATGAATAAAAGGAAGAGAGTTGGTGATAGGACAGAGCCCTGAGAAACACCACTGTTGATAGATCTAGAAGAATGATGGCCATCTACAACAGGAGCTATAGAACGACCGGAAAGGAAACTAGCGATGAAGACACAGATAGAAGGATAGAAACCGTAAGAGGACAGTTTGGAAATTGAAGATTTATGCCAGACTCGATCGAAAGCCTTTGAGATGTCAATTGCAATGGCAAAGCTTTCGCCAAAGTCCTGAAAGGAGGATGACCAGGAGTCTGAAAGGTAGGTGAGAAGATCGCCAGTGGAGGGTCCCAGACGGAACCCGTACTGACGATCAGAAAGAAGGTTGTGATAGGAAAGATCTATTTATTCTATCATCTATAGCCTGACGCCCTAATCCCGCAAAGGGTGGCCGCAGACAAAACGCCTCCAAGTCGCTCTGTCACCCACCATTTGACTACCCTCCCCCCAACTCACCCCCCCCTCCCTCATATACCTCTCAACTCCATCCCTCCACCTCATCCTCGGTCTACCTCTCCCTCTCCCTCCCTCCACTTCACCCACATACACCCTCTTAGTCAGTCTTTCATTCTCCATTCTCTTCACATGTCCAAACCACCTCAGTGTATTTCTCCTAATCTTCTCAACCACATCCACATCCTTAAAATTTTTCTATTGAGAATTGACTCGAAAACTTTTGAAATACAGGACGTTAAAGCAATTGGACAATAGTTAGAGGGTTGGAAGTGGTCACCCTTCTTTGGGACTGGGTGAATGAGAGCAAACTTCCAGCAAGAAGGAAAGGTACAAGTTGACAGACAAAGACGAAAGAGTTTGCCTAGGTAGGGTGTAAGCACAGAAGCACAGTTCTTGAGAACAACAGGAGGGACCCCAACAGGCCCATATGCCTTGTTAGTACTGAGCCAGTGATGGCAGAAAATAAATCAACTGAAGAAATTTTAATGTCAGCCATGAGGAAGTCAGAGGCAGGAAGTAATGGAGGAACAGCACCGGAATCGTCTAAGGTGGGATTGGAGGAGAAAGTCTGAACGAAGAGATCTGCTTTATCAGCAGAAAAAATAGCTACAGAACCATCAGAGTAGAAAAGAGGAGAGAAGGATGATGAGGTAAAGTTGTTAGAAAGGTTTTTGGCAAGGTGCCAGAAGGAGCGGGAAGAATTCGAGTTTGAGAGTTGAGAGCATTTAGTACGGATGAAATTATTTTTAGCAGAGCAAAGAACAGACTTAGCATGATTCCGGGCAGAAACGTAAAGATGATGTGATTCAGGGGTGGGTTGGCTCCGGTGCCTTTTGTAGGCCCTCTTCTTGTTGCGGACAGCATTAGAACAAGCGTGATTAAACTAAGGCTTTCTTTGCTTTAGTCAAAGGATATGAGAAAGGAATGTATGCTTCCATGCCCGAGAAAATATCCTCCGTAATGCGCAAGGCACACTCAGATGGCTCGCGGCCATGGAAGCAATAATCATTCCAGGGAAAATCAAAGAAGTACTGCCTGAGGGCCTCCCAATCCGCGGCTCCAAAATGCCACAGACGACGTTTCCCTGGAGGGTCCACTGGCCATATCGGAGTGATAGGACGGGTTAAGGTGATAAGGTTGTGGTCAGAGGATCGCAACGGAGAGAAAAGATTAACAGTGTAAGTCGATGGATTAGTTGTAAGGAAGAAGTCAAGTATGTTGGAGCTCTCTCCCAGGCGGTCTTGGATGCGGGTAGGGTGCTGTACAAACTGCTCTAGGTCATTAAGGATAGAAAAGATGTAGGCTTGTTCACCAGGTGGATCAGTGAAAGGAGAGGCAAGCCAAAGGTGGTGGTGAACATTGAAATCTCCTAGAATGGAGATTTCAGAGAAAGGAGAAATGGATATAATGTGTTTCATCGTAGAAGTAAGATAGTCGAAGAATTTTTGATAGTCAGTGGAATTAGGGGATTTGTAAACAGCACAGATATATCTAGTCAGAGAATGACATGAAAGCCGAAGCCAGAGTGTAGAAAACTCAGAAGAATCGAGTTCAGGAACACGAGAGCAAGATTAGTCGTTGAGTATATATTCACAACAGCCACCTTTGGCTTTGAAATGAGTATAGAGAAAGTAGGAGGATACAGAAAAGGGTTTGCTGTCAGTTGCCTCAGACAGCTGAGTCTCAGTTAGAAAAAGAAAGTAAGGTTTAGAGAAATAGAGGTGGTGCTCAACAGAGCGAAAGTTAGAGGAAAGGCCGCGAATGTTGCAGAAATGAAGAAGAAGAGAGTCAGACAGTGGTTCCAGGCACCTTGAGTTGTCACTGGGAGAGGGGCAGAAGGTGGGGGCATTTATGGTCCCCCTCCCCTGGGGACTCCGAAGCTGGGTGATAAAACTCCATGATTTTTTTTTTTTAATTTTGGAAAAGGAAGTGTAGTGTGTACTGTGCATGTAGTTTGGTATAGATAGTTAGAGAAATTTGTGTTGGAGAGCATGCTGGACTACTCTCTGTGTAACTGAGACACTGAAAAAGTTCTGCAAAGGGGGATGGTCAGGAACTAGTCCTGAGGGCTGATGAAACGGGAGCTCCAGCACTCCCTATCACCAGCTTTCCATCCACCTCAGGAGTACTTCCCTGCCCAACTGGTGCTACAGTCTACTCCTTTGCGGGATTAGGGCGTCGGGCTATAAATAGATAGATAGATAGACAAAGGAAAAGGGGAAAAAGAAGTGTGTGGTAATCATAAGGGCATTTGTCTTCTTAGTCTAATAGGAAAAGTGTATGGTAGGATACTTATTGACAGAGTTAGGGAAATAACAGATGAATTAGTTGGAGAAGAACAGAGAGGCTTTAGGAAGGGAAGAGGTTGTGTAGATCACATATTCTTATATCTTTAGTGGAAAAGTTTCTAGAGAAGGGAAAGAATTTGTATGTGGCCTTCATGGATTTGGAGAAAGCATATGACAGGGTGGATAGACAAGGATTGTGGAAAGTAGTAAGAATGTATGGAGTAGATGGGAAGTTGCTGAATGCTGTGAAGAGTATGTATGATGGTGCTAAGGCTGCAGTGCGTATGGATGGTGAAACAGGGATGTGTCATGTCTCCATGGTTGTTCAGTCTGTACATGGATGGGGTAATAAAAGAGGTACAAGGTAGGGCGATGGATGTTGGAGTGACCCTAGTGAGAAAGGGTAGTGTTTGGAAACTCCCTGTACTGTTGTTTGCAGATGATACTGTGTTGTTAAATGAAGATGAAGGGGAGCTGCAAGGCTTGGTGGATGAGTTTGGGAGAGTGTGTAAGAAACGGAATCTAAAGGCGAATGTAGGGAAAAGTAAAGTGATGGTCTCTAAGAGAGGTGAAGTCAGGGAATGTACAGTAGGGTTGGATGGTGAGGAAATGGAAAATGTGAGTACATTTAAGTACTTGGGGAGTGTGATGAGTAAGGATGAAAGTTTGGAGGGTGAAGTACTTGAAAGGGTACGACAAGGAAGAAAGGTTGTTGGTTCCTTGAAAGCAGTGATAAGAAACAGAGAAGTGAGCATGGAAGTGAAAAAGTTACTACATGACAGTATTGTAATAGCAAATCTAACGTATGGAAGTGAAGCTTGGACGTTGTTGGAAGGACACAAGTCAAGAGTGAGAGCAGTGGAAATGAGTTATTTAAGAGGAGCCTGTGGAGTCACATGGAGAGACAGGCTGACAAATGAGGATATAAAGGAAAGTTGTGATGTAGATGTGGATGTGATAGGAAGCGTTAGAAGGAACACACTGAGGTGGTTTGGCCATGTGGAGAGGATGGAGGGTGAGAGACTGACGAGGAGAGTGTATGTGAGTGAGGTGGAGGGGGGGAGAGGGAGGGGGAGGCTGAGGATGAGATGGAGGGATGGGGTGGAGAGGTGTATGAGAGAGGGGGGTGTGAGTTGGGAGCAGGGCAGCGATGTGACGGGGGACAGGGCGACATGGAGATGATTTGCTTGTGGCCACTTCTTACGGGATTGAGGCATCTGGCAATAGATAGATAGATAGATAGATAGGAAGAGAGAGGTGAAAAGCATAGATAATGAAAGTAATGCGAATATATGTGGCTGGGGAATGGCTGGAGGGACTTGAGAAGGGAGGAGTAGGGTGGAAGTAGTGAAAACAATGAAGAGTCATCATGGGGAAAAGCCCTGGGAATTGTTGGAGTGTATGGTGAAATGCAGAAGCATGGGGGAGAGATAGTAGTAGAATCGATACGGAAGATGTGCAGATTGGCCTGGGAGGAAGGTAGAGTCCCAGAGGATTGGAAGTTGTTTCATTTTGTTTCATTTTGATGGCTCCAACATGATTGCATACATCGGCATTGTTCACCTAATGGCGGCTCTCCATGCTGCTCGACCTCTGGCAGCTTCCCTGTTCAGTCCCTTATCCCTGAGGTCACACTCAGTGACCTTGTCACAGGTCATTTTCAGTCTGCCTCTCACTACCCTACCCTCAGTATTAACACTTCTCACTTTCTGCACCCAATTATCATCCCCCATCCTCTCCACATGCCCAAACCATCTGAGTCTGCCTCTCCTTATTGCAGCACCAATACACTTCAGCCCCATCCTACCTCTTAACTCTTCCATTGTAAACCTAGCCTCCCCTAGGTCTTGCATTCAGGGACGCATTGCACATCCACCCAATTGTTGTCATTTCTATATATTTGAGCTTGCGAAAATCCTCTTCATTTACTGTCCAGGTCTCTTTACCGTAGTCACTCCAAACTCATGCCACACACAAAGATCCCTTAGCATGGAGGGAAAACTCTCTCAATGTCAGGAGAGGCAACAGCTCCCTGAACTTCTTCCAACCACTCCTCACTCGCCACAGAGCTAGGTCCAGCCCCACCTCCAGCACATAACATGTCTCCCAAATAACAAAACTCTTCCACACACTGAAGATACTCATCAGCAAGTTCAATCCTTTCACACCTGGCAGTCTCCTCATGCTCTCCCTGACACTCGCACACATGAAATCAGTGTTATCTCACAGTCTGCCTCTAATACCGCTGCATCTTTTATGCACCCACTTATCACAAACACCGCACACGATGGAATTACTTCACACGCCCTTGTAGCAAATTGCACGTGGCCACTCCGCATCTTGGACAATATAGCCACCAGCCTTAGATATCATCATTTTTGTTTTAACTTCATTTACTCCTAAGCCCTTGTGTCCCATACCATTTCTCCATTCCTAAATCTTTCCTCTGCCTGCTTTTCATTCTCTGTAATCAACACCAAATCATCAGCATACAACATCTGCCACAGGAGTCTATTTCAGAAGTCACACGAGAGGGCTTTAAGTACCATAATAAACAACAAGGAGCTCAAGACTGTCCACGATGCACACCAACACTCATGGAAAACTCCTCACACTAATCTTCATTCGCCTACATACATGGTCATAACCACCCTAAGCAGCCACTTTCAGTCCCAAGCTTTCTCATTGCCCACTTCACCACTGTCAGAGGCCTTCTTCAGATAATCAAAAACAAAGTACAGTTCCCTTTTCTTTCCTTTATATTTTTCCTGAAGCTGTTGAACAGTGAATATGATATCAGTGGTCCCTTTGCCTGGCATAAACCCAAAGTGCATTGCATCAGTCTTCATTGTTTCTCTAATCATACATTCTAGAACTCTCTCCATTACCTTCATTATTTGGTCCAGAAGCTTTATACCTCTGTAATTTCCCCTCTCCAGGGTGTCACCTTTCCCCTTGTACACATTTAAAATTACACTTTTCAGCCAATCACTTGGGACAACACACTCATATATAATCGTATTTATCAGATCAGTGGCTAACCCCACTCCTGTAACTCCTGAGGCTTTCAACATTTCAGCAGTCACCCTATACACATCTCACCCTATACACACCTGCTGCCTTCCCCATCAGCATCCTGCCTATTGCCCTGCTCTCAGTAGCAGCATTAATCAAAGGCCAAGGGCTGATACTGGATGTGCTGGGTCCAAACCTTATCAGTCAGCTATAATTATTCCCCTGTACAAAGGAAAAGATGAAAAAGAAGTGTGTGGTAATCATAGAGGCATTTTTCTTCTTAGTGTAATAGGAAGAGTATATGGTAAGATACTTATTGACAGAGTTAGGGAAATGACAGAGAAGGTAGTTGGAGAAAACAGAGAGGTTTTAGGAAGGGAAGAGGTTGTGTAGATCAGATATTCATCCATAGGTCTTCAGTGGAAAAGTTTCTAGAGAAGGGAAAGAAGTTGTATGCAGTCTCATGGATTTCGATAAAGCTTATGTCAGAGTGGATAGAGAAGGAATGTGGAAAATATTAAGAATATATGGAGTAAATGGGAAGTTGTTAAATGTCATGAAGAGTATGTATGAGGGTGCTAAGGCTGCACTGTGTGCGGATGGTGAACTGAGTGAATTTTTCTGTCTGAGTATTGGATTGAAACTAATGTGTCATGTCTGCATGGTTGCACAATCTATGTATTTTGGGGGTTATAAAAGAGATGGATGCTGTTGTTTCCAGAAGGTACTGTATTGTTTAGTGAAGATGAAGGGTAACTGCCAGGCTTGGTGAATGAGTTTGGGAGAGTGTGTAAGGAACAGAATCTAAAGGTGAATGTCGAGAAGTGTAAAGTTATTGTCCTTAAGAGAAATGAAGTCACTGAACGGAGAGTGAGGTTGAATGGTGAGGAAATGGAAAATGTGAGTACATTTCAGTACTTGGGTAGTGCAGTGAGTAAAGATAGAAGTTTGGAGGATGAAGTGCTTGGAAAGGTACAACAAGGAAGAAAGGTGCTGGTTCTTTGAACGCATTGTTAAGAAATAGGGAAGTTAGCGTGGAAGTAAAAACGTCGCAGGATGATAATATTATGATATCAACTCTAACGTATGGAAGTGAAGCTTGGACCTTGTTGGAAGGACACAAGTCAGGTGTGGGAATGAGTAATTTGAGAGGAGAATGTATAGTTACATGGAGAGACAGACTGACAAATGAGAAAGTGAAGGAGCTTTATGGTGTGGATATGCATGTGATAGAAACAATTAGGAGAAGTACATTGAGGTGGTTTGGCCATGTGGAGAGGATGGAGAGCGAGAGACTAACAAGGGGAGTGTATGTGTGTGATGGAGGGGTGGATAGGGAGGGGGGAGTACAAGGATGAGATGGTGACAAGAGATACCGGTATATTGAGGGGGGGGGGGTGAGCTGGGGGGTGGAGGCAGTGAAATGGTGGGGGACAGGGCAACATGGAGGCAGTTTGTTTGTGGCCACCCTTTACAGGACTAAGGCATCGGGCAATAGGTAGATAGACAGATAATCCATATGTTATTGAATGTTGTCCAAATTCTGTTTCGGATCTGGCTGTGAATGTGCAACTATGATGATATGTACTTCGGGGGTGACTAAAGCCACACATGATAATCCTGTACATTATTGCCAGTGGACATAATCAAATATCTCCCAAGTGTTACTGAGTGTTACTCAAATTATGTTGCAGGTGCTAGGCATCTGTGTGTAATTATGACTGGATATGTGCTTAGGAGATGACAAAGGTCACACACAATAATCATGTACAGTATGGCCACATAATACAGTGGAACCCCGGAATTCGTACGCCTCTCTACTTGTACAACTCGATTTTTGTACAGCTTTTTTGCCCAATTATCGCTCCAGTTTTCGTATGGTGACCCGTTATTCGCACTAAGAGATGCGATGTCATAGGTGCCTCATGGTCGCCAGTCTGGCTTTGTCTTCCGCCAGCTATGCATCAGTCATCAGGCTCGATTTAACTTTGTGATGAATTATGTATTTTCTTTAGAAAATTATACATAATCATGGGCCCTAAGAAGATTAATGAGTCAGCTGGAGCTAAAAGTAAAGCAGTGAGAACAACAACTGAGCTGAAAAAAGAACTCATTGCAAAGTTTGAAAGTGGAACCCGTGTCTCCAATCTTGCCATTCATTATAGTATGGCGAAATCTACCTCTTCATCCATACTAAAGAACAGATTAATGCAAATTACATTGTTTCTTATGGAAAAAAAATGATTCAGTTTTTGAACAATTCGCAACTCGTACAGCCTCCAGGAACAAATTGTGTACGAATTCTGGGGTTCTACTGTATACTGTAACACCATATAACAGTGGTGATATTTCTTTTATTTTTTTATTTTTTTATAGGTAATGGCACCTGGTGGTTTAGTGAGTAATTACAGAGCTCCAATCGGATTGAGCAGTTGCAGATTTATATCCAAGGGATGGTTGGGGTTTATTGCTCACATAATGCCACTCAGGGATGAGTGAGGCTGGTCACTCAACTTAAACGTCAGGACTAACTTGCCTCGCTCCAGGCTCTTACGCTCCTCATGGGCAACATAGGATTGGATGATAGGTAGATAGATAGAAGAAGGAACCAAAGGCCAGAGGTTTGCAAGAGTATTCCCCCACCACCACAAAAAAAAAAAAAAAAAAAAAAAACAGAGCCAAATTCAAGATGCGTTCATTTTGAGATGCCTAGACACACTGCATATAAAAGACTGGGGGTCATAGGTAGTAGGGAATACAGACAGAGGAGGACAGTTCCAGAGTTGTCCTGTTGCATAAATGAAGGACTGGGAGTAATGGTTAACTCTTGCATTAGAGTTGGATAGAGAATGAATGAGAGTTTGCTGCCAGAGACATGCTATTCGCCCTCCATAGTGGTGGAGGGATGCAAGCAGACAGTTCAGAGAAGTGACCATTAAAGTAAGGATGCAGCAGTGTGGCGAAGAGACAGAGATTGAAGGGAGCTGTTAAGAGGAGGAGTGTTAAAGAGTTGAAAAGCCTTTGACTCCACCTTGTTGAGAATACCTGTATGTGAGGATCCTCCCCATAAATGAGATTTGTACTCTACACAGGGGCAAATAAAACCCTTGCATGGAGTCAACAACAATGCAGGTGTAAATAAAGTGAATCAGCTTAGCACACCTAATCTCTTGGAAGCAGATTTTACAAGAGAGGTAATATGATCTTTCCAAAATAAATCCCAGGAGAGTGAAACCCCTCGTGCTCAAAGATGATGCAGGATTATGTTGGATATAGGTAAAAATTAAAGAATACTCCAATGGAAGATTTTGAGAGATTGAAAAAGTTAAGAACTGAGTTTTTGATGTGCAGGTATACCCCGGTTTAATGATGCAATTGGTTTAGTAAAACCCATCGCTAGGTGGGGTATTGTATCTCAGGGTAGATTCAACATGTACGAGTATATCAAGTATAGGGATGCATTTTTGAGCCTTGGGTTTCCCCCCAACCAACTCCTAACCCCACCCAAATGAGTCCCAAAAACAACTTTCTAGCTAACCCAAACCCCAAAATGGCCTAAAAGCAGTTTATAACTCACCTAAACCCAAAAATAAAATCTTAAAGTCATCAAATATAAATCTGGAAAAAATCGAACTTAGTAAACTGTACACCAAAATGACAGTGTTCATCCCACCTATGACCAAAACACATTAAGTCAAAAAACAGTTTATAAATCAACCTAAACACAAAATTTAAGTCTAAATTGTCATCAGAACTGGTAAATAAAAAAATCAAAACCCATCATTAAACCGGGGTTTGGCCATCATTGGGTGGGGTATGGTGGTACAGTATTTCTACCCCCATCGCTAAGCCGGCGCATCTCATCTAGGGGCATCATGTCTCAGGGTATACCTGTATTTAAAACAATAATATTACTTTTACCCCAATTAGAGATATGAGCTAAATCAGGCATTAGGTGTACCATAGCCTCATCCCATGTTTGTTGAAGTCATTGCTGAGATGGACGCTGTGAGAAGCAGGTGGAAAGGTGAAAGGTTATCAGCATATGAGTGGATAGGGTTAGATGTACAGCTTAGGTCATTGATGAATAAAAGGAAGAGAGTTGGTGATGGGACAGAATATTGAGGAACACCTCTATTGATAGCTCTAAAAGAACTGTGGCCATCTACAACAGCAGCTATAAAATGACCAGAAAGGAAGCTAGATATTAAGGCACTGTGTTTCTGGAAGTATATTCTGTATGTTATTCATTTCAGATATTTGCAGTAAGAGAAATACACTACTCAACAATTTATCCTGGGAGTTGGGTTACCAAAAATTCCACTAGTAGCTAAAACTGCAAATACAGGTACTTTAGTCTTCATGACTTATACGATTATATATGAGTGTGTTGTCCCAGATGATTGGGTGAAAAGTGTAATTGTTAATGTGTACAAGGGGAAGGCTGATGCCCTGGAAAGAGGAAGTTATTGAGGCATAAAGCTTTTGGACCACATAATGAAGGAAATGGAGAGAATTCTAGAAGGTATGATTAGAGAAAGAGTGAATACTGATGAGATGCAGTTTGCGTTTATGCCAGGCCATATCCATTGTTCGACAGCTTCAGGAAAAAATATATAGGAAAGAAAAGGGATTTTTACTCTGTCTTTGTTGATTTGGAGAGGGCCTTCGACAGAGTCCCTAGAGAGGTGGTGATGTGAGCAGTGAGAAAGCTTGAGATTGAGGAGTGGCTGGTTAGGGTGATTACGGCCATGTACAGTATGTGGGTACTCGCACCCAGGTAAGGGTGAATGGAGATTTGAGTGATGAGTTTTCTGCAAATGCTGGTGTTCTTCAGGGGTCAG
The DNA here is from genome assembly GCF_032717465.1 of Coenobita brevimanus. NCBI lineage: Eukaryota > Metazoa > Arthropoda > Malacostraca > Decapoda > Coenobitidae > Coenobita > Coenobita brevimanus. The sequence goes on along the minus strand of NC_137045.1, from coordinate 25,385,901 downwards.
TCTTGAGCCCCTAATTGTTCATCATGGTACCTAAAGCCCCCTCACATAGCTTGAGAAAAGGACTCATGGAGATGTTGCATGCTGATGATTTGGTGTTTATTGCAGCGAATGAAAGGGAGGTGGAGGAAAGACTTAAGAAGTGGAGAGATGGCTTGGAGCACAGGGGCTTAAGAGTAAATGCAGATAAAACAAAAGTGATGGTATATAGGGCTGGTGACTATACTGTCAAAGATGAGGGAGAGTGGCCATGTCTGATCTGCCACAAGGGCATGGGAGGTAATTCCATCTTGTGCAGTGCTTGTGATAAGTGGGTGCATAAGAGATGAAGTGGTATTAGAGAGATACTACGAGATCATTCTGATTTCATATGTGCAGTGTGTCGGGGAAAGCATGTGGAGATTGTCAGGTGTGAAAGGATTGATCGTGCTGGTGAGTCCCTTGAGTGTTTGGAAGGGTTTTGTTATTTGGGAGACATGTTATGTGCTGGAGGTGGGGCTGGAGCTGGCTCTATAGCTAGAGTGAGAAATGGTTGGAAGAAGTTCAGGAAGCTGTTGCCTCACCTGACATTGAGACGGCTCTCCCTCTGTGCGAAGGGATCTTTGTTTGTGGCATGTGTTAGGAGTGTAATGTCCTGTGATAGTGAGACCTGATCAGTGAAGGAAGAGGATATTCGCAGGCTCAAACATACAGAAATGACAGTGATTAGGGGAATGTGCAATGCATCCCTGAGTGCAAGGCTGGGGGGCTAGGTTTACGATGGAAGAGTTGAAAGGTAGGATGGGACTGGAGTGTATTGGTTTTGTGATGAGGAGGGGTAGATTGAGATGGTTTGAGCATGTGGAGAGGATGCTGAATGATAATTTGGTGCAGAGAGTGAGAAGTGTTAACGTTAGGGGTAGGGTTGCAAGAGGTAGATTGAAAAAGACCTGGGATGAAGTCATTGAACATGGCCTCAGGGATAAGGGACTGAATAGGGAAGGTGCCAGAGATCGATCATCATGGAGAGCCACCACTAGGTGACCAAGGCTGGCACATGCAAGCATGTTGAAGCCTCTAAATAACAAAATGAAACAAAACTAAACAACTCAGGAATACAGTAATCCCTCATTTATCCGGACATGATAGAGCCAGAGGCATGTCCAGGTAGTATCAAGATCCGGATAATGAACACTGTTCCCCAACCACATCCGGACCCTACCTATACCCACCTCCAACGTATACTTAATCTGTTTGTACAGTACCTATGCTTAATTTGGCAGTGTTTTCCAGTCATTTAGGCATATTTAGACATCAAAAAACACAACACATAGGAATATCCAAAGTAATGGTAAACACCAAGAAAACCATACAGAAACAAACACTGAAAACCAAAAAAACACCCTACCTATACACTGCTGTATATACAGTACTCCTCCATATTTTGGCAGTTTTTTCCGGTCATTCTGCCATATTTTGACATCAAAACTTTCATATGGGTATCCAAAATAAAAAAACCATTGAAAACCAAAAACCACCTTACCTAAACACTACTGTATGTACAGTACCCCTCCTTATTTTGGCAGTGTTTTCCAGTCATTCTGCCATATTTTGATATCAGAACTTACATAGGATTATCCAAAATTATTTTCAACACCAAGAAAACCATGCAAAAAAAAAAACATTGAAAACCAAAAAACATGCTGCCTAAATACTACTGTATGTACAGTACCCCTCCTATTTTTGGCACTGTTTTCAGGTCATTCTGCCTTAGTGTGGCATCAAGACAGAATTATCCTAAAGAAATTTTAACACCAAGGAAGCTGTGAAACAAACCTAAAGTTACCTGCCAAAAAATATTCAGTTGGGGTACTTACCACCCAGTGCACCGCAGACAAGCTTCTTAACCTGCACACCTTCAGCAGGTGTAGAGTTGTCCCATGTGGTCTAGTGGCTAACCTTCGCACTTAGCAAAGGTCGAGGAACTCCTCCTCCTCCTCCTGAACCTGCGAACTTGTTGGAGCTGGACAATGAATGTTGACGTACGGTGCGGTGGTGGTGGCGGCCTACCCACCTCAGGAGACTCTGAAGACAACTGCAAACTTATGTCCAATGGAGACAGAGTGGCTGTCGATGTGCCCAGTTGTGGGTCCAATGGTGACGGTGGGAAATAAGGTGGTGGTGGTGGTGGCTGGCACTTGTGGGGGTCACAGGCTTGAAGAAATCGATCCTGGTCTGACGATAGGACAAGATTCTGCCGGAGGATGAGAGCGTCCCAAACTTCCCACAGCTCCATTGCCAGGCTAAGCAGCATCAACTCCTTGTCACAGTGTGGGTGCTTAGCATACCTCGGCACCCCCTCCAGGAACCACAGAGGACACTGAGATGAGGGATTGAAGGAGTTGCAGAGGGCTGCGAGTCAGGATCCTCATCCTTGTCAGTCCCACTGTCCTCTTCCGTGCCTGCAGAGGCAGCAGCAGCGATATCCTCATCAGACATGGTCGGATAACCAGGATCGCCGCCGTTGTCGTCCAGCTGGTCTCTCACATCATCGACATCCATTTGCTCTCCTGTTGTTCAAAGACAACTGTGGAAATCATCCACGTCACCCTTCAGAGTCATGCTCGGCTTCAATTCCTTGCAGGAGATGAGATCAACCACTTTTGAGGGTTTTCATGGAGACTTCCTTCCAGGCATTCGCCCATTTGAACACTGAAGACTTCAGGTCATAATGCTGGAGATACTGCAAGGTCCGCTCCCCACATGTGTCCTCGACCACGCCCTCATCCTCCAGCACCACCATCACCTCGTGCAGGAACCTCCAGTGGTACAGTTTCTTCGCAGCCACGATAACACCCTGGTCCATTGATTGAATCAGAGCAGTTGTATTAAGTGGCAGAAACATTGTGTGGAAAGGAAGAATAAGATCTTTAAGGTGGCCAAGCAGGTGAAAAGGGATAATTGGAGTATTATAGGTGGGCAGTGTGTGTGAAGAATGATGAAGAAAGGGTAGTGGTGAACAGTGGGGATATTAAAGATGCATGGAGACAGCATTATAGCTGGTTGTTGAATGAGGAGTTTGACTGGGACAGGGAAGGTTTGGAGCCAGCAGATCCAGTGTTTGGCTCTTGGCCTTTGATTGACGCTGCTGCTGTGAGAGGCAATAGGCAGGATGCAAGTGGGGAAGGCAGCAGGTATGTCTGGGTTGACTGCTGAAGTGTTGCAGGCCTCAGGATATATAGGAGTGAGGTTAGTCACTGACCTGATAAATATGATTATATATGAGTGCATTGTCCTAGATGATTGGCTGAAGAGTGTAAATGTGTACAAGGGGAAGGGTATGGAAAGTGGAAATTATAGAGGTATCAAGCTTTTGGATCAGATAATGAAGGTAATGGAGAGAGTTGTAGAAGGTTGATTAGAGAACGAGTGAATAATGATGAGATGCAGTTTGGGTTTATGCCAAGCAGGGGGACCACTGACGCCATATTCATTGTTCGACAATTTCAGGGAAATTATATAGGAAAGAAAAGAGAACTGTACTTTGTTTTTGTTGATTTGGAGAACGCTTTTGACAGAGTCCCTAGACAGGTGGTGAAGTGGGCAATGAAAAAGCCTGGGATGGAAGAGTGGCTGGTTAAGGTGGTTATGGCCATGTATGTGGGTGCTCGCACCTACGTAAGAGTGAATGAAGATTTGCGTGATGAGTTTTCCGTGAACGTTGATGTGGATCAGGGGTCAGTTTTGAGTCCCTTGTTGTTTAGAATGGTACTTGAAGCCCTTTCACGTGACTTCAGAAATGGACTCCCATGGCAGATGTCATATGCTGGTGATTTGGTGTTGATTGCAGAAAATGAAAGGGAGGCAGAGGGAAGGGCTTAAGAGTAAATGCAAATAAAACAAAAGTGATGATATCTAGGGTTGGTGGTGGTACTGTCATAAGAGGGAGAATGGCCATGTGCAGTTTGCCACAAGGGCATGGGAAGTAAATCCATCTTGTTCAGTGTTTGTGTTGTGGGTGCATAGGAGATGTAGTGGTGTAAGAGTTAGACTATGAGATAATGCTGATTTTATGTGTGCAGTGTGTTGGGGAGAACAGGTGGAGATTGTCAGGTATGAAAGGATTGAACTTGCTGGTGAGTCTCTTGAGTGTGTGGAAGAGTTTTGTTATTTGGGAGACATATTATGTGCTGGAAGTGGGTCTAGGGTGAGAAGTGTTTGGAAGAAGTTGAGGGAGCTGTTGCCTCTCCTGACATTGAGAGGGCTCTTCCTAAGTGCTAAGGGATCTTTGTATGCAGCATGTGTTAGGAGTGTAATACTGTTTGGTAGTGAGACCTTGGCAGTAAAGGAAGAGGGTACGGCAATAGCAGATGACCAATACATCACCACCTCAGGCAGTGTATGACTACTGCAGCCTGCCAGGCAACTCTGACCAATTGGTAGGGAAGTGGACAGGCGCGCGTGGTGGGGGCATTCGTACTAATCTCGGAGGCCGGGGGAATCCCGCCATTTGCTGTAGAGGCGGACTGGCGCTTTTACCGTACATTAACTTGTGGCTTGTGGTCTGTGCAACACGCATAGTGGCCACTGGTACCCCTCAGCCGTGAATAAGGCTTGCCTCGTCCTTTCAAAAATGACTGTAGGATTTTTTCAAAAATATGCTCAATGTGTTTCCCAGGCAGAATTACATATTGTTATCCAAACCCAATGTAACCAAACCTAACCTATCCCATTAGGGCTGCTTGGCTAACGTGGCTGACTGTGGTTCTGAAACAAATACTCATACTGAATGGAAGTGGACTGTACAGTACATACACACATACAGTACAGTTTACAGTACTATCATATGCATTTGTACAGAGATTACTGTACTGATATTGTAATCATATTGTGGGAAGGACTGTGTGTGTGTGTGTGTGTGTGTGTGTGTGTGTGTGTGTGTGTGTGTGTGTGTGTGTACTTACCTAATTGTATCTTTACAGGAATGAGTCAAGCTCGTACTGTTCCGTGTCTTAAACCATATTTATCATACATATCCTTAAATTTGTGAATTGTTTTGGCACACACTATTTCATTCGGTAGTGCATTCCACTGATCAATTATTCTATTTGGGAAACTAAATTTCCTTACGTCTTTATCACCTCTCTTTTTATGCACTTTTTTGCAGTGTCCTCTTGCTGATCCTTCCCCATACATTAAGTAATCATTCATGTCTATTTTCTCCTTCCCTGATATGCATTTATATAGCATAATCATGTCACCTCTTTTCTTTCTCTCCTGTAGTGTTGGTAGATTCAGTTTATTTAGTCTTTCTTCATAGCTTAGATCCCTTAACCCTATTCGGTGCAACCCTTGGTGATTTCCCACACTTACAACCGTAGTATCGTGAAAAGAATCTTGAGTAATATTATTAGTTTGATGAAGTGAAAGGAACGCATTCGGACACGTCGGCGCCATTGCAAGGCAAGCGCCGCCAAACATATCGTACTGCACCCGCGCGCACTGAAACACACACACACACACACACACACACACACACACGTTTAACTATTATTAAATTTAAAATTAATGTAAATATCAAATGATAAAATATTTTACCATTCACGAACGCTTATCATGTTTGCCATATATCAAAGCCGTAGGCTATATTTTCAGTCTGAGGGCTGCAGTATCAATAAACCGTTTACTGTTGTCTCTCTCACGCACAGACACCGTCCATAACATGGAAGTTGATAGCTTACACATCTTCCTCATCATCACCACCACCCTTCCTCCCTCACATTCACCACCTCCCATCTTCCTCACCACCACCTTCCCTCCCTCCATCACCCTCACACTCACCATTATATTCCCTTCTACCCTACTCTCCGTCTCACTACCACCGCTTTTTTCTCACCACCATCTCACTCACTCGCCACCACTAATACTCTCCCTTTCTTCCTTACCATCATAACTCCTAAACCCACTTTCAGTGGATTTACTACTAGGAAGACTAGTTAATGGAGAGGTAGCTATTAGTCAAGGAAATCTAATAATGTAAGCATGTAAATAATATCTGGTTATACATGCAAGTATTTTTTTTTTATGCAAGAAAAAAGGAACCAAAGGGCAGGACCTACAAATTGCTTCCTCCAAGAAAAAAACGACAGCAGAGCCAAATTCAAGATCAGTTCATTTCGAGATGCCTGGACACACTGTGTATGAAAGACTGGAGACCGTAGGCAGTAAGAAAAACAGAGATGGAGACAATTCCAGAGTTGACCTGTTGCATACATGAATGACTGGAGCAACGGTTAACTCTTGCATTAAAGAGTTGGACAGAAAAGGGCTGAGTTTGTTGCTAAGACGGTTGCTGCGTGCCTGCCGTGGTGGTGGAGGGATGCAAGTAGACAGTTCAGAGGAGCAGTGACCATTGAAGTGGTGATAGAAAAGAGACAATGATGCAACAGTGCCGCGAAGAGACAGAGGTTGAAGGGAGCCAGTAAGAGGAAAGTTAATGAGACGAAAAGTCTCCGACTCCATCCTGTTGAGAAGAACTGTGTGGGGAGCCTCCCCACACATGACAGCTGTGCTCTACACAGGGGCGAATAAAACCCGTGTATAAAGTCAACAACTGTGCAGGGCCGTGGGTTAGGGCTTCCTGACTAAAACCTCCCTAAGTGAAGAGTCCAGTCCTGCTGTGGACTAAAAATGGAAAGTACATAATGATGATGATGAGAATACTACCATATATTTCTTTCTAATGACTGAATATAATATTTAGCTAAGCGAGTTTCAGCCACACTCAATAAAGTGTGTAACCAGGATACGGGACGAGGACCCAGCTCGCTATGTATCCCACCTACCACTTTCCCCAACCTCCTCCCTTTAGAAAGTAGTTATTTATTTTTCAAATGTCATTACCACTATATAATAATGAATTTATAGAAGTAAAAGATTATTCTTATTAATTAATTTTACACGTGTGGTGTGAGGACTGTGTTGGTGCGTGAGGACTGTGTTGGTGTGTGAGGACTGCGGTGGTGTGTGAGGATTGTGTTAATGAGTGAGGACAGTGGTGGTGTGAGGACTGGTGGTGTGTGAGGACTGTGTTGGTGTGTGAGGACTGTGGTGGTGTGTGACGATTGCGTTGGTGTGTGAGGACTGTGTTGGTGAGTGAGGACTGTGGTGGTGTGTAAGGACTGTGGTGGTGTGTGAGGATTGTGCTCGTGTGTGAGGTCTGTGGTGGTTTGTGAGGATTGTGTTGGTGTGTGAAATATAATCTATTCGTGAGAACAAAACAGACTCGACCTTCTCATGGACCCACTTCACGGATGACTAAGGAGTGAGAAACAGGTAGACCTTTATCATACAAATGGATGGCGAGTGAGAAAGGGCCGGGGAGAACAGGAGGTAGATAAGGCAGAAGGCGGTAGATGTACGGGAGATAAATGCTTGAAAAGGCATACATATTGCATAATAATTGCAAAATTCCACATCAACAGCCTTGTGCCTTACCTACCTCCTATTCTGCCTGTCCCTCTGTTGTATAATAAAGGTCTACCTGCTTCTCACTCCTTACAGCTGAAGGAGGTCCTTGAGAAGGCTGAATCTGTTGTCACCAATATATTATATAGGTATTTCTAAATCTGAGTACTGCAAATTAAAATTGAAGGGCACAGAGAAATATTTAGTTATAACCAATTATTCAAAGGGCACAGTAACTCTATCTGCTCATGCTACGCCCCAAGGAGTATTCAGAGCAATGCAATAACAAATATTCAGTTATGAATAGTTATACCCAAAACATCATCAATATACAGTTTAAATCAATAGTTATTCAGTGGGGCAGTCAATCCCAAAATACTGACAAATTAGTCAGTAGACTGTCCTTCTGATGTCAGTTTATTAGTAATTTCCCACTGGTCAATCACTAGCCTATCAGTGAGACCTTTGTCGGTCAGCCGGTCAGTCTCTTCAGAAGTCAGTCCCTTGAACCTCTGTTAGTAGTCACCATGAGAAAATGCAGCTGCCTGCCAAAGCACCGTACATGCGGGGTCACCATTAAATTCTTACGAGTAGACTGTTAACCAGGAAACGTGCCAGTCTTTGGATTACTGAATCGCTTAGAGCAGCCTGTAGCTTCCTGGTTAAACCCTATATCTCTATTAACCGGAAAACAAGCTGTTCCCTGGTTAATGCACAGGCACAGTGTGGATATGAGTGGTTAGGTCCAGAGCCTTGCCTGGCACTTTCAAGGGAGACAGCAGTCAATCAGGCCCCAGCTCCTTCTCTACACTGAGACCATGCTTCATTTCAGCCGATCCACCCCCTGCAGCATCGACCCCTGGTAAGTTAAAAAGATCCCGGGTGCCAATTAACTAACAGGGCCCTCAGTGACCCACAGCCCGTCACAGGTCGAAAGAGTAGTAACCGTTAACTCGGGGCTATCCATGCCTATGCTCCTATGTATTTTCCAGCGGTATTTGATCCTACGCACTCGAACATTCTTTTTACTCTACACTTACAACTAATATAAGTAAGCTGGAGGATTCTTATGCTGCAAGATCCTCACCTTCCATATCTCTATTTACATCTATCATATAAGGAAATTTTTAAACAAAAATATAATTCGTATATAACGTAAACTCAGTCATAATCTATATTAAGAGACATGCATATTCATTCTTAATTTCCAAAACAAGACATTCACTGATTGGGCATGTTACTATAGCATTTCATACATACAGTAATCACTCTAATATCCGGACGCCCAATAACCGAACATCCCCACTAACCGAACCTTATCGTCCTGGGATCAAACATTCCCAAAATGGTCCGAAAATCCAAAAAAATTGGAAAAAAAACCGATTTTTTGCCGTCCGTAATTTGAACTTGCCGCGCGCGCCGCGTGAGAGCATTGTTTTGGTTCGTCATTCCTCCGACGTCCGATAGAGCGCCGCTGCATCCTCCCCACTTCCCGCCTGTCTCTCACCGCGACTGGACCTGCGCTCTTCGTCATGGCTGCCCACGTGCTCGCTTTTGTGGTGGTGCCGTACTTGCTGCAAGGCCTCCTGCTGCTCTCTGCCCTACTCTTAGTGTGTGTGATGATGGCCCCGCCTCCTGAGAAAAGGAAGAGAGTGGTGTTGACTCTGGAGAAGAAACGGGAGATATTGGAGAAGGTTGATGCGGGTTGGTCTTCCTCTCGCATTCTCCGCGAGTTCAACCTGGCCCGGTCGACTTTGTTTGATATCAAGCGTTCCCGAGACAAGCTCATGCAGTACACGGCTGACTTCTCGTCGAGAAGCAAACGCAACGTGGAGAGGAAGGTTATGTTTACTCCCAAGTATGCAGAGATCGACCGCTCCACGTTGATTTGGTATCGACAGCAACGTGCAGCTGGTGTGATGGTACGTGGAACGGAGCTGAAGGCTGCTGCTGAGAAGTTTGCAAGGCTTCACGACGCCCTAGACTTCAAGGCATCCGAGGGTTGGCTCTTCGCGTTCAAGTTGCGACATGGCCTTACTAACCGTAAAGCACATGGCGAAGCATTGACGCTAACGAGGATGGAGTGGACGAGTTTCGGCACAAGGTGAAAGGCTTGATCGACAGGGAGGGCCTCACTCTCGGTCAAGTCTATAACGCTGACGAAACTGGCCTATTCTATCGCTCGGTGCCAACGAACACTCTCGCCGATGAGACGGAGAAGCGTGTACCTGGCCGCAAGCTTTCTAAGGAACGGATATCTGCTTTGTGTTGTGCCAATGCTAACGGCATGCACCGGCTTAAGCCCGTTATTGTTGGCCGTGCAAAGCAGCCTCGGTGCCTTCGTGGGGTGATGGATGTCCTTCCTGTCGTATGGTACCATTCTTTGAAAGCATGGTTCACAGCTGTGATTTTCAAAGACTGGTTTCACCATCACTTCGTCCAAGGAGGTCATACATTACCAGACGAAGACACTGGGAATTCCTCGCGACCAGGTAAAGGCTCTCCTTCTCCTCGACAATGCACCTGCCCACCCGTGCGACAAGGACTTGGTTGCTGAGAATGGCCGTATTAGGTGCATGTTTCTGCCACCTAATACGACTGCTCTCATTCAACCAATGGACCAAGGAGTGATCGTGGCAACAAAGCGCCTGTACCGTCGGAAGTTCCTGGACGAGGTGATGGTGGTTCTCGAGGACGAGGACGAGCGCAGGGAAGGACGTGACACTCGAGGCAAGCGGACTTTGGAAAACCTTCGCCGCTACAACATCAAGTCTGCGCTGTACAACTGGGCTAGTGCATGGAAGGAAGTCCCTGTGAAAACTCTTGAAAATGGTTGGTCTCGTCTGCTTCTCGGAACAGATGTGGAGTACGATTTCCTAGGGTTTGACGTGGATGACTTCCATGCACGGCTACGTACGCACGGCGACGATGTTGATGTGGACGATGTTCGTGAGTGGTTGGACGACGACGAGGGCGATCCTGGGTATCAGACGTTGTCTGATATCGAGATCGCGTCTTCGGTTGCTGGTGTCAGTCCCGAACTTGAAGATTCCGACGACGAAGGCGATGATGATGCAGACTCCGCCCAGCAGGACACTACTCCAGCCATCCCCAAGCTGAGCGCACTCCGGGAACATCTAGAGTTCGTCCTAGACTACCTGGAACACCCGGACTGCGACAGGGAGATGGGGCCCTTGGGACTCGTGGAGGAAGTGCGTGCTTTCCGGCAGCGCATCATCAATCGCCAGAATCGTCGGTCCTTGCGTCAGTCAACGATTGACAGTTTTTTCAGGCCCGTGACCCCGCTGTGCCAAGCCCTGGTTCCACTCCGTTGCCTCCCCAAGACAGGCCCTCATGCTCCGAGCCACAGCCCAGCACATCAGCTACAGTGGAGTCACCGCTCGACGTGAGTTTGCGGCTGTCTTCAGAGTCTTCTGTAGTCGGTACGCCATCACCACTACCCACCGATGCACCCCTTGGACGCCTGCCAGTGATACTCTCGGGCTCTGACAGTGAATAAACAGCAAGAACTTCTCCACTAGACCACACGGGAATTTTGAGTGTTGTGCAGTGAAAAAAACGGTGTGTTGTGTTAAGGTTTTCAAGTTGGGAGAAAAGACTAAGTAGAAAAGAAATTTAACGTAACTAACCTTCTTTGTTTTGGCTTTGGAAACTTAAAAAACTTGGGAAAAGTTAATGTGCAACACTTAAATTTAATGGAACATTATTTGGACTAAAGTGAACACTGTGAAAAGAACGGACTTCTGTGTGTTAGTGACTAAGTTCAGTGCAAGACTTCAGGAAGAGTGTAGTGCAAGTGCTTCAGGAAATCGTTCTTACTGTCAGAGTCCGAGAGGAGGCGGTTATTCATCGAGGTGGCCAGGGACTTGCTGTAAGTAGCCAAAATGTTTCATGTTGTACTATTTTCCATACTATATTTACCAGAATGTTTCATATTGTATTTTTTCCCATACTATACTTACCAGAAAGTGTCATACTGTACTTCTTTCCATACTAAACTTACCTCATGCATGTGCAGTAGGAATGGGTTTTTCAGAGTTCGGTTAGGTTCGGTTAGGTTAGGTTCGGTTAGAGTCCATAAGTACCAGAATGTTTATTAATGTATGAACATACTTCTAAACCCACATTTTATGTGTCTATTGCATTTATTTCAGTCATTTATGTGCCTTATTGGTGTGATTTGGGTGTTAAATAGGTGCTATGCATGTCCGGAGGGAGTTGTATAGGTGTTTCTCTGTGTTAGGGTCCGTAAGTACAAGTCCATAAGCTGGGGCCCAATATCCGGACAAAACCAATATCCGAACCTACCGATGGCTCTATTGATCCGGATATTGGAGTGATTACTGTACTTTATTTCAATGCTGATCACAGGTGTGCTTGTGACATACTTGACATTGTTTCGTGGACGATTTTGCTTTAGGGCGATTCTGAGTGTATCCTGGACCATAAAGAGACTCCAGGCATGAATGACACTTGTGCCGCTTGCCTGACCTATTCTCATGTGTTACTTCTGGGACGGCCTCCTCTACATCTCCCTGTCCGAACATCAGATTCATCTTAGCTATTGTATTCCTGGTCAAACCACAAGCCTGAACTTTTCTTCTTTCAATTTGCAGATTACACAATGCCTTCACTAACTTCCAGCCATAGGAGATTGAAGCAATTTTTCTTGGGTCCTGATTATTATATAACGATAAATTGTCTGTGAATTTACTCCGGCAGTGTTGACAATGTAGCCAAGGGCATTCACTGTCCATCTTCTAGATTTAGTGTGTACTGTATGAAAACTTATTCTCTGATTCATAATGTCAGTGCCTTCTTTAGTGAAATCATACAATTTAAATATTTTTTTTTTTTTTTTTTTTTTTTTTTTTTTTTTCCCAAATCATCATCCTTGGTAATGCCTAATATAGGGGAAACTGTGCTCAGAAGTAACACATTTTTCTTACCTTTGCTTTTGGTGGGTGTTACATAGGATTCAGTGTCATTTCCTCCCCGTGTTTCTTCCAGTAAACTTGGTATGACCTATCTTCCCTTTCTGTGACTGTCTTTATCTCTGGTGGTATGCCTTTCCTAGTAGAATCTATAGTACCTAAGGCTGAGATACCTTGTGTTTGAAGCCACTCCAGTAACTCTTTACTGGTTTACAATCTATCCAGGCTAATAATCCTACCTCTAAGGTCGACTGAGGCTTGTAACTGACTTACCAGAGCTTTCACTGTTGGGACTGTACCGCGTATGTAGTGTGGTCCTGGCTCTCCAGGTTTACCTGAATATACAGCTGTCCTAAAGGTAAATGGATATCTAACAGCATTAATAGATTTATATTGGAGGCCGTAGAGTACGGGTTTGCTCTTATTGTACTGTCTGAACCCTATTTGTGTTCTGCACCCATACAATGTTTCATCAGTGGTCAAGAAGTCACCTGGCTCTAACACTGAGCAACAACAATTACTGAACTGTTCAAAAAGCTCCCTGATTGCTGCAAACCGATCGTGTACCCATCTCTGGTGTCTGGTATCAATGTTGATCGTGTACCCATCTCTGGTGTCTGGTATCAATGTTGATCGTGTACCCATCTCTGGTGTCTGGTATCAATGTTGATCGTGTACCCATCTCTGGTGTCTGGTATCAATGTTGTCAAAAGTTATGTTGGCATGTAAGAAACCAAATCGTTTTACAGACATGACGGCTTCAAATATTGGGTGACCAAACCCTTCCATGAAGAGACAATTATAGCAATATTTATTTTGTCTCAACAAACCTCTTGGATAGAGCAGGCCAAAAAAGCTTTTCAATTCAATGACATCAGTCATCTTGACGTGTGTTGGTATTTCAGCACTGTCAGTATTAGACATGTTGGTAATTATGCCTTGTGTTAGCATGGGTTACAATATCATCAATCATATTAGATGTTATAAACAACTCCCATGCCATTATTTCTGTATTAGCTGACCTTGCCTCTCCTAACAAACATCCTTCACTAGGCAATACCTTCTCAACAGGCCTACCTTCTGTATGATTGGTCCATGTTATTGACTTACCGATATCTAATTTTCTCTGGGGTTTCTCTAAAATGCAGGTATATTCCCTGAGCTCGTGTGGCAGGACAAATTCGTCATAATTATGTTTGTTCAAGCACTGGTCCAAAGAACTAATTAATCTATTTTTCACCAGTGGCTTTCTGTTTCTGAGTGGTACCCGCTCTTCTTCATTTTGTCATCATTCTGATTCTCATCTTCATAGTCGCCCTCAGCTACTCTGTCCAAGGCAAGGTCATCATCATCATCATCATCGCCAACTACCTCTTCCAAGTAATCTTCGACTGGGTCGTCAACATAGTCGAAAGTAAAAGCCATGACTACGTCCGTCGGCACACCCACCCCGTCCCATAATTAATGCCTAACTAACTGTCATCCAGCACGCCTACACGAGAGCCGCGAGGTTTGTGTGTGTGTGTGTGTGCGTGCACATTACAATGCACGTGTGTGTATCTGTGTGCACAATACAATGCAAATGTGTGTATCTGTGTGTATGTGTACGAACAACCATTTCATTGGGTATGAGGAGTCATAGAGATAAAACAATAATACATAGATAATAAAATTAGTGCATGAAATAACCATTTCACTAAGTATGAGGAGTCATAAAGTATGAACAATGAATAATACATAGAAAATAAAGTAGTTTAAATGAAAATAGGAAACGTATCGTACGTCTGGAAGCTGTGTTGATGCCCGTTAGGCTTGCGTAGGCTAAGGTCCCAGATATTCCACTCATCTTCGAGCGTTTTCTTTTTGTTTAGCGCTCTCCACGGGGAAAAATCGTTAATTTTAGAGAAAACGCTCGTTTCAACGGAGTTTTTTCGCTCAGAATCACCATTTGTTGTGTTTACAGTAATTTAATAAGAAAACAATCATGAGACCATGCATTGCTTACAAACTAGAGTTTATTGGTAAAAATTAGTTAGGGCGTATCAAAAATGATACGGGTTGCACCGAATAGGGTTAAGCTTGCTACCCATCTTGTAGCGGCCCTTTGAACTTTTTCAATCTTGTCTATGTGTTTTTTTGATAAAAACTCCAGACTACTGATGCATATTAAAGGGTTGGTCTGATGAATGATGTTATTATCTTTCCTAGCATGTCTTCATTTAGGTATGTAAACGCTATTCTTATATTGGCAAGCAGTGTATACATGTTCCGTACCTTCTCACTGATGTGGTCAGCCGGAGGTAGTCTGCTATTGACAATCACACCTAGGTCCTTCTCTCTTTCTGATGTGTGTAGGGTTTTATTTCCTAACATATAATCCCAATCAGGTCTTTTTCCACTTTTACCAAACTTGATTACATGACACTTGTCCACATTGAATTCCATTTGCCATGTATTACTCCATTCATGAAGTTTATTTAATTCTTCTTGTAGCTCTTTACAAGAGTCTGTGTTAGTAATTCTCCTTTGTATTTTTGCATCATCTGCAAACATATTTAGATAGGTTTCATTTCCATTGTTACTGTCTATATCATTTATATATACTAAAAACATGATTGGTGCCAGCACTGAGCCCTGTGGTACTCCTCTAGTCACTTCTTTCCATGATGAGTAGTTTCCTCTTAGTACTGTTCTCATTTTCCTTTTCATGAGAAAATCTTGCATCCAACAATACAGTTTGCCTCTAATTCCTCCTTGATGGTATAGTTTCCATAAAAGTCTTTGGTGTGGTACTGTGTCAAATGCTTTCTTGAACTCTAAATAGATACTGTCCACCCATCCTTCTCTTTCCTGTAATGTGTCTGTTACTCTGTCATAGTAGCTCAACAGATTAGTAACACATGATTTTCCTTTTCTGAAACCAAACTGTCTTTCTGTTATCATATTGTGTTCTTCTAGATGATTTACCCACGCTTTTCTTATACCTTACTTAAAACACTGGTTAGTGATACTGGTCGGTAGTTAAGTGGATTTTGTCTATTTCCTTTCTTGAAGAAGGGAACAATGTTTGCTTTCTTCCAGATATCAGGTAGTTTACCTTGACTCAAGGATTTCTTGAAAATTAAAGCTAATGGTTTACTTAACTCCTTTGATGTGATAGGAAGCGTTATGAGGAACACACTGAGGTGGTTTGGCCATGTGGAGAGGATGGAGGGTGAAAGACTGACGAAGAGAGTGTATGTGAGTGAGGTGGAGGGGGGAAGAGGGAGGGGGAGGCCGAGGATGAGATGGAGGGATGGGGTGGAGAGGTATATGAGAGAGGGGGGTGTGAGTTGGGAGCAGGGCAGTGAAATGGCGGGGGACAGGGCGACTTGGAGGCGATTTGTTTGTGGCCACCCCAAATGGGATTGAGGCGTCTGGCAATAGATAGATAGATAGAACTCCTTTGCATAGTCACATAGCACCCAACATGAAATTTCATCAGGACCATTTGCTTTTCCTTTGTCTAATTTACTTAGCTCCTCCTGTATATCTTTTTCTGATGTTTGTATATCTGGTAGTATGTGTGGGCATGCATGTTCCACATAATCCCTCTCAAAAATTTTTTCCTCTGTAAAAACTGATTGGAAATTCTTGTTTAGTGCTTCACAAATATCCTTCTCTTGTGTATAGGTAATTCCATCGTCCGTAATGGATTGTATTTTATCTTTTACTTTGGTTTTGCTTCTGATGTAGCTGTAAAATAGCTTTGGTTGATCACTACTTTTATTTATGATATCCTCCTCAAACTGTTTTTGGGCTTCCCTCCTTATTTTTGTATAATCGTTTCTTGCCTGTTTGTAATTATTATATGCCCTTTCACTATTGTGTCTTCTGTATCTATTCCACAACAAATCTCTTTTTTTCTTTTGATTTTTTACATTCTGTATTGAACCATTTCTGTATTTTCTTTTCTGCTTCTTTGTGCTGTGGGATGTACTTCTGGACTCCTATTTCATAAAATTAACAGAATTTTTTATATACAGGATTTAAATCTTGTCCTCTAAGCTCCTTTTCCCAAGCTGTTTCTAAGAAGTACTTGTTTAGGTCATGGTACTTTCCCTTTTTATAGTTTAGACTCTTTTTGTAACTTTCATTGCTGTTATCTATGTCATATGCAATCCTGAAGTTGCAATTTAGTACTGCATGGTTGCTTTTGCCGAATGGAGGATGATATATTAAATTGTCAATATCGTTTTCTTGCCTAGTAAATATGAGATCTAGCATTGACAGTACATCAAGTCCTCTTTTTCTGGTGCTCTCTCTTACATGTTGCGTTAGGAAAAACTCATGCACAAGATCCAGGAGCTTTTGGTCCCAGCAGCTTTCTTGGCTTATTATATCTAGAGTATTTCAATTTATGTTTGTATTAAAATCTCCAGTTAGTATAATTCTTTTTTATTTCTCTTCCATTTTATGTAGTAAGGCTCTTAATCTCTGAATTGTACTCTCCACCAGGTCCTTATATTCGTCTCTTTCCCATGTGTTTGATCTGGGTGGCATGTACAAATTGGCTACAATTTCTTTCCCTTCAGATGTATTTATCTCTACTGCAATCAGTTCTACTTGTGAGGGTATGTCTAATTCTATTTCTTTGACTTTTAGATTTTTCTTAGTTAATATTATAATTCCTCCTCCTTTTTTTACGTTCCTATCTCTTCTCCATATATTATATTCCTCTAAATTTAGGATATTATTCGATATCCTTGGTGTTGATTTTGTTTCAGTTAAGCATATTATATGTGGTTCATTTTCTCTGACATAATCATTCATCTCTAATAATTTAGATACCATTCCATCCACATTTGAGTACATCAACTTAATCATCTTGTTTATATACTTGTCATGACATGGTTCTACTACCTTCCTCCTTTTTATTCCGACCTGTTTATGTACCACTTTTGTACCTGCAATCCTATTACTTTGTAAAAAAATGTTCTTCTCCTCCTCTAATCTTCCCTCATTTTTTGTTTTTGCTTCCTCCCTCTTCTCTTTCAGTAGTTCCAGTTCCTCTTGTGTTAGGCATCATTTTATCCATACATTTTTGAACTCCTCTTTTTGCATAAGATTCTTTGCATTTTTTAGTATCTCCTCCACGGTGTTTACACTCTGGAAGGTTACCTTTAGGGGTCTTAATTTACTTCTCTCGTATTTCCCTAACCTTTTGTGTTCCTCTATGTCTTTACTACAGATTTCCTCTGATACTTCTTTCAATATGCCCTTTACATTTGCCATCTCTTTTTTGTCTCTTGAGATCTTGTTTTTTACTTCTTCCTCTTCTATACCAGTGATTACTATAGATTTGTTAATATCTACTGAATCTCTGACTAGCTTAGGATTGTTTTGGATTATTCTCGTCACTTCCTTTTTAATGCTTTTTTCTTCCACCCTTGTTTCTAAGTCTTTCTTTACTTTCACCATTTCAGCATATGTGGTTTCCTCATCATTTTTGTAGCTTTGCACAGCTTCATTCACCTGTGTTATCTTCTCCTCAGTATCACTGCTCTGATCTATCAGACTGCTTACTTGCCTAATTGTCTCTGTATCACTTTTGAACTCTTCCATAATACTCTCGTGGTTGACCACTGTACTTGCCATTTCACTAATTTTTCTCCTAAGTGTACCCACTTCAGCTGATAGCTCTCCAATAGTTATGTCTTTCTTGTTGACTTCCTTTCCTAATTTTTCTATTTCTCCCTTTTGCAAGTGCATCTGTTTCTTAATTTCATCAATTTCATTTTGAAAAGCAGTCTCAAGCCTGTGTACTTGCTCAACCAGTTTGTTATGAGTCTCCATTTCAACCAGTTCTTGGTAGAAATCATTGTCCTGCTTTCTACCTTTATCCCTTTTCTTTTCCAAATTTGCGTTACTATGCAGTACTAAAAACACATATGGTACTTACATTCCCTGGGGCAGATTGTAGACTAAACAAAGATCAGCTGACTGTGCGCATTCTTACTCTAATTTGTTTTCTTTTCTGTTTGAACAAGTCCTGCTTTAAAACTTCTTCTTCTTTTTTTTTTTCTTTTTTTTATATTAGAACACCATTTGGTCTAACCTGGTACAGAGCTTGACTCATATAAAGATACAAATTTAGGTAATGCCACTGGCCAGGTTGGCCATGTATGGAGCGATGTCAGCGTGTGTCTGGTCTCCTCCGTGCCTTGTGTGTGTGTGTGTGTGTTCTTACCTAATTCTTACCTAATTGTATCTTTACAGGAATGAGTCAAGCTCGTACTATCCCGTGTCTTAAACCATATTTATCGTACATATCCATAAATTTGTGAATTTTTTGGCACACACTATTTCATTCGGTAGTGCATTCCATTGATCAATTGCTCTGTTTGGGAAACTGAATTTCCTTACGTCTTTATCACCTCTCTTCTTATGCAGTTTTTTGCAGTGTCCTCTTGCTGATGCTTCTCCATATGTTAAGTTATCATTTATGTCTATTTTCTCCTTCACTGATATGCACTTATATAGCATTATCATGTCACCTCTTTTCCTTCTCTCCTGTAGTGTTGGTAGATTCAGTTTATTTAGTCTTTCTTCGTAACTTAGGTCCCTTAAGCTTGGTACCCATCTTGTAGCGGCCCTTTGAACTTTTTCAATCTTGTCTATGTGCTTTTTGAGATGAGGACTCCAGACTACTGATGCATATTCCAGGGTTGGTCTAATGAATGATGTTATTATCCTTCTAAGCATGTCTTCATTTATGTATGTGAATGCTATTCTCATATTTGCAAGCAGTGTATACATGTTCCGTACCTTCTCGCTGATGTGGTCAGCCAGAGATAGTCTGTTATTGATAATCACACCTAGGTCTTTCTCTCTTTCTGATGTGTATAGGGTTTTATTTCCTAACTTATAATCCCAATCAGGTCTTCTTCCACTTTTACCAAACTTGATTACATGACACTTGTCCACATTGAATTCCATTTGCCATGTACTACTCCATTCATGAAGTTTATTTAATTCTTCTTGTAGCTCTTTACAAGAGTCTGTGTTAGTAATTCTCCTTTGTATTTTTGCATCATCTGCAAACATATTCAGATAGCTCTCATTTCCAGTGTTACTGTTTATATCATTTATATACACTAAAAACATGATTGGTGCCAGCACTGAACCCTGTGGTACTCCACTAGTCACTTCTTTCCATGATGAGTAGTTTCCTCTTAGTACTGTTCTCATTTCTCTTTTTATGAGAAAATCTTGCATCCAACAAAACAGTTTGCCTCGAATTCCTCCTTGATGGTACAGTTTCCATAAAAGTCTTTGGTGTGGTACTGTGTCAAAAGCTTTCTTGAAATCTAAATAGATACTGTCCACCCATCCTTCCCTTTCCTGTATTGTGTTTGTTACTCTGTCATAGTAGCTCAACAGATTAGTTACACATGATTTTCCTTTTCTGAAACCAAACTGTCTTTCTGTTATCATACTGTGTTCTTCTAGATGATTTACCCAAGCTTTTCTTATAAGCTTAGTTTCTAATACCTTGCTTACAACACTGGTCAGTGATACTGGTCGGTAGTTGAGTGGATTTTGTCTATTTCCTTTCTTGAATAAGGGGACAATATTTGCTTTTTTCCAAATATCAGGTAGTTTACCTTGACTCAGGGATTTCTTGAAAAGTAAAGCTAATGGTTTACTTAACTCCTTTTTCTCATTCTCGTAGTACCCAATATGAAATTTCATCAGGACCACTTGCTTTTCCTCTGTCTAATCTACTTAACTCCTCCTGTATTACTTTTTCTGCTATTTGTACATCAGGTAGTATGTGTGGACATGCATGTTCCACATAGTCCCTCTCAAAATTTTTTCTTCTGTAAAAACTAATTGGAAATTCTTATTTAGTGCTTCACAAATATCTTTCTCTTGTGTATAAGTGATTCCCTCATCCATAATGGATTGTATTATATCTTTTACTTTGGTTTTACTTCTAATATAGCTGTAAAACAGCTTTGGTTGATCACTACTTTTATTTATTATATCCTCCCCAAACTGTTTTTGGGCTTCCCTCCTTATTCTTGTATAATCGTTTCTTGCCTGTTTGTAATTATTGTACGCCCTTTCACTATTATGTCTTCTGTATCTATTCCACAACAAATCTCTTCTTTCTTTTGATTTTTTACATTCTGTATTGAACCATTTCTGTATTTTCTAATCTGCTTCTTTGTGCTGTGGGATGTACATCTGGACTCCTATTTCATAAACTTCACAGAATTTTTTATATACAGCATTTAAATCTTGTCCTCTAAGCTCATTTTCCCAATCATCTTCTAAGAAATACTTCTTTAGGTCTTGATAATTTCCCTTTTTATAGTTTAGGCTCTTTTTGTAATTGTCATTGCTGTTTACTATGTCATATGCTATCCTGAAGTTATAATATAGTACTGCATGATCGCTTTTGGCGAGTGGAGGGTGATATATTAAACTGTCAGTATCATTTTCTTGCCTAGTAAATATTAGATCTAGCACTGAAGGTACATCAAGTCTTCTTTTTCTGGTGGTTTCCCTCACATGTTGCATTAGGAAGAACTCTTGTACGAGATCCAGGAGCTTTTGGTCCCAACAGCTTTCTTGGCTAATTATATCTAGAGTATTCCAATTTATATTTGTATTGAAATCCCCAGTTAGTATAATTCTTTCTGATTTCTCTTCCATTTTATGTAGTAATGATCTTAAACTCTGAATTGTACTCTCTGCCAGGTCCTCATATTCATCTCTTTCCCATGTGTTTGATCTGGATGGCATGTACAAATTGGCTACAATTACTTTACCTTCAGATGTGTTGATCTCTACTGCAATCAGTTCTACTTGTGATGGTATATCTAGTTTTATTTCATTGACTTTTAGATTTTTCTTAGTTAATATTATAATTCCTTCTTTTTTTAAATTTCTGTCTCTTCTCCATATATTGTATTCCTCTAAGTTTAGTATGTCATTGGATATCCTTGGTGTTAATTTTGTTTCAGTTAGGCATATTATTTGTGGTTCATTTTCTCTGACATAATCATTCATCTCTAGTAATTTAGATACCATTCCATCCACATTTGAGTACATCAACTTAATCATCTTGTTTATATACTTGTCATGACATGGTTCTACTACCTTCCTCCTTTTTATTCCATCCTGTTTGTGTACCACTTTCATACCTGCAATCCTATTACTTTGTAAAAAAATTTCCTCTTCTCTTCTTCTGATCTTCCCTCATTTTTTGTTTTTGCTTCCTCCCTTTTCTCTTTCAGTAATTCCAGTTCCTCTTGTGTTAGGCATCTTTTTATCCATACATTTTTGAACTCCTCTTTTTGCATAAGATTCTTTGCATTTTTTAGTATCTCTTCCACATTGTTTACACTGTGTGTGTGTGTGTGTGTGTGTGTGTGTGTGTGTGTGTGTGTGTGTGTGTGTGTGTGTGTGTGTTTGTCTCCCAGTGATCATGCAACATTTGATATGCAGTAGAGAGGCAGACTGCTACTCTCACCAAACATGTACTTATGGCTTGTGATCTGTGTTTGATGGTGGTGGCAGTTAGGCAAGACTTATCCCAGTAGCCGCACAACATTTGATGTACGGTAGAGAGGTGGACTGCCGCTGTCACCGAACATGTACTCGTGGCCTGCGGTCTGTGTTACAATCTTAGTGGCAGTTAGGAAAGACTTAGCCCGGTGGCCGCACGATACTGGACATTCGGTGGGGATGTGTACGGACATTTTGACACTGCTTGCGGGTTATAGTCGTATTACTTGGGTGCTGGAGATTTGTTGGGAGTGATTGGACTAGCGCGCGACTTTGACCATTCAGTACAGGGGCAGCCTGACATTTTAGCTCTGGTTGTGGGTTACGGACTACTTCCCACTCATGGCTCAAGCCCAGCGGCCATGGTACCGAATGTTTGGACATGTCGGCTGGCCGGCCAAAGTTCTCAGGTACTTTTACGTCTGGATAATTGCCAGTAACTTTGGATAATGGTTTAATAGAGGCAAGGTCCAGTATCCGGATACTGAGCGTCCAGATAATTGAGGGACAACTGTATGTCCCTCATGGTGTACAATTTTCATTCACTGTATAGTGGTAAGCATATGAAGGTCAGCTGCCATCGTTATGGTCTGCATAAAGTGCAGAGTAATAACTTAACATCTTTAGAGATTAGTGGATTAGCTTATTTAGTTTGTGCCACAGCACGCTGTACTTGGATGCTGGCCGTGCATGTGCTGGCCCAGAATCAATTTTAAAAACTTTTCTTTTTGCTGAGCATTTTTTTGGTATGTAAATTTAGTCATATTATTATGAAACCTGTGAGACATAGCAAAGGCTGAATTTTTATGTTGATGCCTCAGAAATATGACAGGGTGATGAATAGAAACAACTTCAATTAGTAGAAGTTAAAACCGCAGAGTAATACAGTACCCTCGCGTCCAACACGGTAATATTGTCATGCATGGGTCACGTGTTGGACCAAAAACGTGTTGGACTAATAGTAGAGCTTATGGGGAAAAATGAATTATGTCAGCAACCCTAGGAAAAGTCACCCTAAATACCTACCATATACCTATACATAGTATATTGGTACTATTGTAATTATAATAAATGGTACTGTGCTATGAATGATAACTAACCTTTTAGGATAGTGTTGGTGGGCTTGCTGAGAATGGAAGGTGGTATCCAAGGCTGTAGGTAGTCCTACTGGGTCCCCGGAGGATGGCTGCTGGCGTCACTAGCGGGTAATGGCTGTTGCTCCTCCTCAACCTCCCTCATAAATCCTTCGAAATCACACTTAGAATTACTATCTTCGTCCACATCCATGGAAGGTCCTGCTTCTGCCTGTCCTAGCACTCTGTAATCCTCGGCAAATGGCATGCTTCTCACACTGTTGCCAGAGCCCCGTCTCGTGACTGTGGAAAGTGATCGCTGTCGCTGATTCGGTAGAGAATAAGGAGAAGCAACTTTGTTTATAAACTGGTACACACGCCGATGAGAAGGGTTTCAAAACGATTGATATTTATTCTAAAATATTAATATGTATTCAGTGTCAGGCTAAATGTTCAATGCTGTAGTACGATACATTCTCTATCGAGTCACCTGGGTTTTGGTCACACTGTTTTGCCCGTCGTATCCTCGGCAGGAATCCATCCAGATGAATTCCAAATGCCCGTGGTATCGTCGGCACTTTTACCATGTTACCATTCCGATTTACCATCGTATCCTCGGCAAACCTGGTATGAAGTGCCGTGTGATAGCCTTCGGCTGCCAGGAGCTTGTCTTGGTTTTTTATTATGGTCCTCACGTTGGCTTCATTCATGTCGTAGGCCTTGGCAATGTCAACTTTCCTCTCCCCTTTCTTCTTCCTCTCGGTGCTTTCTAGCTTGGTGGCCTGAGGGAGGTGCCGACGCTTCTTGGGGTTCTCAGAAGGCTTCCTAGGCATCGTGAGCAGGGTAAAATGCAGTAACAACAGCAGAAAATGCAGCAAGAAAAAAAGCACCTTCCAATGCAAATTATGAGACTGAGTGGCGCTGTGGCGGGAGAAATTTAAACAAAACATCACGTGACAGCAGAAGCTTTTTTAATTGGGCGGCATCACGATCACGTCACGATAGCGGGCGGGGAAGGCTACTTGATCAGAAGTTTTCATTGGCTATCATCATCATGGGAATGTCCAGTATGGCCGTGTTGGACCGGGGGTGATCGTGCTAGAGGTGAACTCTGCGGATTTCGCCCACTTCTCGGAGCTCTGTGCGTGTTATGCTAACACACTCGTGTTGCAGTAATTAAATCGTATTTGATAATACTAATTATTTGCCCTCTGTGCTGGACGTGAATCATGCTGGACTAACGCGTGTTGGACGCGAGGGTACTGTACTAACTTTCCACTCTTTCTCTGTTGCTGCTAATTGATGTATGGGCATGAGTATGATATGGATAGAAAGAAAAATTACCTCTGAGCATGATTTAACACACAGAATGTAGATAAACTCAATAGTTTGGGAGCTATAAGTCTATCTATCTATCTATTGCCAGACGCCTCAATCCCGTTCGGGGTGGCCACAAACAAATCACCTCCAAGTCGCCCTGTCCCCCACCATTTCACTGTCATGCTCCCAACTCACACCCCCCTCTCTCATATACCTCTCCACCCCATCCCTCCATCTCATCCTCGGCCTCCCCCTCCCTCTTCCCCCCTCCACCTCACTCACATACACTCTCTTCATCAGTCTTTCACCCTCCATCCTCTCCACATGGCCAAACCACCTCAGTGTGTTCCTCATAACGCTTCCTATCACATCCACATCCACACCACAACGCTCCTTTATATTCTCATTCGTCAGCCTCTCTCTCCACGTGACTCCACAGGCTCCTCTTAAATAACTCATTTCCACTGCTCTCACTCTTGACTTGTGTCCTTCCAACAATGTCCAAGCTTCACTTCCGTACGTTAGAGTTGGTATCACAATATTGTCGTGTAGTAACTTTTTCACTTCCATGCTCACTTCCTTGTTTCTTATCACTGCTTTCAAAGAACCAGCAACCTTTCTTCCCTGCTGTACCCTTTCAAGCACTTCACCCTCCAAACCTCCATCCTTACTCATCACACTTCCCAAGTACTTAAACGTACTCACATTTTCCAATTCCTCACCATCCAACCTCGCTGTACATTCACTAACTTCACCTCTCTCAAAGACCATCATTTTACTTTTCCCTACATTCGCCTTTAGATTCCGTTTCATACACACTCTCTCAAACTCATCCACCAAGCCTTGCAGCTCCCCTTCGTCTTCACTCAACAACACAGTATCATCTGCAAACAACAGTACAGGGAGTTTCCAAACACTATCCTCTCTCACCAGGGCCACTCCAACATCCACTACCCTACCTTGTACCTCTTTTGTTACCCCATCCATGTACAGATTGAACAACCATGGAGACATGACACATCCCTGTTTCAAACCAACTTTCAAAGAGAAAAATTCACTTAGTTCACCATCCACACGCACTGCAGCCTTCACACCATCGTACATACTCTTCACAGCATTCAACAACTTCCCATCTACTCCATATATTCTTAACACTTTCCACAATCCTTGTCTATCCACCCTGTCATATGCTTTCTCCAAATCCATGAAAGCCGCATACAACTTCTTTCCCTTCTCTAGAAACTTTTCCACTAAAGATCTAAGAATGAATATCTGATCTACACAACCTCTTCCCTTCCTAAAGCCTCCCTGTTCTTCTCCAACTAATTTCTCTGTTCTTTCTCTAACTCTGTCTATAAGTATCCTACCATACACTTTTCCTATTATACTAAGAAGACAAATGCCCCTATGATTACCACACACTTCTTTTTCCCCTTTTCCTTTGTACAAGGGAATAATTATACCTGACTTCCAATCCTCCGGGACTCTACCTTCCTCCCAGGCCAATCTGCACATCTTCCACATCCATTCGACTACTATCTCTCCCCCATGCTTCAGCATTTCACCACACACTCCATCAATTCCTGGGGCTTTCCCCGATTTAACCTTCTTCATTGCTTCCACAACTTCTATCCTACTGATTTCTTCCTGTCTTCTCACCTCCCTCCTTCTTCCAGCCATTCCCCAGCCACTTATACTCGCATTACTTCCATCCTCTACGTTCAACAATTCCTTAAAGTGTTCTCTCCATCTGTTCACTTTTTCTCCCTTCTCCACTAGTAATCTACCATTTTTATCTTTCACTCCCCTGCTAACTTCACTTCCACCCTGTCTTACTCTTTTCACTTCTCTCCAGAACATTTTCTTACAGTCCCTCCACTTTACACTCAAATTCCTTCCATATTCCTCATCCACTCTCTTCTTACTCTCTCTTACTAATTTTTTCACATCTCTCTTTCTTTCCACATATAACTCTCTCTTCCGCCTCTCAACTTCTTCCACGCCCCTATTTCTCATCCATCTTTAAGAAAAAAAAAAGTTGCATGCAAAATGCTTGTGCACACAGTATCTTAGCTGGTTTTCAACTAGTGAATTTTGAAGTGTGGTCTATTATTTGCAGAATCATAGTGTAAAACTCTGTGAACATTGTAAAACAAACACAAAATTTTTATCTTAATTAGAACTGGGAAACTAATTTTTTTCATAATGTCACTGAGAATCCCTTTTGTTGTGGTGATGTGATTCCTGCATTTTATTTTGTTTCACTCCCAGCACACAAACTGTTGGAGCAGTTTAATGAATTGGGTGTGGATGAAAAGGAACTTTCAGTAGCTAAAGCTTGAGGGTAACCCCAATTTCACACTGGAAGTAATCAAGTAATGTGATAGGTTTGAACAACGTTCTGTGCCATCCTGGGTCACACTTTTACCAGTATCATTTTGTTTCATTTGTAAAGTTTCCAGCATTCTTGCATGTGTCAGCCATGGTCACCTTTTGGTGGATGTCCATGCTACTTGAGGCCTGGCAGCTTCACTGTTCAGTCCCTTGTCCCTGAGGTGACCTCGCCTCAGGTCTCTTTCGGCATGCCTCTTGCAACCCATCTTTGACGTTCACTCTTCTCACCTGCATCCAGGTGTTATCTTCCATCTTCTAAACATCTCCAAACCTTTTCATTCTACCCGTCATGAACACAACATAAATGTATTCCAGTCCCATCGTTCCTCACAACTCTTCAGTTGCAATCTTAGCCACCCCAGGCCTTGCACTCAAGGATGCACTAGACATCCATTTAATCATTGTTATTTCTGTATGTTGGAGCTTACAAATATCCTCTTCTCTTTATTGCTCAGGTCTCACTACCATACAGCATTACACTCCTAACACATGCTGTGTACAAGGATCCCATAACATGGAGGGAGAGCCCTCTCAGTGTTAGGAGAGAGAACAGCTCCCTGAACTTCCTCCAACCACTTCCTACCCTAACCAGCCCCATCTCCAGCTCATAACATGTCCCCCAAGGAACAAAACTCCACGCACTTAAGAGACTCTTCAGCAAGATCAGTCCTTTCACACTTGTCAGTCTCTACATGCTCTCCCTGACACACCACACACATGAAATCAGTATTATTTTGCAGTCTACTTCAAGTACCACTACATTTTTTATGCACACACTTATCACAAACACTGCACAAAATGGAGTTACTTCCCATACCTTTGTGGCAAACTGCGCAATGGCCACACTCTTTGTGACAGACTGGACGTACTTAAGAAATCTCTTGCAGATTATATAGAATCTGTATACTGTATAGTATTTCATTTATGTGGTAGGTGGGGACGCTCACCATCCACTCACTCGATGTGCTGCTCTTGGATGTCTGCCCTTTCCTCTCCTCACTTTTTTCCTTCCATCCATTTCTGTCTTTCTTTACTTCATTCTTTCCTCATCCTTCTGCCTACGGGTGACTTTACGCTCCCTCTTTTGTCTCTTTTTCCTTCGTTCTTTCCTGTTCCTTCTGCCTATGAGTGACTCAACACTGAGTGACAAGCAGAATGGTTTTCTGTACACCAGGAAACCATTTACTTCGCTGGATGGTAAACATATAACCAAATTATGGCGCCTGGTGGTTTAGTGGGTAATTGCGACGCTCCAGTCAGATTGAGCCAGTGAAGGTTTATATCCAACGGGTGGTTGGGGTTATTGCTCGTGTAATACCACTCAGGGATGAGTGAGGCTGGTCACTTTAATCTTAAATGTGAGGACCAACTTGCCTAGCTCCGGGCTCCTGCGCTTCTCATGGGGCAACGTAGGATTGAATGATCAACGGATGGATGGATTTCATTTATGGACGTGGAGAAGTCTTATGAAAAGGTGGAATGTATTAGGGGTATTTGGTGTAGGAGGGAATTAGTTGCAGAGATGTACCGATACCAGAATATTGATCGATACCAATACCAATACCACAAAATTGGACCGATACTAATACCAGTGCATTGGAGACCAGTCTGTTAGGCTGTTGCCCATACTCATGTGACTTGCTTTTTTTCAAGTTTGTCATTAAACTAGGTCACTTGGACACTTGGGTAGAACTTGCCCAGACAGCTACTGGTGAGTTTTTTGCCTTCAGTAAAGTGTTCAAGCCAAACCTCTGTAAAAGAAACAACCATATTCTACTTGAAGTAACCATCCCGGAAACTTGTCATGCTGTAGTATTGTAAATAAAAATATGAATGAAATTAAACAGCCATACGTATCAATAAGAAAAAATTATAAAAGCTGTGAAACCGTAACTCACGTAGGCAGAAGACTGTGTGTGGATAGTGAGGGAGGGTAGTGCCTGCTGTCTGAGGGCTGTGGCAGGGCCCTGAGCTGCTGATGCGAGGCTACCAACCTGTCTTGTACAAGTCCATGGTGACAGATGTGCCTCACTACCAAAGAATGTACTGTATTACTATGCACCATGTACAGTACTCAAAATAATGATACTAAATAACTGGATATTACCAGTACACTCAACCCCCTGCTATCGCGCCTAATTGTTCACAGGAAACGCGCGTGATAGCTGAATACGCGATAGCTGAACAATCAATGGGAAAATTTCTAATTGGGGTTTTCGGTGGCCCATTTTTCTAACTTTTAACCACTTTATGCCTATGATTTCCTGCCAGTCTCTCCTCTAACATGAAATAAAGCATTATTATATTAATAATAACAGTATAATTAATAAATAAACAACATAAAAGGCCATCAAACTTTTATAAGGATTACGGCTTGGGTGGTTTGATGGGTTCCAAGGCTTGAGAGTGGCTTAGTTGCTGCCAGATCTCTTTGGCTGTCTCCATTTCTTTAGTGTCCACAGCTAAAGGAGGTATCACATGGTACCTTATATCAGGAATGGCTGAGGAACATTTAAGTGGAACAAAACTTGGACGCTATCACACACGTTCCTCACACTGTCGTCAGAGCCCCGTCTCAGTTCTAAACACGTGATTACTTTATCGACATCGCAGTTTTTTCGGCGTAAGAAATATTAACTCTTTATAAGGGTTTCAAAACTATTGATATTTATTCTAAAATACAATATTAATAAGTATTCAGTGTTAGGCTAAATTTCAGTGCTGTAGTACGATATATTCTTTCGAGCCGAATGGGTTTTGGTCACTGTTTTGCCCATCGTGTCCTCGGCAGGAATCCGTTCAGATGCATTCCAAATGCCCGTGCTATAATCGGGAATTTTACCACGTTACCGTTCCGATTAACCATCGTATCCTCTGCAAACCTCGTATGAAGTGCTGTGTGAATAAGTTTCGTTTAGCCTGTCTTCAAACTCAATGCGTGATAGCGGTCTTGGGGTGCATGATAGCATGTATGGTTGTGCATTTGATGTGTGCATGATAGCAGATAAGCGTGATAGCTGAACGCGTGATAGCAGGGGGTTGAGTGTAATTTATTTTTCTTCCCTGTAAAACATCCTAATTCTGTTCAACGAAATAACTTGCAGTGAGTGATATGCTACTCACTAAATTCTTTGTAAGTGTCAGTAGTATCGGCAGAAAGTCAGCCGATACTGATTCCGATACCGATACTCTAAAAATGACCGATACCAATACATAGGTGCATCTCTAGTTAGTTGAGGGGAAGAGAATCATTTTGTGAGGTAGCAGTGCATATGTGAAGATGGGAAAGAAGCTTAGTAATAAAGTATGACTGAACTTCTCATGGAGTTGTCATGGAGCCAGAAATTTTGGCTGTAGGTGTAGGAGTGAAACAAAATTTAATGATAAAATGTGGGAACTCTTAATTTGCCTGTATGTTGACAGAGTTATTTTAATGGCAGAAAGCGAGTGGTAGTAAATGAGTTTCATAGCCTTGTGAACAAAAGCTAAATAATGATACAGTCACTACTCATTTTATGTTGATTCGGTTTGCGATAATTTGCTACAACGACAATAGAAAAGTTCTACCTCAAAATCTGATTTACGATAAATTTCCCGCTATAATGATTTTGCTATCAGAAAGCGCCAGGCACATGCAAGGTGACTGTCGCTTGTCTCAGGCAAGATGGCGGCCCCTGGGTGCAGTGCATTGTTTGGTTCAGGTCCCGCCACCCCTTCAAAGCCCTGTCTTTACAACTTGTTCATGTGTGCCCCCGTTATCATCACCTCTCAGCCAAACATCGTACTACAGTAGACATCGTGTAGCACCAGGCCAACTTTACGCAAGTGTGATTACTTTTCTGTATTGTGTTGTTGCAATGATTTACTGTACGTGAGTAACTCTGCCTGTACTGGTGTGATAGTGTTTCTTTTGGTGCATTACTGTACAGTACTGTGGTTTTGTGTGCCCAGTGGTAAGGTCAGTGCCTGTGTAGGCCCCAGTGCTATGGTTGGTGCAGGCATGGGCTGGATTCCCTTCCCCCTAACCTGTTTCTGTCTGACTCAGAGGCTGACCACTAGTGCCTGTAAGCACAGGCTGTCCCCCAGCCTCAAGGGGTATGAATTGGACCAACACAGGAAGGAATGAAGGTGGGTTGTCATTTATGGTTCAGTCTTGGTTTGGTGACTTTGGAAAGTTGAGTTGACGTACCCCCGTTTTATAATGTGTTGCAGTCTCCTGATTTACAATAAAATCAGTATACGATAAAGTATGACCTGACGTAACCCCATCGTAAAACGAGTGGTGACTGTATTGGAAAAGAGAGGACAACACAATAAATTATGGAATACAGTTCAGTTCAGTCTTATTATGCGATAGGGCTGTATCATGTGAAGACCTCTTGCATAATGATTTATCGCCTAGCAAGGTTGATATAAATCCCCCCACCCCCCCACCCACCCCCAATAAAAAAAAAGCCACCCACCTGAAGTTTGTCCTGTGCCAGTACAAGTTGCCATTGAGGGTCCCCTCTCCTACCCACCCCCTGAGGCTGGGGGACAGTTGGAGGGCCTAAATGATTACTCCACACAGAAAGGTATCACTTCACTTAATATCACACACTGCACTCTGTGTTAAGCACCTACACTGATATTTGATGAAAACAATCCTGTTTCAATTGCCTTTCAAGCACATCATGGAATAAAAGGCAAACGATCACAGCGAATGTAAACACAGGGCAGCCATCTTGCCTCAGTCAGCTGACTGAAGGCCCATCAAGGGGAAGCTGGGTATGTAAGGTCAGGAGCGCAGCCAGAAATATAATTTGGGGGGGGGGGGCACAATGACTAACCATGAGAAATATAAAAACACAATGCACTTCACCATTTGGGTTGATGTTGGGCAAAATTTTGTACAGTGTTGTTGAAAGTACTTTTGGCTCGTCCCTGACATGATGGGGTGAGTTGGGACAGACACTAATTTCAATGTATCATCTGATATATAATGTAGTACAAAAGTTAAATTTATTTCTATTACCTTATATAAGACAGTATGGATCAGTTGGGTCAAGGATTGTGTGGGTAAGGTTGAAAGTTGGAATACAAATGTGTGCGATTGTGTGTGTGTATGCGCCAACGCAAGATCGTGCTAGCAGAGTGAGAGAAGAGTTCTGGACAATGTGGAAGAGTGCATGGAAAAGTTTGGAAGGAATGAGAGAGTGTTTTTGATCGGTGATATGAATGGTAAAGTAGGGAATGTGAAGGTGGATGGAATGTTGGTGAGTGGGGTGTGCCTGCTGAGATAGATGAGAATGGCAGTGCGTTAGTGGACATAGGTGCTAGGAGGGGGTTGGTGATAGCCAATACCCTTTTCAGGCATAAAATGATCCACAGGTATATATGGCGAGTGATGAGAAGGGCGGGTGGTGAACTGAATGAAAGGAAGGCAATGATTGATTATGTGTGTGTGGATGAAAGGATGCGAAGATGTGTAATGGATGCAAGAGCTTATAGAGGTTGGGGGAGTGGACTTTCTGACCACTACTTGGTGGTGGCCAGAATTAGGATCCAAGTAAGATGGAGAAATAGAAGAAGGGAATGATGAAAGGAAGGAGTAGTTGCAAGGAGAGTGGAAAGGTTACAAGAGGATGAGAAAAAGGCAGAGTATAAGAGAGAAGAGGAGGAACGATTGGGCAAATATGAATTGGAGCAGATGGGGGATGTGGAAAGTGTGTCCAGGATATTTACAGAAGAAATATGTGCAGCATGTGATGTGGTGTGTGAGAGGAAGAGAAGACGGAGGGGGGTGCAAGGAATAACGTGGTGGACTGAAGAGGTGAGACAGGCTGTGGCACATAAGAAGAAAGCATACAATGAATGGATGATAAATAGGGGCGTGGAAGAAGTTGAGAGGCGGAAGAGAGAGTTATATGTAGAAAGAAAGAGAGAGGTGAAAAGATTAATAAGAGAGAATAAGAAGAGAGTGGATGAGGAATTTGGAAGGAATTTGAGTGTAAAGTGGAGGGACTGTAAGAAAATGTTCTGGAAAGAGGTGAAGAGAGTAAGACAGGGTGGAAGTGAGGTTAGCAGGGGAGTGACAGATAAAAATGGTAGATTACTAGTGGAGACGGGTGAAAAAGTGAGCAGATGGAGAGAACACCTTAAGGAATTGTTGAACATAAAGGATGGAAGTAATGCGAGTATAAGTGGCTGGGAAATGGCTGGAAGAAGGAGGGAGGTGAGAAGACAGGAAGAAATCAGTTGGATAGAAGTTGTGGAAGCAATGAAGAAAGTTAAATTGGGGAAAGCCCCGGGAATTGATGGAGTGTGTGGTGAAATGCTGAAGCATGGGGGAGAGATAATAGTAGAATGGATGTGGAAGATGTGCAGATTGGCCTGGGAGGAAGTTAGAGTTCCGGAGGATTGGAAGTCAGGTATAATTATTCCCTTGTACAAAGGAAAAGGGGAAAAAGAAGTGTGTGGTAATCATAGGGGCATTTGTCTTCTTAGTATAATAGGAAAAGTGTATGGTAGGATACTTATAGACAGAGTTAGAGAAAGAACAGAGAAATTAGTTGGAGAAGAACAGAGAGGCTTTAGGAAGGGAAGAGGTTGTGTAGATCAGATATTCATTCTTAGATCTTTAGTGGAAAAGTTTCTAGAGAAGGGAAAGAAATTGTATGAAGCTTTCATGGATTTGGAGAAAGCATATGACAGGGTGGATAGACAAGGATTGTGGAAAGTATTAAAAATATATGGAGTAGATGGGAAGTTGTTGAATGCTGTGAAGAGTATGTATGATGGTGCTAAGGCTGCAGTACGTGTGGATGGTGAACTAAGTGAATTTTTCTCTTTGAAGGTTGGGTTGAAACAGGGATGTGTCATGTCTCCATAGTTGTTCAATCTGTACATGGATGGGGTAATAAAAGAGGTACAAGGTAGGGTAGTGGATGTTGGAGTGGCCCTGGTGAGAGAGGATAGTGTTTGGAAACTCCCTGCACTGTTGTTTGCAGATGATACTGCGTTGTTGAGTGAAGACGAAGGGGAGCTGCAAGGCTTGGTGGATGAGTTTGAGAGAGTGTGTAAGAAACGGAATCTAAAGGTGAATGTAGGGAGGAGTAAAGTGATGGTCTTTGAGAAAGGTGAAGTCAGTGAATATACAGCAAGGTTGGATGGTGAGGAATTGGAAAATGTGAGTACGTTTAAGTACTTGGGTAGTGTGATGAGTAAGGATGGAGGTTTGGAGGGTGAAGTGCTTGAAAGGGTACAGGAGGGAAGACAGGGTGCTGGTTCCTTGAAAGCAGTGATAAGAAACAGGGAAGTGAGCATGGAAGTGAAAAAGTTACTACATGACAGTATTGTGATACCAACTCTAACGTATGGAAGTGAAGCTTGGACGTTGTTGGAAGGACTCAAGTCAGGGGTGAGAGCAGTGGAAATGATTTGCTTAAGAGGAGCCTGTGGAGTCATGTGGAGAGACAGGCTGACGAATGAGGATATAAAGGAGCATTGTGGTGTGAATGTGGATGTGATAGGGAGCGTTATGAGGAACACATTGAGGTGGTTTGGCCATGTGGAGAGGATGGAGGGTGAAAGACTGACGAAGAGAGTGTATGTGAGTGAGGTGGAGGGGGGAAGAGGGAGGGGGAGGCCAAGGATGAGATGGAGGGATGGGGTGGAGAGGTATATGAGAGAGGGGGGTGTGAGTTGGAAGCAGGGGAGTGAAATGGCAGGAGACAGGGTAACGTGGAGGCGATTTGTTTGTGGCCACCCCAAACGGGATTGAGGCGTCTGGCAATAGATAGATAGACCTTATATAAAATGCAGTATCAAAATTAAATGAGCATTATTGCTCAAAAAACATAAAAAGAAACATTTATCCAATTAATCAATTTGAAGTTCATTTAGTTTTTTTTTCCTTTTTAAAGGTGCCAACATGCTTGATCCATCGGCCTTGGTCACCTAATGGGAGCTCTCCATGCTGCTCGATCTCTGGCAGCTTCCCTATTCAGTCCCTTATCCCTGAGGTCACACTCAGTGACCTTGTCCCAAGTCCTTTTCAGCCATACTCTTGCAACCCTACCACTAACATTAGCACTTAACAATTTCAGCACCCATTATCATCCCCCACATGCCCAAACCATCTCAATCTACCCCT
Source organism: Coenobita brevimanus (assembly GCF_032717465.1). Classification (NCBI taxonomy): domain Eukaryota; kingdom Metazoa; phylum Arthropoda; class Malacostraca; order Decapoda; family Coenobitidae; genus Coenobita; species Coenobita brevimanus. The sequence continues at coordinate 25,351,024 of NC_137045.1, read as the reverse complement.
CCTCATCACAACACCAATGCACTCCAGTCCCATCTTACCTCACAACTCTTCCATCATAAACCTACCCCCCCCCCCATGCCTTGCACTTAAGGACGCACTGGACTATATATATTCCATAGTTAAAAGGTCCACTAAGTTGTCTGTAGCTATTTATGCTGAAAATTTTCACTGAGAAATATGCCTTTTATAATCATGAAAGGCTTTGTCCACATCTTGCATCGTAAAAGGTACAGCTTCTGCTAATAAGACAGGTCCACCAATGATATACTGCCAAAAATCATCATCAGTATACAGTATATCATCACAAACTGGCCAGTTGCATTTCTCAGTTCCTCTCCTTTCTAAAAATTTCATTGTGCAACTCCATTTTCCTACATTTAACACTATACCAATAATGGTTTTTTTGCCATAATCCACATCACAGTATTTTCTCTCTTTAGGGCATGCATGCAACCTGAAAATGAGAAATATCTACTTGATGACACCCAAAACCACCATAAATACAGCAAACTATAAAACTTTGTTGGATATAATGCATGAAAAGTAGGTTTTTCCTTGCGAAAATCACAAATGAAACTGTTGTCCCAACTCACCCTGGGTAAAAAAAAAAAAAAAAAAAAAAAATGGTGGGCAAGTCGGGACAACTGTCTATTAATCCTTCAGCACTGCTCCGCTGTAAAAATGCATTTTCTGGATAAATCACAAAAACTATAACAATTGACTGTGGGAGAGGAAAATTGAGAAAATATAGTTTCAAAAATGAAATTCTACAAAGGTCAAAATGCTACCCTTTCATATTTGCACATTTTTCATGCATCATTCATGGTTCTATAGAAAACTAGTGTTAACAACATTTGTAAAGTTGGGGCAGGGCTGTTGAATGGGCACCATAAAATGGAAATGTCTTGGCATTTGGCATTGCAGTGCCCAGTGTTCCAACTCACCCGTGTCCCGCACTGTCCTAACTCACCACACTCATTGCTGATGTCTATGAAAATCCATCATCTGTTAAATACTTCACTTAGTTCAGTGATGATTAGTTTACTTAAGTGAAGGTTGCCACGCAGGGCACGGGTAGCTAAAGCCTGAAAAATATCACAAGGAAAATCTTAAGCAATCATTGGCTTCCAGTTTCTGCGTGCACCTACACTTATGTAGGGCTCATGGCATGGCATTATCATTTGTTGTTATTACTGGCAGTAATTATAGCCTCTACAATGTAATGCATTTGCTAAACATAAACTGACCTTTTAGAACTTTAACTCATGAAGTCCAATATACTTGAATGCTACAGCTGCTTCCATCTCACAATAAAGTGATCCAGGGAAGCCCACAGAATGTCTTTTCCCCTCACTTCTTGTCACAGTACAGTGTGAAAGTAGCATAATTAGAAAGTTGTATGAACTGGTGACTGGTGCTGCAAGACCTGATGAGAGTTGGCTGATGACTGATGGCGCAGGCGGGTGATGAGCGAGTGACACTCAGCTGATGGCTGGTAAACGTTGCCACGATAGTTTATTTTTATTGCCATTTCTGCCACGTGTAGGCTTACATGCCCACAGGTACTCCTAACTAGTTAATTACATAAACCTATTAGTAGCAGAGTTTCCAGTTTTAAAGATAATGTGTCATAAGGTACATAAAAATATTGAAAATTTCACAGAGCGGCATATGTTTCTTGCTCCCTTTACTGTCTCCTCTCCTCACCAGCCTGGGTGCCAACCACAGACCTATACACTGTGGCGCCAATGGCTCCCCGTGCGTAAATTTGAATATGTCTCGCACCTAAAGTAAAGTAAATCTTAAAAAGTATATATGTATACAAGACTTTTTACTCAGAATTGCATATTTTTTCAGTTCTCCAAATATGTGACGTACTGAGTATTACACCCTCGATTAAACAAGTATTCAACATTCAAGATTCGCAGTCTGTTCTCGAACACACATAGAAATTTCAGGGGGGGGATCCCCATGGCCCCCCCCTGGCTGTGCCACTGCGTAAGGTTGACAGTTTCCAAGTCACAAGTTTCGGTATTTCACACACAAAAAGGTATCACTTCACTTAATATCACATACTACAGTATTTGTCATCACATGCACTGTAATTTGGTGATAGGAATAGTGTTTGGAGGCCTGTCATGGGGACTTTGGCGAAAGCTTTGCCATTGCACTTGACATCTCAAAGGCTTTTGATCGAGTCTGGCATATCTCTTTAATTTCCAAACTGCCCTCTTACGGTTTCTATTCCTCTATCTGTGCCTTCATCGCTAGCTTCCTTTCTGGTCGTTCAATAGCCGCTGTTGTAGACGGCCATCGTTCTTCTCCTAGATCTATCAACAGTGGTGTTCCTCAGGGCTCTGTCCTATCACCACCTCTCTTCCTTCTATTCATCAGTGACCTTCTAAGCTGTACATCTAACCCTATCCACTCATACGCTGATGATTCCACCCTTCACCTTTCCATTCGGTTCCCGCAACGCCCATCTCAGCAGTTACTTCAACAAACAAGGGATGAGGCTATGGCACACCTAATGTCTGACTTGGCTCGTATCTCTGACTGGGGTAAAAATAATCTTGTTGTTTTTAATGCATCAAAGACTCAGTTCTTACACCTATCAACCCGTCAAAATCTTCCACAGGTATACCCACTAATGTTTAATAATATTCAGCTAAACCCTGCATCATCCTTGAACATTCTTGGGGTTTCATTTACTCGGGACTTATCTTGGAAAGATCATATTACATCTCTTGTAAAATCTGCTTCCAAGAGGTTGGGTGTGCTAAGCCGACTCCGTTCTTTCTTTACCCCTGCACAGTTGTTGACTCTATACAGGGGTTTTATCTGCCCCTGTGTGGAGTACAACTCTCATGTGTGGGGAGGCTCCCCACACACAGCTCTTCTCAATAGGGTGGAGTCAAAGGCTTTTCGTCTCATTAACTCTCCTTTCCTCCGACGCGGGCGTAGCACCTGTCTAGCAGCAAACTCTCATCCCTTTTCTGTCCAACTCTCTAATGCAAGAGTTAACCGTTACTCCCAGTCCTTCATTTATGCAACAGGTCAAATCTGGAACTGTCTCCCTCTGTCTGTATTTCCTGCTGCCTATGATCTCCAGTCTTTCAAACGCAGTGTGTCCAGGCATCTCAAAATGAATGGATCTTGAATTTGGCTCTCTCTTGTATTTTGTTTTTCTCTTGGAGGGAACTCTTATTGCGGGCTCATGGCCTTTGGTTCCTTCTTCCTCGCATAAAAAAAAAAAGCTGAGTTTGTAAAGTTGACACGATTTCCAAGTCACAAGCTTCATTATTTCATACATAAAAGCAGTACTTCACATAATATTGCACCCTGCTTTATTTGTTAAGCATTTGCACTCATTTGGTGATAACAGTGGTGTTTCAGCAGCCTTTTATGCACAAAATTGAACAAAAGTCAGACAGTCACAATAAATGTAAACACTGGGTGGCAGTCTTGCCTTATGTTTGTCACGGCATCTGCACAAGATTCTCGGAGGTGGCCGTCAAAAATACTATTGTAGCGAAATCACCACCAGTTTTTTAACATTATTCCAAAATGAAAGGAATAACTTTTTAATTAGCATTCTAACGATGTATTGCATAACGAATAGTCGTATAATGAGACCAGACTTTACAGGGTAGAGGAAGTACAGTAAACTGCTGGGTATGAGAGTTGCGCTGCTGGAGGAGGTTGGTACTTTTAGGTACAGTACAGTACCTGGAACCATTTAGGAAGTTGATAGCTTTAAATACCTTGGACCTTATTGTATAACTGTGGCAGAATGAAGTATGAGGTTAAGGAGAGAGAACCTGAAGGGAGAAGAGTAATGGGAGAATTTGTATTATGAAGGATAGGGTAGTTAGTATGATGGTTTTAAAAATTTGCATGAAAAGATTTTGCTGCCTACACTTTCATATGGGAGTGATATCTGGTCAGTGAGCAACAGAGAACTCTACTTTACAGACTTCGGAAATGACATATATATATATATATATATATGAGGCCGCGCGTGACGAGTTTGTACCAAGCGACATTTTTTTTTTTAAGCCAGAAATCGCGTTTAAAGTTTGCAAATATTGACACGATCATAACTCCGTTGTTTTTAAAGCTAGAAACTTCATTCAAAGACCAAAAGGAAGAGAAAAATATGTCGAATATGGCCATATTGTTAGTCATTGAAAATAATATACGCAAATATACGAAAATACAGTTTTTTTTCGAAATGCCGAAAATCGGGGATTTTTAGTATACAACTTCAACGAAGTATAACTTCGTTATTAATAAAGCTAGAGACTTCATTTAAAAACCATAGTAAAGAGGAAAGGATGCGGATTATGAATATATAAACAGATTTTGGATAAACCTATTAGTGCAAGAGAAAACACCTGTTTTCCAAGTGCGACAGAATTTTCACTCAAAGTTCATGATCACAAAACCATTCAGTGCATAGTTGTTAATGGACATAAAGAAATCAGATATGCACTAGGGAGTGGTGATAATGCACTAGGCCACCACGTGCATTATCACCATCCCCAGTGCCCTCAGGTAGTGCCACACATCCAACATTATCACCAGCATCATCACTACTATCACCACCATCACCACCAACCCCATCACTTTCACCACCACGAACTATGGCACCAGGAGCCTTATCACCATTGCCAGCATCCTCACGTAACGCCACACTAGCTGCACCATTATCACCATCATCACTATGACTATCAATGCTCTCCAAAGCAGCCACACTGACACCCTAAGACCAGGGCGAGCTTTGTGGGTGGAAAAAACAGCCACTTTAAAAGACTTGGAGCCTTCAGCAGGGCCGCTCTCTTGCACCCCTGAAGGCCCAGCGGTATGGTCATCAACATATTCTCCATCAGAAGACATTAAGAGCACAATGAACACACACACACACAAAAAAAAAGTGTAGCATTTGTACGCGGAGAATGACACACAAGGCAAAAGTGGGCCTTCGCAGTACCATCAACAGCTTGCACTGGAAACACTGAAAATAGCCGTATCATTAGCATAAGAGTTTCTGGGTTAATGAGAAACAATCTTGACCTTATTTAACATGTCAGAGCATTGGCAAAATTTACTTTAATAATCTGGTACATAAATTAATATTATATTCATAACAATTGTTAGTTGCTAACAGAAACTAACAACGTATAGCAAGTGGATTGGCAGTGACTCACCCTGTAGGTGTCGTTTGGTACAAACTCGCCCGCGCTGGTGGTCTGTCACCCACCCTCACCTCACAAATCAATTTCAGTGTTGTATTTTGGAGGACTTTCAACCTTATGTCTAGTTCAAAATTGTACCAAGCGACATGCCTGGGATATAAAAGAAGGGTCAAAATGGTGATATAACATGAAAACGCATGATCAGCTTGGGTGGCGCTTGGTACAAACTCACATGCACGGCCTCATATATATATATATATATATATATATATATATACATAATATATATATATACCATCATCATTATCATCATCCAGACCTCCTTTCCCACCCTCGGGCAGCGTGAGGAGTAGCAGTGTCCAGACAGCCCAAATTTGCCCAATCCAATGGGCCACACTTCCATTCACTCATCATTCAAGCCCCCGGAATCCTTGTTCTGTTGGATACGCCAAAAACATTCACCATGTTTTGTAGCTTCACTTAAATGTATCTGATAGAGTCAATGCGGATGCAGACATGTTAAAAAGGGATGCCAAATCCCTGATCATGCACTTCTCACAACATTCATCCAGCCAGCTCAATCTCTTTTCAGTTCCCTAGCCTCACCGACTTCCAAACCTCTCTTCCTCACACACTCATCCACCATATCTCTTCACCTTCTCCTTGGCCAGCCCCGCCTCCTCCCTCCTTCAAATTCACTCAGATATACCCTTTTCATGACTTTTGTTATCCATTCTCTCCACATGACCATACCATCTCAGTACACTGTCTTTGATTTTGGTGTCTACCGACTTCCTCACTCCACATCTTTCACGAATGACATTATTTTGTATCCTGTCCACCCTCTGTAATCAGTTTCGGGACAGTTCGCCGTCAAGTCAGTTCACTGTCACAACAATAACAAGACAGTTTGCCGTCATTAATGAAGATAGCTATGGATAACTAGAATATAATTCAAAGGTGACTACAGTGAGGAAGAAACAAGTTAATTATTGACTAAAGGTGCAACTAATAAATAATAATCAAAGCCTATGCTATTGAATGTAGACTTTGATGGATCCCCCTGAAATATAGTTATTAGTAAGTATTGATTAATTAATAATAAGTACATTTATAGAATGACTTGAATTGTCCATGGTGCGAATTGTCCTGACGGGGAATGGTCCATGTTTTGATGGTGAATTGACGACGGCAAATTGTCTCGAAACCCTGTACTCGACATATGTTCCTCATCAGTCCCATCTCCACTGCTCTTACTCTTGACTTTTCATTTTCATGCCACACCATAGTCTCACATCCATATGTTAAAGTTGGCACTAACACGCCTTCATGTAAGCCTCGTGTAGCTGCAACACTCAAGCCTCTGTTTCTTATCAAGACCTTCATTGCACCAGCTACTTTTCTTCCTTGTGCCACTCTACTTTCCACTTCTTTTTCACATTTTCCTTGCTTTTTTATCACTATACCCAGGTATTTGAACTCTCACCAGTTCCAGTCTTTCTCCATTCACTATAACATCACATTGGGAGTCGCCTTCTCTCTCAATAAGCATCACTTTACTCTTTTCTACATATACTGTCAAGGCACAACGCTCACAGACATCAGGAAAACTCTGCACTAGCCTACCAAATTCTTGTCTGGTATTTGCAAGCAGTACTGCATCATCAGCATACAAGAGACTAGAGATATTCCATCCATCATCATTGATTACCAGTGCCATCCCTCTCTCCATTACTCATGTTTTTACTTCTCTCATCACCCCATCTATATATATATTGAACAACCATGGGGATGTCACACAACCTTTTTGCACTCTCACATCAATTGTGAACCATTCACTTAGATGCCCATTAAGCTTACACATGCTTCACTACCATCATAAAAACTCTTGACGGCACCTAGCAGCTTACCATCTGCACCGTACATGCGCAGAACTTTCCACAGTCCTTCTCTGTCCACTTTGTCGTGTGCTTTTTCCAGATCTATGAATGCCATAAACACCTTATGGTCCTTCTCACAAGTTTCTTTGTATCTATCTAACTGCAAATATTTGATCCACACATCCTCTGCCACTCCTAAAGCCACCCTGTTCATCACTCACTGGGAATTCTGATATCTCTATTACTTTCTTTATAATAATTCTTCCATATACCTTCCCTGCCACACTCAATAAACTTATGCCACAATTATTCTTGCACACACTTTGCTTACCTTTATTTTTGTATAGAGATACAATCACAGCCTTTTTCCACTCTGCAGGCACAGTTTCACTCATCCATACCTTCTTACATACCTCCAACAAGCACTTCATTCCACTATCTCCACTATACTTAATCATCTCTGCATACACCTCATCAGCCCCAGCTGCTTTCCCATTTTTCAGCCACTTCACAGCACTCTTCACCTGTGTGAGTGTCACATCTCCTGACAATGCATTCCTTCTCTGCACACCCCCAAAATCAATCATGTTTACAGCCGCTCAGCTCTCACTATTCCTATTCATCAGGCTTTCAAAATATTCTTTCCATCTGGTCCTTACTTCATCCCCATGGGTTAATACTCTACCACCTACATCCTTCACATTTCTATCTGCTTTTGCATCTACATTTCTGCACCTCTTTCCATTATAACTTCCTATTGTCAGCATAGTTTGCATTCATTTTTCCTTCTAGATCATCATTTACATCCTTCTTTTTCCTCTTCACTAGTCTCTTTACGTACTTCGTGCCCTCAATATATTAACCTCTTATTTCAACTAACCCATGTCCTGTAACCATGTTAGCCACCTCTTCCTCTTTTCCTCCACCCCTCTCTTAACCTCATCATCCCACCATGCCGTACCTTTCTTCTTTCTTGTTACTCTTGCCACACCACACACCACTTAAGCATTCCTAACTAAGCAATCCCTGATATGCATACTGTATGGCGACCATCATCCGCTCACTTGATGTAGTGCTGCCTACTTCTTCCTTAGCCTTTAGTATTCTTTTTCTGTGTCTGCCCTCCTCTCCTCCTATTTCTCCCATCCTTCTTGTCACTTCTTATTGCTTTTCTTTCCCTTACAGGTGGTTTTACATTGAGTGACAAGCCAAATGGTTTCCTGTAAGCAAAGAAACCATTTACAATGCTGGGTGGTAACCATATAACCAAACCATTCATGCTCCCTACGTGTCAACAAGTGGGTTGGTGGAGGGTTAGTGCCCCTCCCCGTAAAACTAATAACTCAAAGTCAAATGGCCATCCCTTACGGGATTATGGCATCTGGCAATAGATAGATAAGCAGATATATATTTGTATATATATATATATATATATATGTATATACTGTATATGTATACAGTACAATTCCAGTTAACCGGGAGGCTTGGGGAATTTACCTTCCCAGTTACAGATTTTTCCCGTATTTCTGATATTCAAATCAAGTCTATACAAAGGCTGTGATTTGCACAACAGTAAATACAATTCAGGTACTCACCACTCACATCACAGGCCACACTAAGAGATTCCACCAGAAAAATTGCCTCGTAAACACACACCATGGTCATAACGCACGTGCATGCAATGCCTAGCAGTACTGCAAAATGCACAACTCTATTCTGTTAACTACCGAATTATTCGGTGTATGTACTGTACTCATAGAAATGGAAAAATAAATAAAATCTTGAGTATTAATTGGTGAACTGAAAATCTTGAACATTTACTGGTGAACTGATGTTATGTTAAGACTGCATTGTAGAATTATCACGACACCTGTGCCCCCACGTGAGCCTTCTTTACGGTCCCGGCCCCAACTGACTGCCACCATTCCACCCCTCACCCACCAGTCAGCTGTCTTGCACCATTCTGTTAACTACCGAAGTATTCGTTGTATGTACTGTACTCATAAAAATGGAAAAATAAAAAAATAAACTCTTGAACATTTATTGGTGAACTGCTGTTAAGACTGATTATGTGTGTGTGGATGAAAGGATGCAAAGACGTGTAAAGGATGCAAGAGTGTATAGAGGTTGGGGGAGTGGACTTTCTGACCACTACTTGGTGGTGGCCAGAATTAGAATGCAAGTAAGATGGAGGAATAGAAGAAGGGAAAGACGAGAGGAAGGAGTAATTGCAAGGAGAGTGGAAAGGTTACAAGAGGATGAGAAAAAGGCAGAGTATAAGAGAGAAGTGGAGGAACGATTGGGCAAATATGAATTGGAGCAGATGGGAGATGTGGAAGGTGTGTGTAAGATATTTACAGAAGAAATATGTGCAGCATGTGATGTGGTGTGTGGAAGGAAGAGAAGACGGAGGGGGGTGCAAGGAACAGCATGGTGGACTGAAGAGGTGAAACAGGCTGTGGCACAAAAGAAGAAAGCATACAATGAATGGATGAGAAATAGGGGCGTGGAAGAAGTTGAGAGGCGGAAGAGAGAGTTATATGTGGAAAGAAAGAGAAAGGTGAAAAGATTAGTAAGAGAGAGTAAGAAGAGAGTGGATGAGGAATTTGGAAGGAATTTGAGTGTAAAGTGGAGGGACTGTAAGAAAATGTTCTGGAGAGAGGTGAAAAGAGTAAGACAGGGTGGAAGTGAAGTTAGCAGGGGAGTGAAAGATAAAAATGGTAGATTACTAGTGGAGACGGGTGAAAAAGTGAGCAGATGGAGAGAACACTTTAAGGAATTGTTGAACGTAGAGGATGGAAGTAATGCGAGTATAAGTGGCTGGGGAATGGCTGGGAGAAGGAGGGAGGTGAGAAGACAGGAAGCAATCAGTAGGATAGACGTTGTGGAAGCAATGAAGAGTGTTAAATCGGGGAAAGCCCCAGGAATTGATGGAGTGTGTGGTGAAATGCTGAAGCATGGGGGAGAGATAGTAGTAGAATGGATGTGGAAGATGTGCAGATTGACCTGGGAGGAAGTTAGAGTTCCGGAGGATTGGAAGTCAGGTATAATTATTCCCTTGTACAAAGGAAAAGGGGAAAAAGAAGTGTGTTGTAATCATAGGGGCATTTGTCTTCTTAGTATAATAGGAAAAGTGTATGGTAGGATACTTATAGACAAAGTTAGAGAAAGAACAGAGAAATTAGTTGGAGAAGAACAGGGAGGCTTTAGGAAGGGAAGAGGTTGTGTAGATCAGATATTCATTCTTAGATCTTTAGTGGAAAAGTTTCTAGAGAAGGGAAAGAAGTTGTATTTGGCTTTCATTGATTTGGAGAAAGCATATGACAGGGTGGATAGACAAGGATTGTGGAAAGTGTTAAGAATATATGGAGTAGAGGGGAAGTTGTTGAATGCTGTGAAGAGTATGTACGATGGTGCGAAGGCTGCAATGCGTGTGGATGGTGAACTAAGTGAATTCTCCATAGTTGTTCAATCTGTACATGGATGGGGTAATAAAAGAGGTACAAGGTAGGGCAGTGGATGTTGGAGTGGCCCTGGTGAGAGAGGATAGTATTTGGAAACTCCCTGTACTGTTGTTTGCAGATGATACTGTGTTGTTGAGTGAAGACGAAGGGGAGCTGCAAGGCTTGGTAGACGAGTTTGAGAGAGTGTGTAAGAAACGGAATCTAAAGGTGAATGTAGGGAAGAGTAAAGTGATGGTCTTTGAGAGAGGTGAAGTTAGTGAATGTACAGCGAGGTTGGATGGTGAGGAATTGGAAAATGTGAGTACGTTTAAGTACTTGGGTAGTGTGATGAGTAAGGATGGAGGTTTGGAGGGTGAAGTGCTTGAAAGGGTACAGCAGGGAAGAAAGGTTGCTGGTTCTTTGAAAGCAGTAATAAGAAACAGGGAAGTGAGCATGGAAGTGAAAAAGTTACTACATGACAGTACAGTATTGTGATACCAACTCTAACGTACGGAAGTGAAGCTTGGACATTGTTGGAAGGACACAAGTCAAGAGTGAGAGCAGTGGAAATGAGTAATTTAAGAGGAGCCTGTGGAGTCACGTGGAGAGACAGGCTGACGAATGAGGATATAAAGGAGCGTTGTGGTGTTGATGTGGATGTGATAGGAAGCGTTATGAGGAACACACTGAGGTGGTTTGTCCATGTGGAGAGGATGGAGGGTGAAAGACTGATGAAGAGAGTGTATGTGAGTGAGGTGGAGGGGGGAAGAGGGAGGGGGAGGCCGAGGATGAGATGGAGGGATGGGGTGGAGAGGTATATGAGAGAGAGGGGTGTGAGTTGGGAGCAGGGCAGTGAAATGGCAGAGGACAGGGCGACTTGGAGGCGATTTGTTTGTGGCCACCCCAAACGGGATTGAGGCGTCTGGCAATGGATAGATAGATAGATAGATGTTAAGACTGCACTTTAGAACTATCACAACACCTGTGCCCCCACATTAGCATTGTTTATGATCCCGTCCCCATCTGTATTACTTCCCCACCTGACCACCACTATTCCACGGTTCCACCCTTCACCCACCAATCAGCTGTTTTGCACAAAATAAAATAAATGATGTACAAAGTGCAAGCATTTTTTTTTTTTCTTCCAACAAAGTAGACATTCATTCCTGTTAACATTTTTTTTTCGACTCTGCCAGTGCATATGCGTTCTAAGATGAATTAATGTGATGCAAGTTAGAGTCGGTCAGTTAGGAAGAAAAACGCACCGGCGTTTACTGTTTGCTGATTTACTCTCCCGAGGTGTCTAGTTTACGAATTCCATGCCTGTCTTTGAGATGATTTAGCCATCCAATACTGAAATCACACTCAACTTCTATACTCATTTTACTATGAAACTCTCTTTCTTTTTTGTTGTATAAGAGGACCAGAAATACAAGCTCCCTTAGATCTTGCTAAGCAAAACCACTCGTACGATGAAGAGTATGCCTTTTTTCAATGGAGTTACTTGTTTTGCTTTCCAGAAAAATTCATTGAGCTTGGATGTTTGGGTCTTGATATCATAAATTATTGAATTTCCTACATTATATTCAGTCATCAGTGTTTTATAATGTTCGCCTTTTTCAAGTCTATTGCATATATCCAGATTCTGTTTCAAGGTAAGCAAGACATGCTTACATTTAGTTTGCTCTTTAGGCATTTTGGAGCAAAGAAATACCGTCTATCAGAGCAACACAACAGCGAGAGAGCTTGTTTACCGTCTGGTGGTAAAAAGCAGACTTGTGATGTATGGAGGGTGTGGAGGATGACTGAATTCAAGTAGGGGAAACAAGGGGAGAGGAGGGGTGGTTAAGAGGATTTACTAGGGATTTACATTATCCAGAAATGCCTTCATCTTGCTTTGTCCGACTTCACCCAGCCTCACGTGACACGATAAAATGGCAGTTTGGCGGTCATTTCAAATTGGCGTACAGTTATAACTTACGGACACATTCACCAGCCCTTGAATTTTCCCATTTTTCTGAGTACAATATTCCGTTTGTCTGGATATCAGATAGCAGGGATTTTACTGTACAGTATATATATATATATACTGTATATATATATATATATATATATAAAAGTGAGTTTTACGCTAGGTACCCCTTTTTTGGATAAGGGCTAAGGTGTTGCCCCTGGGTAGAGGACTTTGGTTTGGAGTGTGTAGCATTTTATGACCGGATGCCATTCCTGATGTCTACCAATGACCCTTGGGTGGATTCGATCCTCTGACCCTTCGGTCAGAGCGGAGCGCTCTAACCCACTGAGCCACGGCTGCTACATATATATATATGTGTGTGTGTACAGTAAAACCTCGATATAACGGACTTCAGTATAGCGGAATTCGCTTTTATCGGACTCGAGGAGCCAAGTGGACTAAATTCTTATGCTCAGGAAAAGTCCAATAAAGCCTGAAGCAGTCCTCTCTTGGAATAAATGAATAAAGAAACAAACGGAGGAGATACCATTAATATCGGTCCCTCCTCTCTCTCCCTCCTCCTCCATTCCTTCCCCTGCTCCCCGTCCCTCTCCGGTGAGAGAGAGAGAGGTGAAATTGAAATTGAAAATTAAAGTAACTGTGAAAATGAGCGTAAAAATGAGGGTGAAACTGAGCACACAAGTGAATATGGAATGTCAAAGTCGAGAGAGAGAGAGAGTAAACACGGGAATGACAAGTGGCGCCCCCTTGACGTAAACAAATGATGGAGATAGGCATAACCTTGGTCCCTCCTCTTTCCATCTATCCCCTCCCTCTCTCCAGGAGAGATGAAAGTGAATGTAAAAGTGAAGGTTAGTGAAGGCATTGTGGAGGTGAAAGTGAAGGTGAAGTCAAAAGTAAAAGTGAAGGTGAAGGTGAAAGTAAAAGTGAATGTGAAAGTTAAGGTGAAAGTGAAGTCAAGTGAAGGTGAAGACGGAAGGTGAAGGTGAAGGTGAGGGTGAAAGTGAGGGTAAAAGTGAAAGTGATGTCAAGTGAAAATGAAGGTGAAAGTAAGGGTGAAGGTGAAAGTGAATGAAAATGAAGGTGAAGGTGAAAGTGAAGTCAAAAGTGAAAGTGAAAGTGAAGGTGAAAATGAATGTAAAAATGAAGATGAAGGTGAAAGTAAAGGACAAGGAAAATGAAGGTGTAAGTGAAAGTGAAGGTGAAAATGAATGTAAAAATGAAGATGGTGAAAGTGAAGGTGAAAATGAATGTAAAAGTGAAGATGGTGAAAGTGGAGGTGACGGAAAAGTTAAAAGTAAAGGTGAAAGTGAAGATGAAGGTGAAAGAGAAAGTGAAGATGAAAGTGAAGGTGGAGGTGAAAGTGACAGTAAAAGTAGGGAGGGCAAAAGTGAAGGTGACTGAAAGTAATTGTAAAGGTAAATGTGAAAGTGAGAGGGTAAGGTTGCAAGTGAAGGTGAAATGGAAATTCAAAATGAATGAAAGTGAGTGTGAAGGTGAAGGTGAATGTGAAAGTGAGCATGGAAGTGAATATGAAAGTTAATGTGAATATCAGAGTGAACTGAAAGTGAGGGTAAAAAATGAATAGGAGAGTGAAGATGAAGGTGCCAACAAAGACAAAAATATGTGAAGTAAAATGGAAGTGCCCAGTGCGGAGAGAGAGAGAGAGAGAGAGAGAGAGAGAGAGAGACTAAATGCATGAATTGCAAGCGAGCCTCTGTGCATAACAAAAGGAGGAGGAAGTCTAGGGGGGAGTCCAGATGTCGCTTTTATCGGACTTTCGCATTTTTCGGACTGGCTTGGGCCCCAATTAGTCTGATATAGTGAGGTTGTACTGTATGTATATGTATATATATATATATATATATATATATATATATATATAGGCTGTACACACAGCAAAAAAACTATCGTTACAGGGGGGGGGTCCAATGTGTTTCATACTGAACAACCTGGCTGTCTCGCTAGGGTTGGTAAGCCTGACAGTGGGTGAGTTGCCAAATAGGACGAGGTAGAAATATGCATGGGAGAAGCAATGGATATAGCTTATAATAAATATGCAACAAACACACGCAGGGATACCAATGGAGGAGGCTGTTATCAAAAACCTTCATTCGTGTGTCATTTTATATTGCGCAGAAGGTGTAACGATAGTTTCTTTGTTGTGTGTACATATATACAGTAATCCCCATACTATCCGGACACCCACTTTCTGGACATCCCCACTTACCGGATATTTTGGTCCCGGGATCCAATATTCCCAAAATGGGCCAAAAATCGCAAAAAATTAGAAAAAATCCAACTTTTTTCCACCCGTAATTTGAACTCGGAGTGGGCCAGCTGTGTTTTGGTGCGTAGTTCCGCCGCCATCCGCTAGAGCACCCCTGCATCCTCCCCAGTTACCGCCCGTCTCTTGTTGTCAGTGCACACTCGTGATCATGGCCGTCCACATGCTCACTTCTGTGGTGGTGCTTTACCTGCTGCAGGCTATGTTGCTGCTCTTGTGCCTCTTGTTAGTGTGTGTGATGATGGCCCTGCTGCCTGAGAAGAGGAAGAGAGTGGTTTTGACTCTGGAGAAGAAGAGGGAGATATTGGACAGGGTGGACGCGGGATGGTCTGCCTCATGCATCCTTCGTGAATTCAGCTTGGCCTGATCTACTTTGTTTGATATCAAGAGATCCCGCGACAATCTCATGCAGTACACGGCTGCCTTCTCTTCGAAAAGCAAATGCAACGTGGAGAGGAAGATGATGTTTTCTTCCAAGTATGCTGAAGTCGACAGCTCCACGTTGATTTGGTATCAACAGCAACATGCTGCTGGTGTGCTGGTGCGTGGCACGGAGCTGAAGGCTGCTGCTGAGAAGTTCGCAAGGCTTCACGACGCCCTAGACTTCAAGGCATCCGAGGGTTGGCTCTTTGCGTTCAAGTTACGACATGTCCTTACCAACCGTAAGTCTCATGGCGAAGCTTTGGACGCCAACGAGGATAGAGTAGAGGAGTTTTGGCACAAGGTGAAGCACTTGATCGACAGGGAGGGCCTCACTCTCGGTCAAGTCTACAACGCTGACGAAACTGGTTTATTCTATCGCTCTGCCTACGAACACTCTTGCCAAGGAGACAGAGAAGCGTGTACCTGGCCGCAAGCTCTCCAAGCAGTGGATATCTGCTTTGTAATGTGCCAGTGCTAACGGCATGCACTGGCTTAAGCCCATTATTGTTGGCCGTGCAAAGCAGCCTCGGTGTCTTCGTGGGGTGATGGATGTCCTTCCTGTCGTTTGGTACCATTCTTTGAAGGCATGGTTCACTGCCCACATCTTCAAAGACTGGTTCCACCGCCATTTTGTCAAGGAGGTTATCCATTACCAGACGGAGAAACTGAGAATCCCACACGACCAGGTAAAGGCCCTCCTCCTCCTCAATAATGCACCTGCTCACCCGTGCAACAAGGACTTGGTGGCTGAGAATGGGGGCATTAGGTGCATGTTTCTGCCTTCTAATATGACTGCTCTTATCCAGCCAATGGACCAAGGAGTGATCGTGACAACGAAGAGGCTGTACCGACGGAAGTTCCTGGACAAGGTGATGGTTGTTCTCGAGGACGAGGATGAGCGCAGGGAGGGACGGGACATGCGAGGCCAGCGGACTTTGGAAAACCTTTGCCGCTACAACATCAAGTCTGCCATTTACAACTGGGCCAGTGCATGGAAGGAAGTCCCTGTCAAGACTCTAGAAAATGGTTGGTCTCGTCTGCTTCTCGGAACGGATGTGGAGCACGATTTTCTAGGTTTTGACGTGGATGACTTCCATGCACGTCTATGTGCGCATGGGGACGATGTTGATGTGGACGAAGTGCATGAGTGGTTGGATGACGATGGAACGATCCATGGTATCATACCATGTCTGATATCAAGATCGCATCTTCAGTTGCAGGTGTCCGTACCCAGCTTGAAGATTCCGACAAGGCTGGCGACGATGATGCGGACTCCTCTCAGCGTGACACTACTCCAGCCATCCCCAAGCTGAGCCCACTCTGGGAACACACACAGTTCTTTCTGGACTACCTGGAACACCCAGACTGCGACAGGGAGATGGGACCCTTGGGACTTGTGGAGGAAGTGCGCGCTTTCAGGCAGCGCATCATTAATAGTCAAACTCGTCGTCCCTTGCGTCAATCAACCATTGACAGCTTTTTCAGATCCGTGACCCCCGCAGTGCCCAGCCTTGGCTCCACTCCATTGCCTCCCTAAGACAGGCCCTCATCCTCCGAGCCACAGCCCAGCACATCAGGCATGGTGGAGTCACCACTTGACGTGAGTCTGTGCCCCTCTTCAGAGTCGCCTGCAGTGGGTAGTCCATCACCACGATCCAGCAACGCACCCCTAGTCCACCTGCATCAGCTACTCTCAGACTCTGACAGTGATTAAACGGCAAGAACTTCTCCACTAGACCACATGGGAATTTACAGTGTTGTGCAGTGAAAAAAAACAGTACATACAGTAGTGTTAAGAAATTAGAATTCTGAGTGCAAAGACTAAAGTGCAGAGTGCAACACTGATTTTATAGAGTTTCAATGTAGCCCAAATCAACTAGAGTGTGTTATGTTTAGAAAATGGATTTATGAGTGCAAAGACTTTAACTGCAGAGTGCAACACTTAATTCATTAAGGTACAATGGAGCGCAAGTAAGACTAGAATGCACAGTGTTAAGAGAATGGAATTCTGAGTGCAAATGACTAAGTTCAGTGCAAGACTTCATGTACAGTGTACTACAGGTTCTTCATGAACTCCATTTTACTGTCAGAGTCTGAGAGTAGGCGGGCTATTCATCGAGATGGCCAGGGGCTTGTCGTAAGTACCCAGAATGTTTCATGTTGTACTGTATTTTCCATACTTACCTCTAAAACCTCGTTTCACTCTTTTATGTCCCATATTGGTGTGAATAGGATCTTAGGTGCTATGCATGTGCAGTAGGGAGGTGTTTTTCTGAGTTAGGCTAGGTTAGGGTCCATAAGTACCAGTCCAGGAGCCAGGGACTTGTTGTAAGTACCCAGAATGTTAAATATTGTATAAACTCACCTCTAAAACCTCTTTTTGTGGTTCTGTTGCATTGGGTCTGGTTAGTACTTGGATGGGTGACCGCCTGGGAACACCAGATGCTGTTGGCATCCTTACATGTCAAGTGGGGTTGGTGGAGGATTAGTGCCCCTCCCTGTAAAACAATTAACTCTAAGCCCTTGGTCACCCCGTTTGGGATACATGGCGTCTGGCAGTGAATGAAAAAATGAATTTTATGTCCCTTATTGGTGTGATTTGGGTCTTAAATAGGTGCTATGCATGTCCGGAGGGAGTTGTATAGGTGTTTTTCTGAGTTAGGGTCCATAAGTACAAGTCCAGGAGGCTGGGGCCCACTATCCGGACGGGACCACTCTCCGGACATGCCTTTAGCTCTATTACGTCGGGTAGTGGAAGGATTACTTATGCATTTATATGTATATCATCATCATCACCAGCCATAACTAGTCCACTGCTGAACAAAGGCCTCCCCCAACCTTTTCCACGAATTCCTTGACTGAGCCAATCTTTGCCACGTTTTCCCTGCAAATTTCTCTGTCTCATCTCCATCTCCTGTCTGGCCTTTTTCTGCTACGCTTACAATCTCTTGGTGTCCAGTCAGTCAGCCTCTTGCTCCATCGGTTATCCCTTATTCTTGCTATATGGCCTGCCCACCGCCATTTCTGTTATGACTTTAGTCTGCTCTCTCACCCAAGTTGATCTTTTCCTGTCTCTTAAAGATATTCCCAACATTGACCTTTTCATTGCTCTCTGAGAATGGATTAATTTGTTTTCCATTGATTTTGTCAGTTTCCAGGTCTCACAACCATACATCATAGCTGGAATTATACATTTGTTAAATACTTTTCATTTCATACAAACTGGCAAGCTACTTTTCATAATGTCTCTATGTTTACCAAAAGCTTTCCATCCAATTGTAATGCGTCTTTTTATTTCGCTATCATGATCTTTTGTTAATTTTAGTATTTGTCCCAAGTAGTTGTACTCCTCAACACTTATATATATATATATACAGTAAAACCTCACTAGAACGGACTAATTGGGGCCAAAACCATTCCGAAAAATGCAAAATTCCGATAAAAGTGACATCCGGAGTTCCCCCTGCTAATCTGGACTTTTTCCGATATATCATACATTAGTCCAGATCACATGAACGGTATTTAAACTGTTTTGACTGCCATTGCGGTACTGTACTGTGTTATAACTTCACTACATTAAGCAAATGCTGTAATATATATAATAATACAGTAATCCCTCTAATATCCGAACGCCCAATATCCGAACATCCCCACTAACCGGACATAAACCTCCTGGGATCCAGTATTCCCAAAATGGGCCAAAAACCGCAAAAAATTCGAAAAAAATCTGACTTTTTTCCCTCCCATAATTTGAAATTCCCGCCTGGCGCCAAACAGCTGTTACACCATGGTCCCTTCACCCCTTCCTTCCTCCCCCTCCCCCCTCCCCTGTCAGGTTGCCATTTGGTATTTTTCATTACCAAGTGTGGGCCAATTTGGTAATGAAAAATTCGTTTGGTAATGAATTAGAATAATGCATTACCAAATGGATTTTTCACATGTATGAGGATACACAGGATGGAGATGGTGGATTGTTTGCTCTCTCTGATTAATCAGCTACCCTACATAGTGTGAAAATAATCAACATGGTGTTAGTTATAAGGAGAGTGATTACATGTATTTCCACTTGTATATATAATTAGTGAAGAATATATGCTAGCTTTACGAATTTGGTAATGAAAAGTTATATTTGACAATGAAAGTTGAGGAGATTGGTAATGTGGCTGTTGCGATCTGGCAACTCTGTTACCCCACCAACATCAACAGTCACAGCTTAACTCCGATGGAGAGCAGATACTCATAACAGTGCAAGCCACAGGTGCTTGTTTTTTGTGAATAAACAGTGAATAAACTGCAATACCTTGCCACTAAAACACACAGGAATTTACAGTGTTGTGCAGTGTTAAGAAATTGGAATTTAGAGTGCAGAGGATTAACTGTGGACTGCAAACTGGCGGTTCAAACCAGTCCAAGACCAAGGGACTTGTAAGTACCCAGAATGTTTAATATTGTATAAACTCACCTCTAAAACCTCATTTTATGGTTCTTTTGCATTTATTTCAGTCTTTTATGTCCCTTATTGGTGTGATTTGGGTCTTAAATAGGTGCAATGCATGTCCAGAGGGAGTTGTATAGGTGTTTTTCAGAGTTAGGGTCCATAAGTACTAGTCCATAAGCTGGGGCCCAATATCCGGACAGGACCACTATCCGGACCTGCCTATGGCTCTATTGATCCGGATATTGGAGGGGTTACTGTACTACAGTAATCCCGCATATTTCGCGGTAGTTACGTTCTTGTAACCCCCGCGAAAATTTAAATTCGCGAATACTCTGTTAACAATTGAATCTTGCACTTGTGTCCACCATGCTGCCCATCACACAGTCCATGTCCATACTGATTGCGAGACAATTCGCCATCAGACAATTCCCCGTCAAAACATGGACGATTCCCCTTCAGAGCAATTCGCACCCTGGACGATTCCCCGCCATTTTATAAATATACTAATCAATACTTTTATAAATATACTTATTATTAATTAATCAATACTTTAATAACTATATTTCAGGGGGATCCAGCAAAGTCTATGTTCAGTAGCGTAGGTTCTGGATATTATTTTTTAGTTGCTCCTTTAGTCAATAATTAACTTGTTTCTTCCTCGCTGTAGTCGCCTTTGAATTATATTCTAGCGTCACCCATAGCTATCTTCATTAATGAAGGCGAATTATCTTGTGTTTGTTGTGACTGCGAATTGTCCCGAAACCTCCATACTCATCCCGAAATACCTTCTTACAAGATTGAAAGCACATACAGTACTCCATTATGAAGGAAAAACGTAAACACCGAACTGTAATACACAATTATCTACACATTTATTCACAAAACAGTACAAAATGAAAAGATGCATTAACTGGTGATAGCAAACACTCCCACGGTCGTTTCTTAGCTTGTCCAGTAACACAAATTTCTCTGCTAAGGTCATAACTTTTCTTGATCGTTTTGTCACTTTGGAGTTCTTACTAATTGTATTATTAGCCTTTGGTGAGGCTGGCTTACGTCCTGGGGCCATGTGGAAAGCAAGTGGGAGGCAAGAGGCTCATATCATAGTGCAGTTACAAGAACACCACACACGTGAGGCAGTCAGGCGTGGACTGAGGAATACGGGGCAGAGAGCAGTGTTGCCATACCCAAACAACGAAATTATGCTAGGGCAGTGAAAAAATTATGCTAGATTGAGCAAATTTGTTACAAGTAAAAAATGAATTATGCTAACTAGAAGCTAAATGATAAAATTCTATACATATTCATGCTACACATTAATTATGTACTGTTTACTATGAAAATATTAAAATGAACCTACATACATTAAGGGGTAAATATCGGTTTTCTGCCCATACTGCTTTTTCCCACGAAACTTACGTTTTTCTGATGGATTTTGATGTGATTCATTCGATTTTGAGCATCATTTCCGTCGGAAATAACAAGATTTTGAGATATGACCCCCCCCATCCCCCTGCAACACTGGGGGATCTTTGGGGAATCGGGGGTCATAGGGAGGGGGGGAAACACAGAAAATGGTCATTTCCGACTGAAATGAAGCTGAAAATCGAATGAATCATACCAAAATCCATTGGAAAAACCTAGGTTTCATGGGTAAAATAAAAGCTCAAACTTATCCTAACCAAACCTAACCGAACCTAACCTAAAACCTAACCTAACCTAATCCAACCTAACCTAACCTAATCCAACCCAACCAAGCCCAAACTGAAAGTAACCAACTATTCAAACCTTACATCTTCTTACCTTTTTCGTCTCTCTCTCTTTCTCTCTCTCTCTCTCTCTCTCTCTCTCTCTCTCTCTGATTTGTAGCTTTTATAAAATTATTCCAAAAATATTCCATTCCATTCTATATTATGCTAAAATGATTCTAAAACTTCTAATATGCTAAAAAATATTCCAGACTCGAAAATTTGATCAAAATTATGCTAAAAGAATAAAATTATGCTAGATATGGTAACACTGGCAGAGGGGCCACGGGAAAGGGACAGAGGGTGGCGTGAGTTTACCGCGCTACAATTGGAAGTTGCGGGAATTTCACATTTTTTTGTTTTCTGTATATTCAAGGATATTTTAGTTGAACTTATTAATGCTATGAAAATCCGCGAGAGGGCAAAACCGTAAACAAAAAATCCGCAAAAAATGCGGGATTACTGTATAATATACACTGATAAACCTGTCTTTTATTTACCTGATCGTGGTGAACATAGCTGAAGTGGTCAGGCAGTCCAGACTGCTTCTGGCTTTATCGGACTTTTTCCGATATACAGTATAAGAATTTAGTCCAGTAGCTCCTCAGGTCCGATAAAAGCAAAGTCCGGTCTACTGAAGTCCGTTATATCGAGGTTTTACTGTATATATATACAGTAATCACTCCAATATCTGACGTAATAAGGCCATAGGTAGGTCCGGATATTGGTTCTGTCCGGAAATTGGGCCCCAGCTTATGGACTTGTACTTATGGACACTAACTCAGAGAAACGCCTATACAACTCCCTCTGGACATGCATAGCACCTATTTAAGACCCAAATCACACCAATAAGGCACATAAATGACTGAAATAAATGCAAAAGAAACATAAAATGAGGGTTTAGAAGTAGGTTCATACAATAATAAACATTCTGGTGACTGGCTCCTGGACTGGTACTTATGGACCCTAACCTAGCCTAACTCAGAAAAACACCTTCTTACTGCACATGCATAGCTCCTAACACCCTATTCACACCAATAAAGGACATTAAAGAGTGAAATGAGGTAAGTATAGTATGGAAAAAAGTACAGTATGAAACATTCTTATGTCCGGATAGTGGGGATGTTCGGATATTGGGCGTCCGGATATTAGAGTGATTACTGTATATGTATATATATATATATATATATATATATATATATATATATATATATATATACACACTCAACCCCCTGCTATCGCGCCTAATTGGTCATAGGAAAAGCGCGTAATAGCTGAATACGCGATAGCTGAACTGAACAATCAATGGGAAAATTTCTAGTTGGTTTTTTGGTGGCCCATTTTTCTAACTTTTAACCACTTTATGCCTACGATTTCCTGCCAGTCTCTCCTCTAACATGAAATAAAGCATTATTATATTAATAATGACAGTATAATGAATAAATAAACAACATAAAAGGCCATCAAACATTTATAAGGATTACGGCTTGGGTGGTTTGATGGGTTCCGAGGCTTGGGAGTGGCTTAGTTGCCGCCAGATCTCTTTGGCTGTCTCCATTTCTTTAGTGTCCACAGCTAAAGGAGGTATCACATGGTACCTTATATCAGGAATGGCTGAGGAACATTTAAGTGGAACAAAACTTGGACGCTATCACACATGTTCCTTACACTGTCGTCAGAGCCCCGTCTCAGTTGTAAACACGTGATTACTTTATCGACATCACAGTTTTTTCGGCATAAGAAATATTAACTCTTTATAAGGGTTTCAAAACGATTGATATTTATTCTAAAATACAATATTAATAAGTATTCAGTGTTAGGCTAAATTTCAATGCTGTAGTACGATATATTCTTTCGAGCCGAATGGGTTTTGGTCACTGTTTTGCCCGTCGTGTCCTCAGCAGGAATCCGTTCAGATGCATTCCAAATGCCCGTGCTATAATCGGGAATTTTACCACATTACCGTTCCGATTAACCATCGTAATCTCTGCAAACCTCGTATGAAGTGCCGTGTGAATAAGTTTCGCTTAGCCTGTCTTCAAACTCGATGCATGATAGTGGTCTTGGGGTGCGTGATAGCATGTACGGTTGTGCATTTGATGTGTGCGTGATAGCAGATAAACGTGATAGCTGAACGCGCGATAGCAGGGGGTTGAGTGTATATATATACGCACACACAGACACACACTGTAAGATGGGGCTATTCGACTCACTTTCGGCTATTTTTCATTGTACAATACTAAGGTTTGTAGTGCAAACAATACTAAGGTTTGTAGTGCAAAATTTAGGGCACTTAAAAAACTTCACTGTATGGGTAATGAAACACAAACAGTTCAGCTTCATATGTGAAAGTGGATTTTAACATAGAAAAGCACAGAAAAGGCATATTTGAAAAGTAATGTTTATTAACACTTTATGTGGGGCAACTGGACTCAGTGGGCTTTCCTTTAGTGAAACAGAGTTTTCATTCAGGTCGTTTCAACCTCAGTATTGTCCTTTGGTTGTGTGCCTTCAGGATACCTGCCTCTCCTCTCCCCCAGCTTCAGTTCAGATCGAACTAGCCAGAAATTTGGTAATATACATCGATTGTTCCTCTTCCAATCCATGACTTCAGCCTTGTAGATAACATATGGACTAAAGTGCTTTCCAATGGCAGTGATGGAAAACACGTTTGATGTTGAACTCTTCATCGTATTCATGATACTCTCCACATATTTTATACCACTCTAGAATATCTGCAGCTTTCCCCTAGGATCATCAGTGATGTTGGTTTTGTCATAGTTACTGATGTTTGCAGGAGGTACTGTACTCCCCAAAGGCTGTCGTCTAGCATTTAAAAGTAGACCACTACAACCTCTTCAGAGATAGCAGCCCACTTCCTTGAAATATATTGGCATATCCTGGAGGACAGCAGGAATTTATATCTCTTCAGGAAGTCATGTACCCAGTCTGTACTTGAAATCTGCGATGTAGTGTCTTCAACTGTCCAGGTAGTACTTAATGAAGTTGCAGCATATAAATTGCCCCAAAGTGCCAAGTCAGACTGCCCCAGGGGGCCCGAGTCAAATTGCCCCTTTAGTCTAAAAATTATAATATTAAACAGAAGCAGCTAACTTACTTTGGTAGGTGGATAAACATTAATGACACACAGCTTGTTATTATATATCCAAGTGACAGCAGAGGAAAATCGTCTTTATTGCTGTAAATTACGGCTTAAAAAAATGTGAAGATAACAGGAATGAAAAACTGATTACGGTTCACCTACCTTCAGCAAGCTATCCCTAAATCTCATTTACAGTATAAATTATGGGTTTTAGAATATACAGTGGAATCACCTAAATCGCGGTCTTATGAGACTGGCCACATGTCGCAGTTTGAGTATTTCATGATGCAGAAATAACTAATCTTTTGGGAAAAATTATTTATGAGTCCGTCATTTTGAAAAAGTTACCCCCCTTACCCCCAGCCTACATCAAACTGGTCACCAACCAACACTAACAGCCAGGAAAGGAAACTGATAAAGCATGTAATGGAACTGAACAATATTTATTGTAAGACTCTTACATGACTCTGACTGATGACATTGCTTGAATGGACGGGGGATGGGGGAGGGGTTCCAAGGCTTGAGGCGGACTACAGTCTCATAGTCCAGGTGCTGGCTTAGTGCAGATTTGTCTAGATATACATCTCGTCACCTGCTGTGATAATGATTGGTTGATAAATAAAATAATGCTTTAATTGTACTATCTATCTATCTGTTGCCAGATGCCTTAATCCCTTATACGGGGTGGCCACAAACAAATTGCCTCCACGTCACCCTGTCTCCTGCTATTTCACTTCCCTGCTCCCAGTTCACACACCCTTCTCTCAATCCAAACAATCCAAATGTTAACAAAATATTCTGGTCAACCCTTAATTCATTCAAAACTAACTTCACTACCACTTTTTCCATTCCACCATTACAGTCCCTCAATGAAAATCTAGTAAGTGACCCACGTGGAAAAGCCAACCTTCTTGTTGACATTTTTTCAACAAACTCAACCCTAAATACAAAAAAACACATTATTCCTGTACTTGATTTTGATTCCCCTCAAATACCACCTTTCATGATTCACACCAGATACAAGCTGTATTACAAAATCACTCAGCAGACAAAGCTACTGGTCCAGATGAAATTCCTTCAATAGTACTTAAAAATTGCTCCTCAGTGTTGGCTCCTGTATTAGCAAAATATTTCCACTTATGGATCCGTACCTCAATTTTTCCAACCTCTTCGAAAGAAGCAAATATCCATCCTGTTCCTAATAAGGGGGCAACTTCTGATCCATCAAACTATAGACCAATTGCAATAACTTCCGTTTTCAATAAAGTTTTTGGGACACTAATTAACAAATACATAGTCAAGCATCTGGAAATCAATAAATTAATCAATGATCAGCAGTATGGATTTAGACAAGAATGTTCAACTGTAGATATTCTTTGCCTACTTGCCCATGAGCTTAACAAAACAATAGACCAACACGGTGAAACACACACAGTAGCACTTGATATTTCAAAAGCATTTGACTGAGTATGGCACCAGGCCATATTGTCTAAGATGTCACACTATGGCCTTGCATGACTGGTTCCTCTAATTTCTTCATACCATCATAATAGAAAAATACAGGTCCTGGTAGAGGGAATTTATTCTCAGTTTCATTCCATAAATGCTGGTGTACCTCAGGGATCAGTTTTGGCTCCAACCCTCTTTCTCATTCATATTAATGACCACTTATCGCTCAGCACAACCCAATACACTCTTATGCTGATGACTCGACCCTTCGTAGTTCTTTCACATTTAGTACCTCCTTTACACAATTTGATAGTATAAATTCCCATATAAACACAACAAGTTCTCTGAACCAGGACCTTTCTAAAATTAATCAATGGGGACAAAAAAAATCTGGTCTCATTTAATGCTCAGAAAACTAAATACTTTAATTTCTCCAACAGAAAGAATCCCTCAGACTTTCACATAATTTTAAATGATGTCAGTACTCCCATATCCACTACAATTGATATCCTAGGTGTTACTCTAAACCCCAACCTAAGCTGGATAGCTTATGTTAAATCCCTTGCTAAAAATGCTTCCAAAATATTGGGACTTATGTACAGAGTTCGTGAGTTCTTCACTGATGAGCAGCTGGCTACAATATACAAAAGTCATGTGCGTTCTCAGATCGAATACTGTTCACCACTGTGGAGTGGATGTGGAGCGGTTGCATTGAGGCAGTTGGACAAAATTTGAAATAAAACCACTAGATTAATCAATAATCCTGCCATAACGCAGGACTTTCCTCCATTATCAGTACTTAGAGATGTTGCTTCTTTAGCATTATTTTATCGATATGTTTACCGTAAGTGCTCTGACGAACTGGCTTCAATTGTGCCTGCCCTTCACATTTTCTCCCGAAATACTTGGGCAGCTGGGAGCGCCCATGAACTCACACTCTCTCCCCTGCAATGCAGAACCTCTGCTTATCAAAATTCGTTTATCCCCAGAACTACTACTCTCTGGTAATTCACTTCTTGAGAGTTGCTTCCCACATACATTTAATCCACTCAGATTTAAATCCAATTGTTGTAAGTATTTTATGAATGAGGATGCCTTTAGGCGCATGGACTTATTTTTTTATTCTTTTGTTTTTCCTTCATTATCAAAAAATATATATATATATATATATATATACAGTACCCTCGCATCCAACACGGTAATATTGTCATGCATGGGTCCCGTGTTGGACCAAAAACGTGTTGGACAAACAACAGAGCTTATGGGGAAAAATGAATTATGTCAGCAACCCTAGGAAAAGTCACCCTATATACCTAACATATACCTATACATATATTAGTACTGCTGTAATTATAATGAATGGTACTGTACTATGAATGATAACTAACCTTTTAGGATAGTGTTGGTGGGCTTGTTGGGAATGGAAGGTGGTATCCGAGGCTGTAGGTAGTCCTACTGGGTCCCTGGAGGATGGCTGCTGGCGTCACTAGCGGGTAATGGCTGCTGCTCCTCCTCAACCTCCCTCATAAATCCTTTGAAATTCTTCTCCCCTTTCTTCTGCCTCTCGATGAATTCTAACTTGGTGGCCTGAGGGAGGTGCCGCCACTTCTTGGGGTTCTCAGAAGGCTTCCTAGGCATCATGAGCTGAGTAAAATGCAGTAGCAAGGGCAGAAAATGCAGCAAGAAAAAAGCACAGTCCAATGCGAATTATGAGACTGAGTGGTGATGTGGCGGGAGAAATTTAAACAAAACATCACGTGAGAGCAGAAACGTTTTTCATTGGGCAACATCATGATCACGTCACGATAGCGGGCGAGGGAGGCTACTTGATCGGAAGTTTTGATTGGCTGTCAGCGTCACGGGAAATGACAGTGTTGGACCAGAGGTGATCGTGCTAGAGGCGAACTCTGTGGATTTCGCCCACTTCTCGGAGCTCCATCAGTGTTATGCTTAAGCACCCGTTTTACAGTACTTAAATCGTACTAATTTTTTGCTCTCCGTGCTGGGCGCGAATCGTGCTGGACAAATGCGTGTTGGACGCGAGGGTACGTATATATATATATATATATACCTCTCCACTCCATCCCTCCTTCTCATCCTTGGCCTTCCTCTCCCTCTGTCCCCCTCCACCTCACTCACATACACTCCTCTTGTCAGTCTCTCACTCTCCATCCTCTTCATATGGCCAAACCACCTCAGTCTGTTTCCTCTCCAAATGGCCAAACCACCTCAGTCTGTTTCTCCTAACGCATCCTATCACATCCACATCCACACCACAACGCTCCTTCACATCCTCATTTGTCAGTCTGTTTCTCCATGTGACTCCACAGGCCCCTCTCATATAATTCATTTCCACTGCTCTCACCCTTGACTTGTGTCCCTCCAACAACGTCCAAGCTTCACATCCATGTGTTAGAGTTGATATTCCAATACTGTCATGTAATAGCTTTTTCACTTCCATGTTCACTTCCCTGTTTCATATCTCTGCCTTCAAGCAACCAGCAACTTTTCTTCCTTGTTGTACCCATTCTAGCACTTCACCCTCCAAACTTCCATCCTTACTCGTCACACTACCCAAGTACTTAAATGTACTCACGTTTTCCATTTCCTCCTCATTCAGTCTCACTGTACATTCACTGACTTCACGTCTCTCGAAAACCATAACTTTACTCTTCCCTACATTCACCTTTAGATTCCATTTCTTACACACTTTCCCAAACTCATCCACCAAGCCTTGCAGCTCCCCTTTGTCTTCGCTTAACAACACAGTATCATCTGCAAACAACAGTACAGGGAGTTTCCAAACACTATCTATCTATCTATCTATAGCCCGACGCCCTAATCCCGCAAAGGGTGGCCGCAGACAAAACGCCTCCAAGTCACTCTGTCACCCACCATTTGACTCCCCTCCCCCCAACTCACCCCCCCCTCCCTCATATACCTCTCAACTCCATCCCTCCACCTCATCCTCGGTCTACCCCTCCCTCTCCCTCCCTCCACCTCACCTACATACACCCTCTTAGTCAGTCTTTCATTCTCCATCCTCTCCACATGTCCAAACCACTTCAGTGTATTTCCAAACACTGCCCTCTCTAATTAGGGCCACTTCAACATCCACTGCCCTACCTTGTATATCTTTTATAATCCCATCCATATACTGATTGAACAACCATGGAGACCCACACGCACTGCAACCATAGCACCATCATATATACTCTTCACAGCATTCAGCAACTTCCCATCTACTCCATATATTCTTAATACTTTCCACAATCCTTGTCTATCCACCCTGTCATATGCTTTCTTCAAATCCATGAAAGCCGCATACAGTACAACTTCTTTCCCTTCTCTAGAAACTCTTCCACTTAAGAATTAAGAATGAATATCTGATCTACACAACCTCTTCCCTTCCTAAAGTCTCCCTGTTCTTCTCCAACTAATTCCTCTGTTATTTCCCTAACTCTGTCAACATGTATACTTTTCCTATTACACTAAGAAGACAAATGCCTCTGTGATTACCACACACTTCTTTTTCCCTTTTTCCATTGTACATCATCATCATCATCCAATCCTACGTTGCCCCATGAGGAGTGTAGGAACCTGGGGCTAGGCAGTTGGTCCTGACATTTAAGATGAGAGTGACCAACCTCACTCATCCCTGAGTGGCATTACATGAGCAATAAACCCCAACCACCCCTTAGATATAAACCTTCACTGGCTCAGTCTGATTGAAGCACATTAATTATCCACTAAACCACCAGGTGCCAAAATTGGTTATGTGGTTACCACCCAGCTTAGTAAATGGTTTCCTGGTGTACAGGAAACCATTTGGCTTGTCGCTCACTGTAGAGTCGCCCACAGACGGAAGGAAGAGAAAAGAATGAAGGAAAGAAAGACAGAAGAGGGAGTGTAAAATCACCCGTAGTCAGAAAGATGAGGAAAGACTGAAGGAAAGGAAGACAGAAGAAGATGGAAGGAAAGAAGGATGGAGGAGAGGAAATGGCAGACATCCAAGAGAGCACTACATTAAATGAGTGGATGGTGAGTGCCCCCACCTATACCTGACTTCCAGTCCTCCGGGGCTGTACCTTCCTCCCAGGCCAATTTGCACAAATTCCACATTCATTCTACTACTATCTAATTGTACTATCTATCTCTATCTACTGCCAGATGCCATAATCCTATATGGGGTGGCCATTTGACTTTGAGTTGTTTGTTTTACGGGGAAGGGCACTAATCCTCCACCAACCCACTTGTTGACACGTAGGGAGCACGTATGGTTTGGTTATATGGTTACCACCCAGTGTTGTAAATGGTTTCTTGGCTTACAGGAAACCATTTGGCTTGTCACTCAGTGTAAAGCCGCCTGTAAAGGAAAGAAAAGCAATAAGAATTGACAGGAAAGATGGGTGAAATAGGAAGAGAGGAGTAAAGACACAGAAAAAGAATGATAAAGGCTATGGAAGAAGTAGGCAGCACAACATCAAATGAATGGATGATGGTCGCTTTGTTAATTTGAGCAACAGAAGATTTCCATTTTAATCCTCATCTCTACATGTGTAAACATTGAGATAATCGTCAAATTGTAATGTTGCCAAACCAAACTGTTGGTAGCCACAAAATTGTGGGGGCGCTGTGTTCCTTTATCTGTGCTTTTTTGTCCTTATTTATGGTCTGATTCTGATGCAGTCGGGTGCAATAACAATGATGGGCCTTCTGTGCGACTTTTCTGACTCCCTTGTGATAACCAAAAAGAAAATTATGGGTTATTATGGTCAAGAGAGCAAGGTGGTTTGTGAGTGAGTGAGTGAGTGTTGTCGGCTTTGACAGGCAAGTTTCATGTACAGTATTTGGCCCACATCCATATAGGGAGGTATGGAAACCATTTTACCACAGTTCTGGATATCAAGAAGAACAACAATGTTTGAATTCAACCAAAACTTCATCAAACTTAAAAACTGCGAGCAAAATAGGTAAACACTGCTAGTGTTAATCATTCTAGCATTGTCTGGCAACTCATCTCAGATCTTGATATGCTTCAGAATTTGCCTAGGCACCCACCGTCCACTCACTTAATCCAGTGCTGCTTTCAGGTGCCAGGTGTTTGCCCATTACTCTCCTCCATCCTTCTTTTCTTCCATCCTCTTCTGTCTTTCTTTCCCTCATTCTTTCCTCGTCCTTGTGCCTACGGGTGACTTTACACTCCCTCTTCTGTCTTTCTTTCCTTCATTCTTTCCTCTTCGTTCTGCCTGTGGGTGACTCTATAGTGAGTGACAAGCCAGATGGTTTCCTGTACACCAGGAAACCATTTATATACTACTCTGGGTGGTAACCATATAACCAAATTTTGGCGCCTGGTGGTTTAGTGGGTAATTATGGCGCTCCAATTGGATTGAGCCAGTGAAGGTTTATATCCAGGGGATGGTTGGGGTTTACTGATCATGTAATGCCACTCAGGGATGAGTGAGGCAGGTCACTTTCATCTTAAATGTCAGGAATAACTTGCCTATAGTAGCCGCAGCGAGAAATGAACGCTGTGGTGGGGCAGGCGGGATGACCGGGGATTCCCCCACTGTAGCCATATCCACATGTCACCGACCATCGGCCACCGCTGCAGCCCCGCTCCATGATCCTTACCCTGTGTCTCTGGCTTTCTCTTTCTCTCTTGGTTTCTATATAAACTGGTGTATTTCCGAAACTAATTATGAAATTATTATGACTTTTGTTTCACACCACCACTGAGGTAAAAATCAAGGAGAGTTTTCTGTATAAAGGTTTCCCCCCCCTCCTAAATGTGGCATATGAGCGGGGGAGTGCGGCCTTGCCGATACCTACGCCTGACCTATAATTATACACTCGCCAGAACTGACCTGCCCTCAGACAAGGGAGGGGGGAAACCTTTATACAGAAAACTCTCCTTGATTTTTACCTCAGTGGTGGTGTGGAACAAAAGTCATAATAATTTCATAATTAGTTTCGGAAATACACCAGTTTATATAGAAACCGAGAGAGAAAGAGAAAGCCAGAGACACAGGGTAAGGATCATGGAGCGGGGATGCAGCGGTGGCCGATGGTCGGTGACATCCTACCTCTATGGTCGGTGACATGTGGATATGGCTACAGTGGGGGAATCCCCGGTCATCCCGCCTGCCCCACCACAGCGTTCATTTCTCGCTGTGGCTACTATAGCCCCGTGCTGCTACGCTCCTCATGGGGCAACATAAGATTGGATGATAGATGGATAGATGGATTTGCCCACCTGACACAAAGAGGAACATCCCGTTTTCATACAGTCTTACTTATTAAGAAGCCACCATTTGTGCAAACTTAGCATAATAGATGCTCCAAAACACATTGGAAAACATTCACTTTCAAGGTTGCAGTTGCGAATTACTTGTAATTTCCACAAATAACTGATATTGCAAACTATTGCATGATGCTGCAGCGTATTATGAATTCGTTGTTTAGAAATGGATGATTTAGGAGATTCCACTGTCGTACCATATGAAAAAGTCATTTATACCCCTATTTACACTGTCTAGATCACCTGAGTCTCTCTACTTTTTATTGAGTCTAATTGCCCTAGGTGAGTCGAATGGTCCCATCTTACAGATTCATTCGTTTGTTCATTTTTGAAGGCTCCAACATGCTTGAATGTGTCAGCCTTAGTCACCCAGTGGCAGCTCTCCATGCTGCTCAATCTCTGGCAGCTTCCCTCTTCAGCCACTCATCCCTGAGGCCACACAGTGACCTTGTCTCAGGTCTTTTTTGGTCTGCCTCTTGCAACCCTTCCCCTATCATTAACACTTTTCACTTTCTGCACCCATTTATCATCTCCCATCCTCTCCACATGCCCAAACCATCTCAATCTACCTCTCCTCATCACAACACCGATACACTCCAGTCCCATCCTACCCCTCAACTCTTCCATCATAAACCTAGCCGCCCCAGACCTCACCCTCTGGGACGCATTGCACATCCACCTAATCATTGTCATTTCTGTATGTTTGAGCTTGCATATATCCTCTTCCTGTACTGCCCAAGTCTCACTACCATACAGCATTACACTCCAAACACATACATATATACACAGGTATAGATAGATAGATGGATAAATGTGTATATATATATATATATATATATACAGTATATATACAGTATTCTGTATATATATATATAAAGTTGCAGGCATTAGCAGAATGGGTGGTGTGGGTAACAGAAAAATATATATAAAGTTGCAGGCATTAGCAGAATGGATGGTGTGGGTAACAGAAAAATTTACTAATAATATGAAATGGAAAAAACAATAGAACTGAGATTGAAATGGTATGGACTACATATACATAGGGTAGCAAAAAGAAATTGGAAGTGGCATCGGAGGCGCACCATATATGATTTGGAGGAAAAGAGTGAAGCAGTGTGTTAGTGAGATAAAGAGGAGGGAAAGATGAATATTTGATAGAGTGAGAGAGGTATGTGAGAGCAATGAAGCCAGGAGATGGATATGTCGTGGCCATTCTTTGCTTGGGGGGGTTCCCAGGAGAGAGTATGGCATCAGATAATTATGATGGTGATAATGGTGATCAACCATTGTCATTTCCATTCCCCATAGAAAATATATGATTAACACTCACCATTTGGATGATGAGTGGTTTTGGAAAGAGTGGAAAGGATAATATGTCAAACTTGTAATTGATTATATAGTAGTCATAGCCGAACTGTAGGTAATAGTGAGTACATATGTGAGGAGCTAACCTCAGTTCACATGTAGTCGATGATGGGAGAAGATAAAAGATGAGTCTGGGGTTGATTGTAGTTTTTATTCTCTTCAAAAGGGAAAGCTCAAGATTAACACGGAGTGTATTACACAAGAGCGTTTTGTGCTACCTAACTTCTCGCAGCCTCTCTCGCTAGACCCTCCTTCTCGCTGTCTCTCTTCCAGCCTCCTAACTCCTTCTGTCTTCTCCTCCTTTTTCTTTCCGTATATAAGAACTTCCATCACGTGGGGTACAGTGTCGTCGAATGTTCTAGAAGCCTGTTGATGTGTGTGTGTGTGTGTGTGTGTGTGTGTGTGTGTGTGTGTGTGTGTGTGTGTGTGTTCTTACGTAATTGTATCTTTACAGGAATGAGTCAAGCTCTCCGTGTCTTAAACCAATTTTATTGTCTATCTATCTATCTATCTATAGCCCGACGCCCTAATCCCGCAAAGGGTGGCCGCAGACAAAACTCCTCCAAGTCGCTCTGTCACCCACCATTTGACTACCCTCCCCCCTCCCTCATATACCTCTCAACTCCATCCCTCCACCTCATCCTCGGTCTACACACCCTCTTAGTCAGTCTTTCATTCTCCATTCTCTTCACATGTCCAAACCACCTCAGTGTATTTCTCCTAATCTTCTCAACCACATCCACATCCACCCCACAGCGTTCCTTCACTTCTTCATTCGTCAACTTGTCCCTCCACGTCACTCCACATGCTCCTCTCAAGTAACTCATTTCCACTGCTCTCACTCTTGACTTGTTCCCCTCTTGCAAGGTCCATGCCATGCTTCCATACGTCAGGGTAGGGATCACAATACTATCATGCAGTGACTTCTTAACTTCCATACTCACCTCCCTATTTCTCATCACTGCTTTCAGTGTACCAACAACCTTCCTTCCCTGCTGTACCCTTTCACGCACTTCATCCCCCAAAGTTCCATCCTTACTCATCACACTACCCAAGTACTTGAATGCACTCACATTCTCCATATCCTCACCATCCAACCTCACTGCACACTCTGTGACCTCATTCCTCTCAAACACCATAACTTTACATTTGTTTACATTAACTTTCAGATTCCTCCTCCTACACACTGTCCCAAATTCATTCACCAAACCTTGCAACTCCCATTCATCTTCACTCAACAGTACTATATCATCAGCAAACAGCAACACCGGAAGCTGCCAAATCTCACCCTCATTCATTAGAGCCACCCCCACATCCACTGCCCTACCCTGCACCTCCTTTACAACCCCATCCATGTATATTTTAAACAGCCATGGAGACATCACACAACCCTGTTTCAGTCCGACATTGAGATCAAAGAACTCACTCAGCTCACCATCCACTCGCACCGTAACCCTAGCTCCCTCGTACATACTCTTCACATCACTCAACAATTTCCCCTCCACTCCATATATTCTTAATACCTTCCACATACCTTGCCTATCTACTCTGTCATAAGCTTTCTCCAAGTCCATGAAGGCAGCATACACTTTCCTTCCCTTCTCTAGATACTTCTCCACTAAACATCTTAGAACAAATATCTGATCTACACACCCTTTTCCCTTCCTAAATCCCCCTTGTTCTTCTCAAACTAGCTCCTCTGTCATATGCCTAACCCTATCAATGAGTATTCTACCATATATTTTACCAGTCACACTAAGTAGGCAAATACCCCTATGGTCACCACATACTTCTCTCTCTCCTTTTCCTTTGTATAAAGGAACAATTATACCTGATTTCCAGTCCTCTGGAACCCTTCCTTCTTCCCAAGCCAATCTACACAACTTCCATATCCACTCCACAACAATCTCACCCCCATACCTCAGCATTTCGCCACACACTCCATCAATTCCTGGGGCCTTTCCCAACTTAATATTCTTCATCGCTTCCATTACTTCCGCCCTACTGATCTCTTCCTCCCTCCTCTCATCTCTTCTTCTCCCAGCCATTCCCCAACCACTTATACTCGCACTGCTCTCGCTCTCCACATTCAACAAATCCTCAAAGTGCTCCTTCCATCTCCTCAGTTTCTCTCTCTTCTCCACCAACAATCTATTATTCCTATCTTTCACTCCCCTACTATTTCCCCTTTCACACTGCCTTACTTTCTTTACCTCCTTCCAAAACAATTTCTTACTCTCCCTCCATTTCACACTCAGATTCCTCCCAAACTCCTCATCCACTTTCTTTTTACTCTCCTTCACCAGTCTCTTAACCTCCCTTCTCCTGCCCACATATACCTCTCTCTTCTCTCTCTCATCTTCTCCCCTACCTCTACTCGCTAACCATTCACTATATGCCTTCTTCTTTTGTTCCACAGCTCGTTTCACCTCATCATTCCACCATGCTGTCCCTTGCACACCCTTGCATCTCCTCCTCACTCCACAAACCGCCTCACACGCTGCGCCTATCTCTTCCGTGAATATCTTACATACGTCTTCCACCCCTTCCATCTGCTCTAGCTCATACCTTCCCAGTCTTTCTTCCACTTTGCTCTTGTACTCTGTCATTTTCTCACTATCTTGCAATTTCTCCACTCTTCTCACAGGAGTTGCTTCCTCCTGTCTTCCCCTACGTCTCCTCAACCACTTTCTTTGCAGCTCTACCTTGGCCATCACTAAGTGATGGTCTGAGACTCCATTTCCCCACCCTCTCCACACTCTTGCATCCAACACTTGTCTTCTCATTCGCTCATCCACACACACGTAGTCTATCATTGCCTTTTATTCAACAAGTTCACCATCCATCCTCCTCATTACTCTCCATGTATACCGGTGGATCATCTTATGCCGAAAGTAGGTGTTGGCTATTGCCAACCCCTTACAAGCCCAGATGTCCACCAAAGCACTTCCATTCCTATCTACGTGAGCTGGCACACCCCACTGACCAATCACTCCATCCACTCGTACATTCCCAACTTTGCCATTCATGTCTCCAATCAACAGCACTCTCTCGCTCCTCTCAGACTTGTCCATACACGCTTCTACACTCGCCCAAAACTCATCTTTCACTCTTGCCACTCGATCCTCTGTCGGGGCATACACACATACAATCGCCCACGCTTGTATACCTACTTTCATCCTCACCCATACAATCCTTGCACCCACTGTTCCATACTCTCTGATATTCTCCTTCCACTTCTTGCTTATCATCAGACATACTCCCTCTCTCGCCCTCTCATTTTCATTGTCTCCCGCACATATACCTAAACCATATTCCCATTATCTCACCCTTTCACCTTACCATTTAGTTTCAGTCAATCCACATATATCCACTTTTGCATCCTCAAGCACCTGGACAATCTCTCTCTCTTTCACTTCATCATTCACTCCTCTCACATTCCACGTTCCCACCCTAAGAATGTCCTTCGTCCGTTCCTTAGTCGTCAACGTATGGTCCGTCCGGGTCCGAGGCGCTTTGTTCGCTTTTTTAGTTAGTTCTTTTTACGGTGTGGGGCACTAACCCACCACCAACCCTTTTAGTCGCCTCGTACGACAAGCAGGGATACTGGGGGAGTATTCTTGAAACCCCCCTACCCCCAGGGTAGTGCATTCCACTGATCAAGTGCCCTGTTTGGGAAACTAAATTTCCTTACGTCTTTATCGTCTCTCTTTTTAAAAATGCAGTTTTTTTGTAGTGTCCTTTTGCTGATGCATCCCCAAAGGTTATGTAATCATTTATGTCTGTTTTCTCCTTTCCTGATATGCATTTATATAGCATAATCATGTCTTCTCTTTTCTTACTCTCCTTTAGTGTAGGTAGATTAAGTTTTTCTAGTCTTTCTTTGTAGCTTAGATCCCTTAAGCTTGGTACCCATCTTGTAGTGGCCCTTTGAACTTTTTCAATCATTTCTCTGTGGTTTTTGAGACGAGGACTCCAGACTACTGACCCATACTCCGGGGTTGAATGATGTTATTATCTTTCTTAGTGTGTGTGTGTGTGTGTGTGTGTGTGTGTGTGTGTGTGTGTGTGTGTGTGTGATAACATCAGACATCACAAGGCGCTGTACATTGCATATAGTGCTGTGTGTGACATACCTGCTGAGAGAGAGTGTGAATGTCACTTCCTCTGGCCCTTAAGTTTGACTTTGACTTAACCTCTAGACTACATATGTATGTTACTAGCTATTATGTGTTAAGATATTTTAGAGTCCTGACAAATATTCCCAAGTTAATAGATGTAAGCTGAAAAAGATGATTGAGACACTCTTGTATGTACAGTATAAGCTTTAATCTTTAAAATGCACAGAGCATTAGAATTCCTGATACGGTAGGGTGTGTACAGCACCTGACACTGATAAACAAATACTGCTTCTCATCTTTTATTTTTATTTTTTATTTTTTACTTTTTTCCAGTGGGGTGATATTACAGCTCTGGTGGTGAAGCAGAGGACTAAGAAAGGGACAGCCTTGATTGAGTACAAGACAAGACAAGCAGCAGTAAGTGTTTTCCTTTTTACTGATTCTGATTATCAGTCAACGTTACTCTTGTAGATAAAGTTGGATTCTCACCTACACAAATCACAGGACTGGGTTGTTGTACGTGATGGTGACCATCATGCACTCACTTGATGTAATGCTGCCATCTTCCTAAATTTTGAGTAACAAGCCTAATGGCTTCCTGTAACTCAGAAAACCATTGACAATACTGGGTGGTAACCATATAAGCAAGTGATGGGGTGGTGTGGAGCCTACTATGGTGTCCTTGTTAACTGGCTGAAGAGATGCAAATGCAACATCTATTCAGGAACCAAATCTCCACACAATTTCCTGTACTTTGCTGTGGTGAGGTATTGTCCATTTGCAAGGGAGCATTGGTTCACTGCACAGGTCACCCTGCAGTGGTGATTGCTTTCCTGCAGTTGATGGGTTTGCTGCTTGATCACACAGACTGGGATTGATCTACTCTGCAAGACTGAAAGAAAATATGGCTTAACTGATTTAAGTTACCAAGACTCAGTAACTTATGGTAAAAATTCAGCTGGGCTTGAAGCTCATAGGCCAGGACCTTTTCTTATTTTTCATCTCATCAACCTCAGTCTGCATCCTTCAGATGTTGCCTCACATATACACTCAAACCTCGATTTAAGGGACTAATTGGGGAATCAACTTAGCCTGTACTTGAAAATGTCCATTCCTTTACCCCATATAAAGACAGTCTTATTATGAAATTCAATGATTGTTTCACTTATCTTATTTATATGATTATGAATCTTATTTTACAGGTACTGTATAATGAAGTATATTAATGTGTATAACCTAGACATTATGTATCATTTTTGAATGCATCTTGTCCGTTTGTCAGGTAGAATATGGAGTCCCTTAAATCTGAAATCTTTTGAATGGAGGTTCCTTAAATTGAGATTTGAGTGTACTGTTGATGTATGGATACATAAAGCATATTTTACTTGATGGGACCAACATGACGAGAAGTATGTAAACATGACAGTACGGTAATTGATACTGAGGTAGAACTCAAGGATTTGGGTGATTGAAAGTTCTTTACTCTTGTGAGAGGTCTCAGAATCACTGCCTTTTGTCTAGAAAGTAGCATAACATACCAGAATGATACCAGTGTAATCTTGATTTACAGTCTTGTTCAAGGAACAGTCTCTTACAAAATGATCTTCCCAGCCAGAGAGTTCATGGAACCATTACAGTTGGGGAGGATGCTGGGTTTGTTTGACTTGACTGCTGAGATGTTGAAGGCTTGTGGAGATATAGAAATGGAGTTAGTTACGGATTTCTTAGATTCTGTTATATATGAGTGTCTTGTTCCAGATGACTGATTGAAGAGTAATTATACATGTGTACAAGAGGAAGGGGGATTCTCTGGATGGAGGAAATTATATAAGAATAAAGCTTTTGAACCAGATAATGAAGATAATTGGAAAAGCCCTGGAAGGTACGATAAGGGAAAGAGTGAATACTGATATGGTGCAGTTTAGCTTTATACCAGGCAAAGGAAACACTGATGTACAGGTAAGCCCTTAATTCACGCGAGGGTTAGGTTCCCAGACCCTTCGCGTATGTGGTAAATACGCGTATATGTTCTGCCCTTG
Organism: Coenobita brevimanus; assembly: GCF_032717465.1. Classification (NCBI taxonomy): domain Eukaryota; kingdom Metazoa; phylum Arthropoda; class Malacostraca; order Decapoda; family Coenobitidae; genus Coenobita; species Coenobita brevimanus. Next base: position 25,311,251 of record NC_137045.1, on the reverse strand, counting down.
TGTGCACATAATTACGCATGTCTATACGTATATTACATCTGAATAATACTGTTTATGCACTACATACACCTTATGAATTAGCATAAAGTATTAAAAACAACAAAAATGTAAGAAATTTAAAACTGAAACCTGACAAGCACAGGCGTAGGTGGAGACATTTCAGCAGTCTGGTGCACTAGCCCTCACTGCCTTCCGTTTGCTACATTCTGCCTTCTTTATTGTATGAACAGTTGACTCATTCACCCCAAACATGCGGTTCCAAGACAGTTCACAGGCGTAGGTGGAGACACTTTAGCACAGTCTGGTGCACTAACCCTCACTGTCTCCCGTATGCTACATTCTCCTTCTTTATTGTATGAACAGTTGACTCACCCCAAACATACGGTTCTGAGACAATTCACCATCAAGTCAATTCACGGTCAAAACATGGACAATTCCCTGTCATTCTATTAATATACTTATTATTGATTAATTAATACTTTAATAACTAATTTTCAGAGGGATTTTATAACTCATATAAGTAAAAAACTAGTGTACTGTACTTGCTAAATAAACTGGCATGTAAATAAATGACGGGGAATCGTCCTGATGGAGAATTGTCGCCGACATTCCACCCTGAAGTTTGTCCAACACTTTGTCAGTGACACCACTTTACCAGCCCGCTTTGGTGTGTTACCACATGCATCACTAGCACTACGCTTAGGCCCCATGTTGGCAGACAAGGCAAGCAATCACTGGAAGGCAGAAAATTAAGCCACAAATAACGATTCTCGATCTTGAGTCACGCATGATTCGACCGTCGGATTCAAACTGACTGTGTGGTGCGTGGTTGACCGACCTCCCAGGCTCCCACTCACACATACATATATGTGTGCACACGGGCAGCAGGTAGGCATTTTTTATATTTTATTTATTTCTCTTGTATATTGAAATTACATATTTGAATACTATAATTTTGTTTTAATTATTGTATGAAAAATTCGTGGATAACCGAAATCGCGTGGAAAAAGTTTGCGTGAATTAAGGGATAACCTGTATATTCATTGTCATAGTTCAGAAAAAAATATGTAGGAAAGAAAAAAGTTGTACAGCACATCCCTGTAGTACAGGAAATCCTAGTACGCGAAACCCCTTGTGTGCGAGGACCTGTTTTTAATATTTTCCTAACTAGAGTACACGAGTCACACCCACACGACGCGAGGCGGCAGGGAAAAATTGCCCAAAACTGGTGTTTTCCGGTGTGAACCCAGTGAGCAGGCAACGGAAGTGATGGAGAGTGATTTGCCAATGCCTAGAATTAGTCGAATCCTGTGTGTCCTGAATAGGGTCAAGGAGGAACTTGAGAGCATGGAACTGTGCCAGCAATAAATGGAAGAGGTTCTGAGTTCACTAGACAGAACCTTCCGCTACTACACAGAGAAGCACCATCAAGAAATTAACAGTAGGAAACAAACCCTCATCACCCGTCACATTCAGCGGCCACCACAAATTCAGGAACCCGAGGAAGCAGTGCCTTCTTCTGCAGAGCCAGTTCCTGGGAAGGAACTAGAGGATGAGATGATGTCAGTGGTGTCATCAAAAGACTTTGAAGGATTCATGGAGGAAGTGAGTGAGGTGGCTTGTGAAAATGTTGATGAGGAGGTTAATGAAGCGGGCGGTGCAGGGGGTGCACATTAAGTGCCTCACCCTGCCTCGGAACCCCTTCTTATGTCCATCAAGCCTGTTGTCTTCTTTAATCAAGGTGAGCAGCCATATTCTTGTTATTTCAGTTTTATCTGAAGTACTGTACTGTATATGTCATATTTTCCCTCAAATGGGTCAAAAAGGTCATTGATAGAGGGGGGTGCTGCCCATATGTTAATTTTCTCATTAGTTTATGTATTCCTAGTATGCAAGCACATCTGCCGCCCATGTAGGCACTTACTAGGGGGATGTTCTGTACTTTGTTTTTGTTGATTTGGAAAAAGCATGTGATGTAGTGCCCAGGGAGGTGAAGTGGGTAATGAGAAAGCTTAGACTTGAGGAGTGGTTGGTTAGAGTGGTTAGGAAAATGTACAAGTGTTCTTGCACCCAGGTTATAATTAACGGAGGTTTGAGTGATGAGTTTTCTGTGAATTTAGGTAGGAGATGGATGGCTACCATCAACCCTGGGAGGTACTGCCTTGAGAGTGAAGAGTGGCTACAAGTTTGGTAATGAGCCACACAATTCCTATTCTTAGGCTGGAACATTCATTCGTACGTACAGTCACTTGATAATCTTTTTTCTGAGTCCAAGTCCAAGCTGAGACTCTCACATTGTTCAAAGTCTTATTACATATAACCAAATTTCTTTTTTTCCCAAAAGTTTCCAGCATCTGTTTTAGATTCATTAGGTGGTTTGGCTCCTTGTTTTACTTCCAGTCCATAGAAAACATTAGATGTACCATGGCCAACAGGAAGCCTAGTGTTGTTTTTATGTTACATTACATTATATTTGCATAAATGTTGGTGTGCATCGGGAGTCAGTTTTAAGCCCCTTATTGTTTATCATGGTGCTTGAAACTTTCTCACTTGACATCAGAACTAGACTCCAGTGGGAGGTGTTTTATGCCAATGGCCTGGTGTTGATTGTCGAGAATGAGAGAGGGGCAGAGGATGGATTTAGGAAGTGGAGAGTTGAAATGGGTTATAAGGTTTTGAGAGTAAATGCAGTCAAAACAAAAATGATGATAATTTAAGCAAGTGGTTATACTGTCAGAGCAGAGGAAATGTGGCCATGTGCAGTTTTTCACAAGGGTGTGGGAAGGAACTCCATTTTATCCAGTGTTTGTCATAGGTGGGTGCCAAAGAGATGTGGTAGTATTAGTGGTAGGTTGCAAAATAATGCTGATTTTATGTGTAGTGTGTAGGGGAGAGCATGCAGAAGCAGAAAGGCAGGAAAGGATTAAACTTGCTGGAGAGTTATTTGAGTGTGGGAAGGAATTTTGTTAGGTCGGGGACAAGATCTGTGCAGGAGCTGAGACTGGCGCTAAGCTCAGTGGCATGGGTAAAGAGTGTTTGAAAGAACTTCAGAGAGTTGGTACTCCTTACATTGAGAGGGTGCTCTCTCTCTCTCTCTCTCTCTCTCTCTCTCTCTCTCTCTCTCTCTCTCTCTCTCTCTCTCTCTCTGTGTTTACCTAGTTTTGATATACAGAAAATAAGCTACGCTCATGGAGTCCCGTCTCTGTTTCTAAATGTCAGATTTTGCTTTGAACTCATTTAAGTTTTTAGACTGGACGATATCTTTGGCCAGGCTATTCCACAGGTCTGTGCTATATTTCTTGATATCCCTCAAGCAGCATGGCTTTTTCACTTTCATTCTGTGTCCTCTTGCTACTCTCCTATCCCATAAAAACAGATCTTTTCTGTCAGTTTTATCTACTCCCATCATGGCCCTGAACACTGCAATCATGTTGCCCCTCTCTTCCTTTTTTCTAAAGAAGGCAGATCCAGCTTTTCCAGCCTCTCTCTGTACACAGATCTGCCAAGCTAGGGACCATCGTGGTTGCTGTTCTTTGTATTCTCTCAATCTTGTTTATATCTTTTTTTTTGTGTGGGGACCAAACTACTGCTGCATATTCCAACCTGGGGTGGAACATGGCCACTATCAATTTTTTCGTCATCTCCTCATCCATGTAATGAAATGCTTCTCTTATGTTAGTCGAGAGTTTATACATCTCTCTAACTGCCTTGTTAATGTGTTTTTCAGGTGACAGACTATCCTGGACCAGCACTTCCAAATCTTTCTCTTCTCTTGCTTTTGTGATTGGTTCATTACCCATCAAATAATTCAGTGATGGCCTCTTGGTACTTTTACCCTTTTCCAATAATTTACATTTTTTTGCTTTGAATTTCATTTCCCACATCCGGCTCCAATCATGAATCCTATCTAGGTCCTCCTGCAGCATTTTACAGTCTTCCTCAACTTCTACTTTCCTCAAGATCTTTGTATCATCAGTAAACAGACTTGCATAACATTCATTCCTTCTACCATATTGTTTACGTAAATCAGGAACATTACTGGTGCTAACACCGAGCCCTGTGGGATTCCACGTGTTACTTCCCTCCATCCAAACATCCTCTCCTTTATTACTATCCTCATTTGTCTGTCTCTCAAAAAGTCTCTCATCCATTCCAGGAGGTTTCCCTTCATTCCTCGTGTGTGCACCAATTTCCACATTAGTCGCTTGTGGGGTACCTTGTCAAAGGATTTTTCCAAATCTAAATACACACAGTCCACCCAGCCGTCTCTCTCATGTAGCACGTCAGTCGCTCGAGTAAAAGCTCAACAAGTTGGAAACACATGACCTTCCACTTCTGAATCCAAACTGACTTTCAGCCATAATGTTCATCTCCTCCAGATATTTTACCTGTCTATCTTTCAGGATTCTTTCGCACTATTTTGTGACCATGCTGGTACCACATTGGCCCTCTTCCATTCCCAAGGCACTTTCCCTTCTTCCAGAGAACACACAATTAAACCGTGAATCACATCCTCCAGTTGTTCTCTGCATTCCTTCAGTACCCAGTTAGAGATTTTGTTCAGTCTTGGGGCTTTCCTTACATCTTGAGTTTCCAGTACGTTATACACTTCCTGCACTTCCACTTTTATATCTTTTATCACTACATTTCTAGTCACTCCCTCCCCCTGCACAAAATCCCATTCTATAGTGAAAACTGGTTGGAAATATGTGTTAATTATTTTAGCTTGCATTACCGCATCTTTATAGACTCCTCCTTCTACTTTCAGTTTGGTGATTCCTTCTTTTTGTTTCAGTTTGCCATTAACAAATCTGTAAAACAGTTTGGGTTCTTCCTTACATTTGACAATTATACCTTTTTCAAAGTTCCTTTCTTCCTCTCTATGTATTCTTGTATATTCATTTCTAGTTTTCTATATTCTTCCTTTGTTCTGTATTGCCTCTCTTCCTCCAGTTGTTCCATGCAATGTTCCTCTTTTTTTTTTTTTTTGCTATTATACACCGTCTGGTAAACCAGTCCTTTTTTCCCCCTTACTCTTGGGATGTATTTTTCCACTCCTGAATTATATTGGTCTAGAAAGATACCCCACTTCCTCTGTATCTCTCTTGTTTCTCTAAATTTTCTCCAGTCCGCATTTTCGAAAAATTTCCTCAATCCTGACAAATGAAGAAGTGAAGGAATGTTGTGGGGTGGATGTGGATGTGGTTGAGAAGATTAGGAGAAATACACTGAGGTGGTTTGGACACGTGGAGAGAATGGAGAATGAAAGACTGACTAAGAGGGTGTATGTAGGTGAGGTGGAGGGAGGGAGAGGGAGGGGTAGACCGAGGATGAGGTGGAGGGATGGAGTTGAGAAGTATATGGGGGAGGGTAGTCAAATGGTGGGTGACAGAGCGACTTGGAGGCGTTTTGTCTGCGGCCACCCTTTGCAGGATTAGGGTGTCGGGCTATAGATAGATAGATAGACTGTAAAGCTTGCTTTCCGAAAGTTGTATCTTCCCTGCCCATAAAGCTCGTCTCTTGGCACCATGTTCCCTATTATCATTTGGAACACCATGACCACATGATCACTTTTTCCTATAGGACACAGATATTTCAAAGATTCAGTTACGTCATGTTCTTTGGTTAGCAGTAAATCTAGTCAAGCTGGTGTGTCATCACCTCTGAATCTTGTCTCTTCTTTGACCCACTCAGTCATTACAGTATTCAGTGCAATATTTAACAGTATAGTGCCCCACGAATCTTCACTGCCTCCTGAGTCCCATTCCTCCCAGTTCACCTCTTTACAATTAATATCACCCATCCTTTATCATTCATTTTCTGTGTCTGTCCTCCTCTCTTCCTATTTCTCCCATCTTTCCTGTCACTTCTTATTGCTTTTCTTTCCTTCACAGGTGGCTTTACATTGAGTGACAAGCCAAATGGTTTCCTGTAAGCCAAGAAACCATTTACAACACGGGGTGGTTACCATATAACCAACCCATACTTGCTCCTTATGTGTCAACAAGTGGGTTGGTGGAGGGTTAGTGCCCCTCCCTGTAAAATAGGTAACTCAAAGTCAAGTGGCCACCCCTTATGGGATTATGGTGTCTGGCAGTAGATAGATAGAATTATGTTGTTGCTTTCTCAGTCACTTTCCGTAGATATCTAACCATGTCTGACAACATCTTCTGGTATTCATCATCATTCCTTGCCCTTATCTTAGGGGGAACATATACTACTGCGATGTCTCTCTTGCCATTCTCTCCAGTTTTAATTTCATATTTACCACTTCAGCCCTACCTTCTCCCATTTCCACAGTATCCACATTTATGTTGTTCTTCACTGCTATCATCACTCCTCCTCCAGTTTTTTCTTTTCTGTCTCTTCTCCACAGTTTGTATTTACCATCTCCCATGTGAATATCAGTATCCTCTCTTAACTTGGTCTCTACAGGCACATAACATCTGGTTCATGTACCCTCAAGAAATCGTTGATTTCTAACCTTTCCGATATTAAACCGTCAACATTAGTATATACCACTTTCAAACTTTTTTCATTGTTTTTTATTCCCTCTTCTCTCCCTCTCTCCATCGGTAACACATCCTCAGTTTCTGATCCAGAACTCTTCAGTAAAACACTGTCTTCTCTTCCTCCGTTCTCTGTTCGTTTTTTGCCTTTGCTTCCTTTACTAACTCCTTTATTTTAGCTCTTTCTTCCTCATTTGCATGTCTCCTTATCCAGACATTCTTGAAGCCCTCTTTGTCTGATAATTTCCATGTTCTGTTGACGATTTCATTTAGCATTACCTGAGACTTAAACTTTACTTTAAATGGCCTCGCCCCTCCTTCCTCGTATTTCCCTAACCTAAACACTTCTTCAGTCTCTTCTTGAGCTTCATTGTTACCTTCCATAACAACTGATACTATCTCTTTAACCTTACTCAGTTCTTCTCTTTCCCTTTCTGATCTTACTGTCATATGTTTTTCTTTTACTTCAGAAATTATCATGCATTTTTTCTTGTCTGCTACATCCCTGACTAAAGATTCTCTACTTCTTAATACCCTAACCATTTCCTTCTCCACCTTTTCCATGCCTTGTTGTTCTATAATCACTTTCTTATTTATATTTCCTTCCTCTAGAATTTTGCTCCTTTATTTCCTTAACGTGTTCATCTTGCATCCTTGATTTTGATTCATGCTCATCTGGTTTACTTTTCATCCTGTCCTTTCTTCTTCCAGCCTCTTTTTTTCCCTCTCGAGCTGTTTTATTTCATTAAGGCAGATTCATTACTCACTTTTAATTCTGTAACTCTTCTTTCTTGTTCAGCACTTCTTTTGCATACTTTTTCCCACTTACTCTGCATTACTTTAATCTCTTTCTCCTGTTCTAAGGTCCGTTCCTGCAACTCTTTAATTATTGACCGTATCTTTTTTTTAACTCCTGGACATTCCTTTCCTCCATTTTCTCTAATCCTACTACCCTTGCTTTGTTCATTTTAGTACTTCCTGTACCCATATCTTCATCGGAGAAGCCCGCAAATTCACCACCACCAGATGTAAACAATGAACTACCCCTTTCTGCCATGATGCAACCATACGGAAACTTTATACTTCCACTGTGTCTCGTACTCTTTTTATGACCAAAACCTGCGTTTTGTAACTAATATCCGACGGGACCACCACTCACGTATTCATTTACATAATCTCAATAGGCTGGTCTCCTTTTCAATCCTGATTGGGCAGTTATTTCCCCATGATCCAGGAAGAGCTCCGTCTCTGTTGGTGACCTGTGTGTGTGTGTTTTCATTCTTATCTACCATACCTAATTTTATCTTTACACAAATAAGTCAAGCTCATACTGTCCTGTGTATTTAACCATTTTTATCACACATATCCTTAAATTTATTAATATTTTTGGCACACTGTTTCATTCGGTAGTGCATTCCACTAATCAGTTGCCCTATTTGGAAAACTGAATTTCATTACATCTCTGTTGCCTTTCGTTTTATGTAGTTTTTTTGTTGTGTCCTCTTGCTGATGCTGCCCCATAGGTTATACTGTATATTCATTTATGTTTATTTTCTCCTTCCCTGAGATGTCATTTATATAGCATAATCCTGTGTCTTGTTTTCTTTCTCTCTTGTAGTGTTGGTAGATTCAGTTTTTCTAGTCGTTCTTTGTAGCTTAGATCTCTTAAGCTTGGTACTCATCTTGTAGCTCCCCTTTGTACCCTTTCAGTCTTATCTATATGTTTTTTGAGACAAGGATTCCAGACTACTGATGCATACTCCAGGATTGGTCTGATGAATGTTATTATCTTTCTCAGCATGTCTTCATTTATATATGTGAATGCTGTTCTCATATTAGGAAGCAATGTATACATGTTACATACCTTCTCACTGATGTGGTCAGCCGGAGATAGTCTGTTACTGATAACCACTCCTAGGTCCTTCTCCCTTTCTCATATGTGTAGGGTTGATCTTCCTAACTTATGATCCCAATCTGGTCTTTTCTCATTTTTCTATCTACCTATCTATAGCCTGACGCCCTAATCCCGCAAAGGGTGGCCGCAGACAAAACATTTCCAGGTCGCTCTGTCACCAACCATTTGACTGCCCTCCCCCCAGCTCACTCCCTTCTCCCTCACATACCTCTCAGCTCCATCCCTCCACCTCATCTTCGGTCTTCCCCTCCGTCTCCCTCCCTCCACTTCACCTACATACACCCTCTTAGTCAGCCTTTCATTCTCCATTCTCTCCACATGTCCAAACCACCTCAGTGTATTTCTCCTAATTTTCTCAACCACATCCACATCCACCCCACAACGTTCCTTCATTTCTTCATTCGTCAACCTGTCCCTCCATGTCATTCCACATGCTCCTCTCAAGTAACTCATTTCCATTGCTTTCACTCTTGACTTGTTCCCCTCTAGCAAGGTCCACGCCTCGCTTCCATACGTCAGAGTAGGGACCACAATACAGTACTGTCATGCAGTGACTTCTTAACTTCCATACCCACCTCCCTATTTCTCATTGCTGTTTTCAGTGAACCAACAACCTTCCTCCCCTGCTGTACCCCTTCAAGCAACTCATCCCCCAAAGTTCCATCCTTACTCATCACACTACCCAAATACTTGAATGAACTCACATTCTCCATATCCTCACCATCCAACCTTACTGTGCATTCTGTGACTTCATTCCTCTCAAACACCATAACTTTACTCTTGTTTACATTAACGCTCAGACTCCTCTTCCTACACACTGTCCCAGATTCATTCACCAAACCTTGCAACTCCCATTCATCTTCACTCAGCAATACTGTATCATCAGCAAACAGCAACACCAGAATCTTCCACATCCCACCCTCATTCATTAGGGCCGTGCCCACATCCATTGCCCAACCTTGCACCTCCTTTACAATCCCATCCATGTATATATTAAACAGTCATGGAGACATCACACATCCCTGTTTCAGTCCCACATTTAGATCAAATAACTCACTCAGCTCACCATCTACTCACACCGTAGCCCTAGCTCCTTCATATGTACTCTTCATATCACTTAACAGTTTCCCCTCCACTCCATATATTCTTAATACCTTCCACATACCTTGCATATCTATTTTGTCATAAGCTTTCTCCAAGTCCATGAAGGCAGCATATGCTCTCTTTCCCTTCTCTAGATACTTCTCCACTAAACACTTAGCAAATATCTGATCTACACACCCTTTTCCCTTCCTAAATCCCCCTTGTTCTTCTCCAGCTAGCTTCTCTGTTACATGCCTAACCCTATCAATGAGTATTCTACCATATATTTTTCCAGTCACACTAAGAAGGCAAATACCCCTATGGTTACCACATACTTCTCTCTCCCCTTTTCCTTTGTATAAAGGAACATTTATACCTGATTTCCAGTCCTCTGGAACCCTTCCCTCTTTCCAAGACAATCTACACAACTTCCATATCCACTCCACAACAATCTTACCCCCATACTTCAGCATTTCACTACACACTCCATCAATTCCTGGGGCCTTTCCCATCTTGATCTTCTTCATTGCTTCCACTACTTCTGCCCTACTGATCTCTTCCTCCCTCCTCTCATCTCTTCTTCTCCCAGCCATTCCCCAACCACTTATACTCGCACTGCTCTCACTCTACATTCAACAGATCCTCCAAGTGCTCCTTCCATCTCCTCAGTTTCTCTCTCTTCTCCACCAACAATCTATTATTCCCATCTTTCATTCCCCCATTATTTTCCCTTTCACACTGTCTTACTGCCTTTACCTCCTTCCAGAACAGTTTCTTACTCTCCCTCCATTTTACACTCAGATTCCTCCCAAACTCTTCATCCACTCTCCTCTTACTCTCCTTCATTGCTCTCTTCACCTCCCTTCTCCTGCTCACATATACCTCTCTCTTTTCTCTCTCATCTTCTCCCCTACCTCTGCTCCCTAGTCATTCACTATATGCCTTCTTCTTTTGTTCCACAGCTCATTTCACCTCATCATTCCACCATGCTGTCCCATGCACACCCCTGCATCTCCTCGTCACTCCACAACCACCTCACACGCTGCACCTATCTCTTCTGTGAATCTCTTACATACATTTTCCACCCCTTCCATCTGCTCTAACTCATACCTTCCCAGTCTTTCTTCCATTATGCTTTTATACTCTGCCATTTTCTCACTATCTTGCAACTTCACTCTTCTCACAGGAGCAGTTTCCTCCTGTCTTCCCCTTCATCTCTTCACCCATTTTCTCTGCAGCCTTACCTTGGCCATCACTATGGTCCAAGATTCCATTCCCTCGCCTTCTCCACACTCTTGCATCCAACACTTGTCTTCTCATTCGCTTATCCACACACATGTAATCTATCATTGCCTTTCGTTCAACAAGTTCACCATCCATCCTCTTCATGACTCACCATGTATACCTGTGGATCATCTTATTTTGAAAGAAGGTGTTGGCTATTGACAACCTCTTACCAGCACAGATGTCAACTAAAGCACTACCATTCCCATCTACTTCAGCTGGCACACCTCACTGACCAACCACTCCATCCACTCGTACATTCCCAACTTTGCCATTCGTGTCTCCAATCAAAAACACTCTCTCGCTCCTCTCAAACTTGTCCATGCATGTTTCTACACTTGCCCAAAACTCATCTTTCACTCATGCCACTAGGTCCTCTGTCGGTGCATACGCACATACAATCACCCAAGCTTGTATACCTATTTTCATCCTCACCCATAAAATCCTTGCACCTACTGTTCCATACTCTCTTATATTCTCCTTCCACTTCATGCTCATCATCAGACACTCTCCCTTTCTTGCCCTCTCATTCTCATTAACTCCCTAACATATTCCTAAACTGTATTCCCATTGTCTCACCCTTTCACCTTACCATTTAGTTTCAGTCAATCCACATACATCCACTCTTGCATCCTCAAGCACCTGAACAGTCTCTCTTTCTTTCACTTCATCATTCACTCCCTTCACATTCCATGTCCCCACCCTCAGAATGTCCTTTGTCCTTTCCTTAGTCGTCAACATATGGTCCGTCCTGGTCCGTGGCCCTTTATTCACTTGTTTAGTTGGTTCTTTTTATGGTGTGGGGCACTTACCCACCACCAACCCTTTTAGTCCCCTCATACAACAAACAGGGGTATTGGGGGAGTATTTTTGAAACCCCCCTACCCCCATGAGGGGTACACTTGTCCACATCAAATTCCATTTGCCCTTTATTGCTCTGTTCATGAAGTTTCTTTAATTCTTCTTGTAGCTCTCTGCAAGAATTTGTGTTAGTAATTTTCCTTTGTATTTTTGCATCATCCACAAACATTAAGAATGCTTCCATTTCCAGTGTTACTGTCTGTGTCATTTATATATACCAAAACATAATTGGTGCCAGCAATGAGCCCTGTGGAACTCTGCTAGTTACCTCCCTCCCTTCATGATAAGTAATTTCCCTTTAGTACTGTTCTCATTTCCCTTTTCCTGAGAAAATCTTGCATCCAACAGTACAGGTTGCCTTGGATACCTCTTTGATGGTACAGTTTCCATAAAAGTATTTGGTGCTGTACTCTGTCAAATGCTTTCTTGAAATCTAGATGGATACTGTCCACCCATCCTTCTCTTTTCTGTAATGTTTACGTAACTCTGTCATAGTAACTTAATAGGTTAGTAACACGTGATTTTCCCTTTCCAAAACCAAACTGCGTTTCTGTTATCATATTGTGTTCTTCTAGATGGTTTACCCAAACTTTTCACATCAGCTTTTCAAGTATCTTACTTACAACACTGGTCAGTGATAGTGGTTGGCAGTTCAGTGGATTCTGGCTATTCCTTTTCTTGAATAGGGGAACAATGTTTGCTTTCATACGAATATCAGGTAGTTGACCTTGACGTAAGGATTACTTGAATATTAAATATAATGGTCTGCTTTACTCTTCTACATTCATGTAGCATCCAACTTGAAATTTCGTCTGGACCATATGCTTCTCCTTTGTCTAATTTACTTAACTCTTCCTGTACTTCTTTTTCTGATATTTGTACATCTGGTAATATGTGTGGGCATGCATGTTCCGTATTATCTTTTTTCAAAATTATTTGCTTTTGTAAAAAGTGATTGGAAATTTTTATTTAGTGCTTCACAAATATCTTTCTCTTGTCTATAGATGATCCCCTCATCCATAGTGGACTGTATCTATCTATCTATCTATAGCCCAACGCCCTAATCCCGCAAAGGGTGGCCGCAGACAAAACGCCTCCAAGTCACTCTGTCACCCACCATTTGACTCCCCTCCCCCCAACTCACCCCCCCCTCCCTCATATACCTCTCAACTCCATCCCTCCACCTCATCCTCGGTCTACCCCTCCCTCTCCCTCCCTCCACCTCACCTACATACACCCTCTTAGTCAGTCTTTCATTCTCCATCCTCTCCACATGTCCAATACAGTGGACTGTATTTTATCTTTAACCTGCCAAGTCCTGGCTGATCTTTCACTAATGACCTCCACCCCCCCCCAATCCCCATGGATTTTTGATTTTTTTTTTTCTCAAACCTCCACATTTTATGAGAAACATTGGAAAATACCAAAAAAAAGTGCTCACCTGAGCTTATAAGTGCCTTATACAGGTGTCCCTCTGAACACCTGGCACCGTCTTTGGTGGGCGGGCGCTGCTGCTATCATGTTTTCTGTGGTAGTGGTAAGTATTGCAAACCACTCAGAATATGTAGATATTTGTTCATTTGGTACGAATTTATATGTAGTACAAGAATATACATGTTTTCACACAATAATATAGGTGATATAAGCATTGTTTCACTCACCGAACACATCAACGTACCACACCTTCCTTGGCAACGTTACCTCCTCATCACTTCTGCTCCGGTGTCACGTAATCATTGTCCTCCACATTGTCATCGGTTGGGGAATCACTCTCGCCTGTGAAAGCATCAAGGGCAGCTTGAATTTCGGCGTCGAAGAGACCACAGTGCGACATGCCTTCACTGGCCAGGTCACTGCTAACAGGTGAGTTGCCGAGACAATGATGCACAGGGATCACACAGGGTTGGGGAATGTCCCTGCCTAGCAGCAGGTAGAGGAAGGTCTCCCGCATATGCATACAAAAAAATCACCCGCGAAACTTGAAAAATATGCAAATGATGGACCTCACAGTTGCAAAACGTACCGGTACGTCGATGGGAGTCAGCATGAAAAAAAGTTCTGACGTACCCATATGTTTTTTTTTTTTTTTCTTTTTTAATGCGAGGAAGAAGGAACCAAAGGCCATGAGCCCGCAGTAACAGATCCCTCCAAGAGAAAAACAAAATACAATAGAGAGCCAAATTCAAAATCCGATCATTTCGAGATGCCTGGACACACTGTGTTTGAAAGACTGGAGATCATAGGCAGCAGGAAATACAGACAGAGGGAGACAGTTCCAGAGTTGACCTGTTGCATAAATGAAAGACTGGGAGTAACGGTTTACTCTTGCATTAGAGAGTTGGACAGAAAAGGGATGAGAGTTTGCTGCCAGACGGGTGCTACGCGCCTGTCATAGAGGTGGAGGAATGCAAGCAGACAGTTCAGAGGAGCAGTGACCATTAAAGTAGTGATAGAAAAGAGATAAAGATACAACAGTGCGGCGAAGAGACAGAGGTTGAAGGGAGTCAGTAAGAGGAGGAGAGTTAATGAGACAAAAAGCCTTTGACTCCACCCTATTGAGAAGAGCTGTATGTGGGGAGCCTCCACACACATGAGAGTTGTACTCCACACAGGGGCGGATAAAACCCCTGTATAGAGTCAACAATTGTGCAGGGGTAAAGAAAGAGCGGAGTCGGCTTAGCACACCCAATCTCTTGGAAGCAGATTTTACAAGAGATGTAATATGATCTTTCCAAGATAAGTCCCGAGTAAATGAAACCCCAAGCATGTTCAAGGATGATGCAGGATTAAGCTGAATATTATTAAACATTAGTGGGTATACCTGTGGGTTGATAGGTGTAAAAACTGAGTCTTAGATGCATTAAAAACAACCATATTATTTTTACCCCAGTCAGAGATACGAGCCAAGTCAGACATTAGGTGTGCCATAGCCTCATCCCTTGTTTGTTGAAGTAACTGTTGAGATGGGCGTTGCGGGAACCGAATGGAAAGGTGAAGGGTGGAGTCATCAGCGTATGAGTGGATAGGGTTAGATGTACAGCTTAGAAGATCATTGATGAATAAAAGGAAGAGAGTTGGTGATAGGACAGAGCCCTGAGGAACACCACTGTTGATAGATCTAGGAGAAGAACGATGGCCGTCTACAACAGTGGCTATAGAACGACCAGAAAGGAAGCTAGCGATGAAGGCACAGATAGGAGGATAGAAACCGTAGGAGGGCAATTTGGAAATTAAAGATTTATGCCAGACTCGATTGAAAGCCTTTGAGATGTCAAGTGCAATGGCAAAGCTTTCACCAAAGTCCCGAAAGGAGGATGACCAGGAGTCTGAAAGGAAGGTGAGAAGATCGCCAGTGGAGCGTCACTGACGGAACCCGTACTGACGATCAGAAAGAAGGTTGCGATAGGAAAGATGCCTTAAAATTTTTCTATTGAGAATTGACTCGAAAACTTTTGAAATACAGGACGTTAAAGCAACTGGACGATAGTTGGAGGGTTGGGAGTGGTCACCCTTCTTTGGGACTGGCTGAATGAGAGCAAACTTCCAGCAAGAAGGAAAGGTACAAGTTGACAGACAAAGGCGAAAGAGTTTGCCTAGGAAGGGACACCTCGGGTTAACTGTGGTTTTGCTTCCGATGTAGGTGTAAAATACCTTAGGTTGATCACTACTTTTATTTATAATGTCTTCCTCAAACTGTCTTTGAGCTTCCCTCCTTATCTTTGTATAATCATTTCTTGCCTGTTTGTAGTTGTTATATGCCCTTTCACAATTGTGTCTTCTGTATCTATTCCACAGCAAATCTCCTCTTTCTTTTGATTTTTTTTCATTCTGTATTAAACCATTTCTTTATTTTCATCTGTTTCTTTGTGCTGAGGGATGTAATTTTGGACTCCTGTGTCATAAAATCACAGAATTTTTTATATGTATAATACAGTATTTAAATCTTGTCCTCTAAGCTCCTTTTCCCAGTCTGTTTAACTTTTTGTAACTCTCATTACTGGTAACTATGTCATATGCAATCCTGAAGTTGCAATTTAATACTGCGTGGTTCGCTTTTGCCGAATGGAGGGTGGTACATTATGTTGTGAGTATCGTTTTCTTGCCTAGTAAATATAAGATCTAGTATTGATGGATCATTAGGTCCTCTTTTTCTGGTGTTTTCCTTTATATGCTGTGTTAGGAAAAACTCCTGCACAAGATCCAGGAGCTTTTGATCCCAACATCTCTCATGGCTTCCTAATCTAGAGTATTCCACTTTATGATTGTATTGAAATCTCCAGTTAATATAATTCTTTCAGATTTCTCTTCCTTTCTATGTAGTAATGTTCTTAAACTCTGAATTGTACTTTCTGCCAGGTCTTCATATTCACCTCTTTCCCAAGTGTTTGTTTTGGGTGGCATGTATAAATTTGCCACAGTTAATTTCCCTTCAGATGTGTTAATCTCCAATGCAATCAGTTCTTCTTGTGAGGATATATCTGTTTTTATTTCTTTCACTTGTAGACTTTTCTTTGTTAAGATTATAATTCTTCCTCCTTTTCTTAAATTTCTGTCTCTTCTCCATGTATTGTGCAGTACTGTAGAGTCGCGATTTAAGACCAAACAACACAACGATCTTACAGTAACGCGGGCATTTAATTTCTCCCATAATGACTTAATAGCACAGTAATACCACTCAATTGCATGAGAGAAACTGTGGGAAATGGGTGCATTTTGGTATTGGATTTCCAGGTACAACTCGTGTTATGCTTTTGTCGGTCATTGATTGGCTTCCTCGACCCGACCCTACCCACATGACCCCCATGCCACCTGCCACAGCCTGCTGCCTATCTCAGTGTTGTGTGAATGGTCGCTGTGCTGATAAGTTTATTTGCTTATTTCCTTGTTCCTCAATGCCTCTCAGAACTCTGAGCACGTGGTTCCAAACTAACTTTAGTTATGCCTAAGCACCCCAAAAGTGCTATGAACACAAGAAAAGCATTTATTCTAAATGAAAATGTAAAATTGTTGGGCGAGGTAGCATGTGGTTTTCGAGCTTAAATGCAAACGATCAGACAGATAAAATGAGTCAGGATGTTTACGATGTGGATAGTTTTCTTTGTTATGAACTGACAGTCTTTGGTCAAGAAAATTCAGATCTTATGATTTGTGAAGACACTATGTGTTGACATAAATAGTTTAAGTTAGTTATGTGAGTTCAGTTCTTGTAAATTATACTGTCATACAAATTATACTGATTGGCTGACTTGTTTATTTTTCACAATTACTGCATTCTTGTGTATCTGAGAAGTGAAATACACAATCACTCCATGCTGACGACTTCTTTATAGCTTCTTTTTTTCCGTTTATTGTTGATGACTAATGGCTTTCAAAAAGTTTCACACTACTGTACTTTTTTTTTTTTTTTTTTTTTTTTTTTAATGAGTGCTGAAAGTGACTTGTGACTAAATATGCGTGATGCCGGCTGACCATTATTCACATGTTGCTTTGGTCAAGTTTTTGCTTGATTTGTAATGAAGACTTTCAAGAGGCTTAGTGCAATCCTTGGAGATTAAAATTTTTATGGGGAGTATTAGGGGGCAAAACTAATCAGTTAGGTTAAGTTAAAATGCAGTAGCTATGCACTGATGTGTCTAGTCGAAGAGGTCATATGTAAACACACTGTCTTCAGTGTCTTTAGGCAGACTATTTGTAATAATCTACAGTACCTTTAAATATATTTTTAATGAAAACTATGAGGCTTCTAGAACCTAAACCCCTATTTTACATGTAAATATATGTCACATTTTAGCGCGAAATTGATTTTGCACTAGGTTCTGCATAACCTATCTCGTGTTGTATGAAGACTTTACTGTAGTCTTCTAAATTTAGGGTATCGTTTGATATCTTTGGGGTTAATTTTGTGTCAGTTAGGCAAATAATATGTGGTTCCTTTTCTTTGATAATTGGGTGAGGAAGGTGAGAAGTATTAATATTGGGGGTGGAGTTATGAGGGGTAGACCGAGAAAGATATGGGACAAAGTCATTAAGTGTGACCTCAGGGTTAAGGGACTGAACAGGGAGGCTGCAATAGATCGTGCAGCGTGGAGAGCCGCCATTAGGTGACCAAGGCTGACGCATGCAAGCATGTTGGAGCCTTTAAAAACAAAACAAAACAAAACGAAGTCTTTCACCTCTAATAATTAACCCGAGGCGTCCCGTCGATGTATGGGCACGTTGCAACATTTTGTCACAGTTAGTCCCATCGACGTAGCAGTACGTCGCGCAATTGCAAGGTTCATAATTTTCACAATTTTCAATATTCGCGCATGATTTTTGATACATATACACAGGACACCTTCCTCTACAAGATGCCAGGCAGGGACAATGCCTTACCCCGCATGACCCCCCCCCCCCAGCACGCCATTGTCTCGGCAGTTCACCTGTTATCAGTGACCTGACCAATAAAGACATTCAGGGCCAGAATGATTCCCCAAACGATGACAATGTGGAAGACAAAGTTTACGTAGCATTAGAGGAAGAAACAGTCAGAAATGATGATCAGGTAATGTCGCCAAAAAAGGTCAGGTATGCTGATGTGTTTGGTGAGTGAAACAATGCTTATATTGCCTATATTACTGTGTGAAAACCAATATACTCTCGTAGTACATATAAATTCGTACCAAATAAATAAATAAATACCATTCATGAGTGGTGTGGAATAGTTACCCTGCCATAGAATTCGTTTTCTTTGGAGCCAGCCTGATAGAAAACCCAGTAAGGTAAGTAGTACTGCTAGCTGTATCGAGTATTTTAAACCTCAGGTGAGTGATTTCTCTATGAATTTTCGATGTTTCTCACCAAAAGCGGAGGTTTGAACCAAAAAAAAAAAAATTTCCAAAATTGGTTGGGATTGGGGGGAGTCAGTGGTGGAAAATCGGTCGGGATGTGACGGGTTAAATTTAGACACCATTCCATATACATTTGAGTACACTACATTGCCTTAATCATCTTGTTTACATACTTGCCATAACTTGAATGTGTGTGTGTGTGTGTGTGTGTGTGTGTGCGCCTACCTAATTGTATCTTTACAGGAATGAGTCAGGCTCATACTGTCCCATGTATTATACCATTTTTATCATACATATCCTTAAATTTGTAAATAGATTTGGCACACACTATTTCATTTGGTAGTGCTTTCCAATAATTGCCTTATTCGGGAAACTGAATTTCCTTACGTCTTTATTGCCTCTCTTTTTATGTAGTTTTTTGCAGTGTCTTCTTGCTGATGCTTCCCCATAGGTTATATATTCATTTATGTCTATTTTATCTTTCCCTGAGATGCATTTATGTAGCGTAATCCTGTGTCCTCTTTTCCTTCTCTCCTGTAGTGTTGTTAGATTCAATTTTTCAAGTCTTTCTTCGTAGCTTGGATCCCTTAAGCTTAGTACCCATCTTGTAGCTGCATTTTGTACTGACACTTGTCCACATTAAATTTCATTTGCCAATTATTGCTCCATTGTGTGTGTGTGTGTGGGGGGGTAAGAGGCCCTTGTAAGCAACATGTATTAGGAGCACAGTACATCCCCATTATAAGCGCCTGTATGGGCAGCAGAGGACGTTCCGCACTAGGAATTTGCGTACTGTGAATACCTAAACTTATGGGAAAAATTACATATGGGGGGCACCCTCCTTCATGGGCAACCCTTGAGACACCTTTCAGACCTAAGTATTGTACTATACAGGGAAACTATCTAAGACATATTACCTAAGATAAAGTAAACCAACAAGATTATGGCTCTACTAGGTAAATCAACAAGGATATGGCTTAACTAAACCAACAAGAATATGGCTGCTCACCTTTACCCGTTATCGCTTCTTGGGGGGGCAATGTTGCGTACTCGGGGTAACCCTGGATTTGGGCCACTCTTCGCTCCCCGTCTCGCTTACAAGGAGTTCAGTTCGCGTACTAATAAAAAATACACTAAAATAAACAAAAAATAGTTCATCGCATACTTGGAACTCGCCTACTGTGGGGATGTACAGTACTGTATTGTATAATGCTGTGCAGTCATGAGACTTCGACAGAAAGGTGGAGGATATTCATAAGTTCAGCTGTACAAAGATGATGATGATTAGATTGATGTGTTGTGCATCCTTAAATGACTGGCTTGGGGAGTTAGGATTGCAAAAGAAATGTTGAGAGGAAGGATGGGACTTGCAAGTTTTAATGTTGTGATGAGAAGCAGTAGACTAAGATGGTTCGGCCATGATGAGAGGATGGAGGATGACATACGAGAACAGAGGGCAAGAAACATGAATGTTGAAAGTAGAGTTGTGAGGGGCTAACTGAAAAAAGAGCTGGAATGAGGTCATAGAGTATGACCTCAGATATAAGGGACAGAATAAAGAGGCTGCTGGAGGTCAAGCAGTTTTGAGACCTGCCATTAGGGGGTGAAGGCCAAAACTTACAAATGTGTTGGAGTCTTTGAAAACAAATAGACAAATGAATGATCATCTGTCTATCTATCTATTGCCAGACGTGTCAATCCCTTATACGGGGTGGCCACAAACAAATCGCCTCCACGTCACCCTGTCCCCTGCCATTTCACTGCCCTGCTCCCAATTCACACCTCCCCCCTCTCATATACCTCTCCACTTCATCCCTCCATCTCATCCTTGGCCTTCCCCTCCCTCTCTCCCCCTCCACCTCACTCACATACACCCTCCTCATCAGTCAATTACTCTCCATCCTCTCCACACGGCCAAACCACCTCAGTGTGTTTCTCCTAATGCTTCCTATCACAGCCACATCCACACCACAACGCTCCTTCATATCCTCATCTGTCAGTCTGTCTCTCCATGACTCCACAGGCTCCTCTCAAATAGCCTAACTCATTTCCACTGCTCTCACTCTTGACTTGTGTCCCTCCAACAACGTCCAAGCTTCACTTCCATATGTCAGAGTTGATATCACAGTACTGTCATGTAATAACTTTTTCACTTCCATGCTCACTTCCCTGTTTCTTATCATTGCCTTCAAGGAACCAGCAACCTTTCTTCCTTGTTGTACCCTTTCCAGCACTTCACCCTCCAAACTTCCATCCTTGCTCATCACACTCCCCAAGTACTTAAATGTACTCACATTTTCCATTTCCTCCTCATCCAACCTCACTGTACATTCACTGATTTCACCTCCCTCGAAGACCATAACTTTACTCTTCCCTACATTCATCTTTAGATTCTGTTTCTTACACACATTCCCAGATTCATCCACCAAGCCTTGCCGCTCCCCTTCATCTTCACTTAACAACACAGTATCATTTGCAAACAACAGTACAGGGAGTTTCCAAACACTGTCCTCTCTCATTAGGGCCACTCCAGCATCCACTGCCCTACCTTGTATCTCTTTTATAACCCCATCCATATACAGATTGAACAGCCATGGAGACATGACACATCCCTGTTTCAACCCAACCTTCAAATAGAAAAAGTCACTCAGTTCACTATTGACACACAGTGCAGCCCTAGCACCATCATACGTACTCTCCACAGCATTCAACAACTTCCCATCAACTCCATATATTTTTAATACTTTCCACAATCCTTGTCTATCCACCCGGTCATATGCTTTCTTCAAATCCATGAAAGCTGCATACAACTTCTTTCCTTTCTCTAGACACTTTTCAACTAAAGATCTAAGAATGAATATGTGATCTATACAACCTCTTTCCTTCCTAAAGCCTCCCTGTTCTTCTCCAACTAATTCCTCTGTTATTTTCTTAACTCTGTCAATCCTACCGTATTCTTTTCCTATTGCACTAAGAAGACAAATGCCCCTATGATTACCACACACTTTCTCCCCTTTCCCTTTGTACAAGGGAATATTTATACCTGACATCCAATCATCCAGGACTTTACCTTCCTCCCAGGCCAATCTGCACATCTTCCACATCCATTCTACTACTGTTTCTCCCCCATACTTCAGCATTTTACCACACACTCCATCAATTCCTGGGGCTTTCCCCACTTTGACTTTCTTCAGTCCTTCCGCAACTTCCATCCTACTGATTTCTTCCTGTCTTCTCACCTCCCTCCTTCTCCCTGCCATTTGCCAGCCACTTATACTCACATTACTTTCATTCTCTATATTCAATTATTCATTAAAGTGTTCTCTCCATCTACTCACTTTTTCTCCCTTCACAACTAGTAATCAACCATTTTTATCTTTCACTCCCCTACTAATTTCATTGCCACCCTATCTGACTCTACCTCTTTCCAGAACATTTTCTTATATTCCCTCCACTTGACACTCAGATTTCTTCCAGATTCCTCATCCACTCTCTTCTTTCTCTTACTAATCTTTTCAACTCTCTCTACCTTTCTACATATAACTCTCTCTTCCGTCTCTCAACTTCTTCCACGTCCCTATTTCTCATCCATTCATTGTATGCTTTCTTCTTTTGTGCCACAGGCTGTCTCACTTCTTCATTCAACCATGCTGTTCCTTACACCCCTTTCGTCTTCTCTTCACCGCACGTACCACCTCACATGCTGCACATATTTTCTCTGTGAATATCTTGCACACACCTTCAACGTCCCCCATCTGCACCAATTCATATTTACTCAATCGTTCCTCCGCGTCTCTCTTATATTCTGCCTTTTTCTCAAACTCTTGTAACCTTTCCACTCTCCTTACATCTACTCCTTCCGCCCGTCCTTCCCTTCTTCTATTTCTCCATTTTACTTGGACCTTGATTCTGACCACCACTTGGTCGTGGTCAGAAAGTCCACTCCCCCAACCTCAATATGCTCTTGCATCCATTACACATTTTCGGATCTTTTCATCCACACACGTATAATCAATCACTGCCTTCCTTTCATGCAGTTCACCATCCACCCTTCTCATCACTCGCCATGTATACCTATGGATCATTTTGTGCCTGAAGAGGGTATTGGCTATCACCAACCCTCTCCTGGCACAAATGTCGACTAAAGCACTGCCATTCTCATCTGTCTCAGCAGGCACATCCCACTCACCAACTATTCCATCCACCTTCACATTCCCTACTTTACCATTCATATCACCAGTCAAAAACACTCTCATTCCTTTCAAACTTTTCCATGCACACTTCCACATTTGCCCAGAACTCTTCTCTCACTCTGCTTGCACGATCTTGCATTGGCACATACACGCACACAATCGCCCACATTTGTTGTCCAACTTTCAGTCTTACCCACACAATCCTTGAACCAACTGATCCATACTTTCTTATATTCTCCTTCCATCTGTTACCCACAACAATACACACGCCTTCTTTTGCCCTCTCATTCTCACCTACTCCTGCACATAGACCCCATCCATACTCCCATTCTCTCACAGTCTCTGTCTATCTATCTATATATTGCCAGACATCTCAATCCCGTTTGGGGTGGCCACAAACAAATTGCCTCCACGTCACCCTGTCCCCCGCCATTTCACTGCCCTGCTTCCAACTCACACCCCCCTCTCACATATACCTCTCCACCTCATCCCTTCATCTCATCCTCGGCCTCCCCCTCCCTCTTCCCCCCTCCACCTCACTCACATACATTGTCTTCATCAGTCTTTCACCCTCCATCCTCTCCACATGGCCAAACCACCTCAGTGTGTTCCTCATAACGCTTCCTGTCACATCCACATCCACACCACAACGCTCCTTTATATCCTCATTCGTCAGCCTGTCTCTCCATGTGACTCCACAGGCTCCTCTTAAATAACTCATTTCCACTGCTCTCACTCTTGACTTGTGTCCTTCCAACAACGTCCAAGCTTCACTTCCATACGTTAGAGTTGGTATCACAATACTGTCATGTAGTAACTTTTTCATTTCCATGCTCACTTCCCTGTTTCTTATCGCTGCTTTCAAAGAACCAGCAACCTTTCTTCCCTGCTGTACCCTTTCAAGCACTTCACCCTCCAAACCTCCATCCTTACTCATCACACTACCCGAGTACTTAAACTTACTCAAATTTTCCAATTCCTCACCATCCAACCTCACTGTACATTCACTGACTTCACCTCTCTCAAAGACCATCACTTTACTCTTCCCTACATTCACCTTTAGATTCCGTTTCTTACACACTCTCCCAAACTCATCCACCAAGCCTTGCAGCTCCCCTTCGTCTTCACTCAGCAACACAGTATCATCTGCAAACAACAGTACAGGGAGTTTCCAAACACTATCCTCTCTCACCAGGGCCACTCCAACATCCACTGCCCTACCTTGTACCTCTTTTATTACCCATCCATGTACAGATTGAACAACCATGGAGACATGACACATCCCTGTTTCAACTCAACCTTCAAAGAGAAAAATTCACTTAGTTCACCATCCACACGCACTGCAGCTTTAGCACCATCATACATACTCTTCACAGCATTCAACAACTTCCCATCTACTTCATATATTCTTAATACTTTCCACAATCCTTGTCTATCCACCCGGTCATATGCTTTCTCCAAATCTATGAAAGCCGCATACAACTTCTTTCCCTTCTCTAGAAACTTTTCCACTAAACATCTAAGAATGAATATCTGATCTACACAACCTCTTCCCTTCCTAAAGCCTCCCTGTTCTTCTCCAACTAATTTCTCTGTTCTTTCTCTAACTCTGTCTATAAGTATCCTACCATACACTTTTCCTATTATACTAAGAAGACAACTGCCCCTATGATTACCACACACTTCTTTTTCCCCTTTTCCTTTGTACAAGGGAATAATTATACCTGACTTCCAATTCTCTGGGACTCTACCTTCCTCCCAGGAAAAACCCTACGTATATGTACAATACCCCTCCTAATTTTGGCAGTGTTCTCTGGTCTTTCTGCCATATTTAGACATCAAAACACACAAGGAATATCCAGAATATTGCTAAACATTAAGAAAACTGCATAGAAAAAAAAAATCCACAAATATGCTGCGTATATGTACAGTACCCCTCCTAATTTTTGCAGTGTTTTCCAGCCTTTCTGCCATATTTAGACATCAAAACACATATAGTAAAATAAAAAATAATGCCAGACACTAAGAAAACAATGCATAAAAATAATAAAATGCACAAAAACCCAACCTAGATATATAGTACCCCTCCTGTTGGCAGTGTTCTCAGGACTTTCAGTTGTATTTAGACATCAAAACACACATGGAAGTATCCAGTGTAATGCTAGACAGTAAGAAAACAATGCATCACCAACAAAAATCCACAAATCTCCTTCCTGTAATGCACAGTACTACTCATAATTGTGGCAGTCGTCTTGCCACAACTCTCAATTCTTTCAATAATATCTTTAACAAGTTGTCATCCATTCCCCCACTAAAATCTCCAGATGGCAACATTACAAATGACCCATGTGGGAAAGCAGATATCTTTGCCAGTACATTTGTCAGAAATTCTACCTTAGAGGAAGCCAGCCAGAATGTCCCAGCACTAGAACTTGACTCCCCCGAAATTGTTCCTCTTAAAATACAGACAAGGTACGTGAAATCCATCCCAGACAGTTTACCTACCAACAAAGCTCCAGGCCTAGATGGAATTCTGCCAATTGTTTTGATAAAGTGTTCCCCAAAACTTGCCTCTGTTCTTGCTAAATTATTCAGACTATGCATACATACTTCTTCATTCCCTAATTCATGGAAAGAAGCCAATATCCACCCAATTCCAAAGAAAGGAAGTTCCTCTGACTCCTCTGATTATGGACCAATAACTGTTACATCTTCTCTTGGTAAGGTGTTTGAAACTGTAATGAATAAGCACATAGTCAAACATCTTGAATCCAACAACTTATTTAGTGATAGACAATATGGTTTTTGCCAAGAAAGATTCACCATTGATATACTCAATCTCCTGACTCATAGCATGTATCAATCAGTAGACCTACAGTACATGGAGAAACTCATGCAGTAGCCCTGGATATTTTTAAAACTTTCGACAGAGTGTGGCACCGTTCCCTGTTGTCCAAACTCCCTTGCTATGGACTAAACTCTTTTGTTCCTTTGATTTCCCCATAGGCCTATCTCAGCAACAGAAAAATAAGAGTAAAAGTAGATGATGTATATTCCAATTTCCACTTAATTAACGCTGGCGTGCCGCAGGGATCAGTTCTGGCACCAACCCTGTTCCTCATTCATATTAATGATCTCTTATCTGTCACCCACAATCCCATCGATTCGTATGCAGATGACTCAACACTTCATAGTTCATTCACACTCAGACATCCATTTACAAAGTCTGATATCTCTAACTGTCAACTTAACACAGCCATCTCTTTAAATCAAGACTTATCCATGATCAGTGAATGGGGACAAAATAACCTTGTCTCATTTAATGCTAGTAAAACTAAATATATACAATTTACTAATAGACAGGTAGTGCCAAAATCATATATTACCTTCAATGCTACAAATATTCCCATTCCCAAAAGTATTGAAATTCTCGGCATCTCACTTAACAATGCCCCCAGCTGGATCTCTCATGTCAGACCACTTGCTAAAACTGCCTCAAAGATACTTAGATTATTGTACAGAGTCCGTAACTTCTTCACTGACGAACAGTTAGCTATAATTTATAAGAGTCATGTGCACTCTCAGCTTGAATACTGCTCACCCTTGTGGAATGGATGTGGAGAGGTTGCATTAAAACAACTATGGTGGTACCATTCTAAACTGGCAGTTTGGGTGGGGCACGAACCTCTGTACAGTGTTGCCACATGTTCCATACCCGCG
The DNA here is from genome assembly GCF_032717465.1 of Coenobita brevimanus. NCBI lineage: Eukaryota > Metazoa > Arthropoda > Malacostraca > Decapoda > Coenobitidae > Coenobita > Coenobita brevimanus. Next base: position 25,284,856 of record NC_137045.1, on the reverse strand, counting down.
ATGTGAACGGCTATGATATATGTAAAAGGCATCACAATAAGATAAAAACATAGGAATACAATAGTAACGTGTGTATTATAATATATGAAAGAACAGTAAACTTATCATATCGTAAAATATTTAAACGGCAGTACAGAAACGCATAAATATTTTACGGTGTTGCTCAAAAAGAAAGTACAGTAGTCACTTTTATTGGCTGTTACCATATTTCTGGGGTTGGTAATAATGTTACAATTATGATTATAAGATAATGTGCAGGAATATAAGTAAAAATATGCAAATTTCTTAGTAAGAAAAAAAATAATACATTAAATCCTCGTGAGCGGCAACACTCACACACACCCAGTCCGACCTGGCCAGAGCTTCCTCGTATCACCTGGGTGGTGTGGAAATAAAGTCAAATTTACAATATGTACATTATAATGTAAAAGAAAATAACCAAACTGTATCCTAAAATACCACAGACGAGAGAGAGAGAGAGAGAGAGAGAGAGAGAGAGGGGGGGAGGCAGACAAGGGGCAGTGTTGAGTGCAGCTTAGTGAGAGATGGAGAGAGGGAGGGAAGGAAGGAGGGAGAGAGTGTTTGAATGAAAACAAATCATGGCTCCACAACAGCGAGGTCATCTGGCGCCATATGTAAAACAGTAATATTTTTAAATATAATTAAGATATAATAAAAACAAAATAAAGAAATGAAAGCACAAGTTTATAAGTCACTCATAAAAGAAACAAAATTCCCAAGGGTGATGCACATCTCCCCCCAGGAAAGAGAGAGAGAGAGAGAGAAAGGCAGGCCAGGGGCAGTGTTGAGTGCATTGTCAAGCTGAGGGAAAGATGAAGGGAGGGAAGGAAGGAGGGCGAGAATGATTGAATGAAAACAAATCAAGGTGCTGCAACACCGAGGTCATCAGGCGCCACATGCAAAACAATGATATAATAACAAACAAAATAGAGAAATGACAGCACAAGTTTATAAGACATAAAAGAAACAAAATTCCCTAGGGTGACGCACATCTCCCCCCAGGGGAGAGAGAGAGGCATCACGGGTAGGGAAAACGTGGCAACACTGTACAGAGGTTCGTGCCCCACCCAAACCGTCAGTTTAGAGTGGTACCACCATAGACAAAATTCAGAACAAAGCTGTAAGAATTATTAATAACCCTGCTATTGCTAATAAACTACCTCCCCTACAAATAAGAAGGAATGTTGCCTCCCTTGCATTATTTTACAGATATTATTATAGCAAATGATCAGACGAAGTTGTGTCCATTGTGCCACCTCTCCATGCCTTCCATCGTGCTACATGGGCATCTGGCAGTGCCCATGACTGGAGTGTCACACTGCCATACAGCAGAACTTCTGCCTATCAGAATTCCTTCATTCCCCAAACTGCATCTCTCTGGAACTCACTTCCCCAGAGTTGTTTCCCTGCAAACTTCAACCAACAGCTGTTCAGTTCTAACTGTTACAGATATTTTATGAACAGAGGACACCAATAATGTGGTGTATGGATTTTTTTTTTTTTTTTTTTATTCGTTTTTCCTTCCCGTTATTAAAAAAAAAAAAAATGATGATACAGTACTGTGTTGTTAAGTGAAGACGAAGGGGAGCTGCAAGGCTTGGTGGATGAGTTAGGGATTGTGTGTAAGAAACGGAACCTAAAGAGAATGTAGGGAATAGTAAAGTGATGGTCTTTGAGAGAGGTGAAGTCAGTGAATGTACAGTGAGGTTGGTTGGTGAGGAAATGGAAAATGTGAGTACGTTTAAGTACTTGGGGAGTGTGATGAGTAAGGATGAAAGTTTGGAGGGTGAAGTGCTTGAAAGGGTACAACAAGGAAGAAAGGTTGCTGGTTCCTTGAAAGCAGTGATAAGAAACAGGAAGGTGAGCATGGAAGTGAAAAAGTTACTACGTGACAGTATTGTGATACCAACTCTAACGTATGGAAGTGAAGCTTGGACGTTGTTGGAAGGACACAAGTCACGAGTGAGAGCAGTGGAAATGAGTTATTTAAGAGGAGCCTGTGGAGTCACATGGAGAGACAGGCTGACAAATAAGGATGTGAAGGAGCATTGAGGTGTGGATGTGGATGTGATATGAAGCATTAGGAGGAACACACTGAGGTGGTTTGGCCATGTGGAGAGGATGGAGGGTGAGAGACTGACGAGGAGAGTGTATGTAAGTGAGGTGGTGGGGGGAGGGGGAGGGGGAGGCTGAGGATGAGATGGAGGGATGGAGTGGAGAGGTAAATGAGAGAGGGGGGTGTGAGTTGGGAGCAGGGTAGTGAAATGGCGGGGGACAGGGCAGCGTGGAGGCGATTTGTTTGTGGCCACCCCTTACGGGGGTAAGGCATCTGGCAATAGATAGATAGATAGTCTTTGGTCTTTCAGCTATGTAGGCATCAAAATACATATGTGACTATCCAATGTAATGCAAGATACTGAGAAGACTATGCACAGTACACACTACACTTCCTTTTCCAAAATGCAAAAAATTATGGCGTCTCATCACCAAGCCTCGGAGTCCCCAGGGGGGGGGGGGACCATAAATGCCCCCACCATCCGCCCCTCTCCCGGTGACAACTCGAGGTGCCTGGAACTACTGTCTGACTCACTTCTTCTTCATTTCTGCAACATTCGCTGCCTTTCCTCTAACTTTCGCTTTGTTGAGCACCACCTCGCCTCCTATAACCTCACCTTCTTTTTCTAACTGAGACTCAGCTGTCTGAGGCAACTGACATCAAACCCTTTTCTGTATCCTCCTACTTTCTCTATACTATTTCAAAGCCAAAGGCGGCTGTTGTGTATATATACGCAATGACTTATCTTGCTCTCGTGTTCCTGAACTCGATTCTTCTGAATTCTCTACACTCTGGCTTCGGCTTTCCTGTCATTCTCTGACTAAATATATCTGTGCTGTTTACTTATCCCTAATTCTACTGACTATCAAAAATTCTTCGACTATCTTACTTCTACGATGGAACACATTCTATCCATTTCTCCTTTCTCTGAAATCTCCATTCTAGGAGATTTCAATGTTCACCACCACCTTTGGCTCTCCTCTCCTTTCACTGATCCACCTGGTGAAGAAGCCTACATCTTTTCTATCCTTAATGACCTAGAGCAGCTTGTACAGCACCCTACCCGTATCCCTGACCGCCTTGGAGAGAGCTCGAACATACTTGACCTCTTCCTCACAACTAATCCTTCTGCTTACTCTGTTAATCTTTTCTCTCCGTTAGGCTCCTCCGATCACAACCTTATCACCTTAACCTCTCATATCACTCCGGTACGGCCTGTGGACCCTCCAGGGAAACGTCGTCTGTGGCATTTTGGAGCTGCGGACTGGGAGGCCCTCAGGCAGTACTTCTTTGATTTTCCCCGGGAATAATTATTGCTTCCATGGCCGTGAGCCATCTGAGTGTGCCTTGCGCATTACGGAGGTTATTCTCTCGGGCATGGAAGCATACATTCCTTTCTCATATCCTTTGACTAACGCAAGAAAGCCTTGGTTTAATCACGCTTGTTCTAATGCCGTCTGCAACAAGGAGAGGGCCTACAAAAGGTACCGGAGCCAACTCACCCCTGAATCACATCATCTTTACGTTTCTGCCAGGAATCGTGCTAAGTCTGTTCTTTGCTCTGCTAAATACAATTTCATCTGTACTAAATGCTCTCAACTCTCCAACTCGAATTCTTCCCGCTCTTTCTGGCACCTTGCCAAAAACCTTTCTAACAACGTTTCCTCATCATCCTTCCCTCCTGTTTTCTACTCTGATGGTTCTGTAGCTATTTCTTCTACTGATAAAGCAGATCTCTTCGCACAGACTTTCTCCTCCAATTCCACCTTAGATGATTCCGGTGCTGTTCCTCCATCACTTCTCCCCTCTGACTTCCTCATGGCTGACATTAAAATTTCTTCAGCTGATGTATTTTCTGCCATCACTGGCCTCAGTACTAACAAGGCATATGGGCCTGATGGGGTCCCTCCTGTTGTTCTCAAGAACTGTGCTTCTGTGCTTACACCCTGCCTAGGCAAACTCTCTCCTTTGTCTGTCAACTTGTACCTTTCCTTGTTACTGGAAGTTTGCTCTCATTCAGCCAGTCCCAAAGAAGGGTGACCACTCCCAACCCTCCATCTATCGTCCAATTGCTTTAACGTCCTGTATTTCAAAAGTTTTCGAGTCAATTCTCAATAGAAAAATTTTAAGGCATCTTTCCTATCACAACCTTCTTTCCGATCGTCAGTACGGGTTCCGTCAGGGATGCTCCACTGGCGATCTTCTCACCTACCTTTCAGACTCCTGGTCATCCTCCTTTCGGGACTTTGGCGAAAGCTTTGCCATTGCACTTGACATCTCAAAGGCTTTCGATTGAGTCTGGCATAAATCTTTAATTTCCAAACTGCCCTCCTACGGTTTCTGTCCTTCTATCTGTGCCTTCATCGCTAGCTTCCTTTCTGGTCGTTCTATAGCCGCTGTTGTAGGCGGCCATTGTTCTTCTCCTAGATCTATCAACAGTGGTGTTCCTCAGGGCTCTGTCCTATCACCAACTCTCTTCCTTTTATTCATCAATGATCTTCTAAGCTGTACATCTAACCCTATCCACTCATACGCTGATGACTCCACCCTTCACCTTTCCATTCGGTTCCCGCAACGCCCATCTCAATAGTTACTTCAACAAACAAGGGATGAGGCTACGGCACACCTAATGTCTGACTTGGCTCGTATCTCTGACGGGTAAAAATAACATGGTTGTTTTTAATGCATCTAAGACTCAGTTCTTACACCTATCAACCCGACAAAATCTTCCACACGTATAACAACTAATGTTTAATAATATTCAGCTTAATCCTGCATCATCCTTGAACATGCCTGGGGTTTCATTTATTCGGGACTTATCTTGGAAAGATCATATTACATCTCTTGTAAAATCTGCTTCCAAGAGATTGGGTGTGCTAAGCCGACTCCGCTCTTTCTTTACCCCTGGACAGTTGTTGACTCTATACAGGGGTTTTATCTGCCCCTGTGTGGAGTACAACTCTCATGTGTGGGGAGGCTCCTCACATACAGCTCTTCTCAATAGGGTGGAGTCAAAGGCTTTTCGTCTCATTAACTCTCCTCCTCTTACTGACTCCCTTCAACCTCTGTCTCTTCGCCGCACTGTTGCATCTTTATCTCTTTTCTATTGCTACTTCAATGGTCACTGCTCCTCTGAACTGTCTGGTTGCATTCCTCCACCTCTACGACGGGCGCGTAGCACCCGTCTGGCAGCAAACTCTCATCCCTTTTCTGTCCAACTCTTTAATGCAGGAGTTAACCGTTACTCCCAGTCTTTCATTTATGCAACAGGTCAACTCTGGAACTGTCTTCCTCTGTCTGTATTTCCTGCTGACTATGATCTCCAGTCTTTCAAACGCAGTGTGTCCAGGCATCTCAAAATGATCGGATCTTGAATTTGGCTCTCTATTGTATCTTGTTTTTCTCTTGGAGGGAACTGTTACTGCGGTTTTATGGCCTATGGTTCCTTCTTCCTTGCATTAAAAAAAAAAAAAAAAAAAAAATCAAAGAAAAAATATCACTGAAGGCAGTTGCAAAACAGTTAAGTTTCTTGGACGCTGAATGATGTCTGCTTCCGCAGCACCAGCTGATTAGGGTGGTATTCCCAAGGGGAATGGAACTCTGGTGATACGGAGAGCTGGAATTCCGTTTTCACCACCTACCTAACCATCCTCCTTTGCTGACCTTTGCTGTGTGACAATAACATGGAGAGTAGACCAGTATACTCTCCCAAACACATTCTCTAACTACTGTATCTCATACACTACAGTAGTCCCTCGTTTATCCGGATGTGTTCATTAGCTGGATGCTGGACCTTGGCTTTATTAAACATTATCTGAATTTACTTGCTATTATCCGGACATAAAAGTCCCCGAGAACATCTGACATGTTCAAACAATTGGTATCGTGGCTGCTGGGCTCGAGCCATGAGCAGGAAAGTAACCCCTCCAGTATCCGACATAATAGAGCCCAAGTAACATCTGGGACTTGGTATTGTCCGGGACTTGGGCAAAATGCCCCTGGACAGGTACTTATAGACCCCAACTGAACCTAACTTTGAAAGCCACCTAAATAACTCCTTACTGGACATGCACAGCACCTATTTGAAACCCTGTTCACACAAATAAGGGACAGAAACCAGGAAATAAAAGGAACTTAAGAATGAGAAATTAGAAATGAGTAAGGAAAAATATTTAGCAGTGTACAGGGTACTTACGGGAATTGAGGAGGATGCAGGGGCATTCTAGCAGACGTCGCTGGAACTACACGCCAAAACACAGCTGTTCGTCACCACGCGGTAAATTTAAAGAGTAGGGATGAACACATATCGGTTTTTTTTTGCATTTGGACATTTTTAGGCCATTTTTGGCATCCTAGATCATTTCATACGTTCATCCAGATGTCCTTTTGTCCAGATATCTTAGGGTCTATCCGAGACTTGGACTAATGGACCCAAGCCCAAAATGTCCGGGACTTGGGGTGACCAGGTCTTGGTCGTCCGGGTCTTAGATGGGTTTCTGTAGTCTGTAACCCACAGCCAGAGCTAAAATGTCCATCTTCCCCTGACCTGAATGGTCAGAGCCACACACTTGTCCGATCACTCCCAACGAACCTCCAACACTTGAGTAATATAACTGTAACCTGCAAGTGGTTTCAAAAGATCCATATTCATCCCCACCAAATGTCCAGTGTCACATGGCCACTGGGCTGAGTCTTTCCCAACTGCGACCACCATCGAACACAGACCACAAGCCACAAGTACATGTTCGGTGACAACAGCCTTTCGCCTCTCTACCGAACATCAAAAGTCCCCCCCCCATCACTGTGAGTTGTGTTTCCGCATGGCCGCTCGGCATCTAACAGACCGCAGGCCACAAATAAATGTATGGTAAAAGCGTCCATCCGCCTGTTGACAGAAGGGGGAGAATCCTGCCTGCAGCCTCACTTCTCCCCCCCTCCCACCCCTCCTCCATACTCTCCCGGCTCCCCCCTCGCTCCCTCAGTGCCTACCTTCCTCTGTGGTGACAACACTGATTGTGACTTTTCAAAGTTTTTTGCAATTTATTTGACTACTATTGGTCGTATCCATATTCTGAAGTGACCACGAGAAAGCCCATGAAATTCTGCATGTACAGTAGATATGTGCTGGACTCTTGGAAGGTGCTGGCAAAATTTTGCACAAGGATGGTGGGAAATTATGTGAAGGTAAGTTTTACTCCTGAACACTTTATTCTCACTGCATTTCTGTACTTTTACTTATCAGTTTTATGTGTTTCTATTAGCATATAAACACCAGCAAAGATGATGGTATACCATTTATACCAATATAACCAATTTCTGATGGCATATTTGGCTGTGGATTTTTTTTTTTTTTTTGAGCCCTGGGAGCAGTCACTCATCACAGATAACTGATTTTCAAACTGTCTTCAAGTTTTTTGTGGATTTTTGTCAGTTATGCATTGTATTCTTGATGTTTAGTATTAATGTGGATAATCCTACGTGTGTTTCAATGTCTCAATATGGCAGAATGACCAGAAAGCAGTGCCAGAATTAGGAGGGATACTGTACAGTCGTGGCCATAAATAATCATTTATCGTTCCGTACCCCGTGCTTCAGACTGGCTCCTTTATGCGCGGCGTCACACTGGAGTAAGAGGGACTGAGAGGGAGGGGCCAGGGAGAGAAGGGAAGGTGGGTGGGGGGACAAGCGATGGTGCTTAGGTGGAGTGAGGGAGGGGAGGGATGGTAGGTAGGGGAGGGAGAATGAAGTGCGAAGTTGTGGCCACATGATTTGTCTGTTTTCTTTCATTCAGGGCATTATATAAAGGAGTTACTGTTCGGTAGATAAAGCTGCATTACACCTTGTATAGCGGCGTCAGATAAGAAGCTTTAGATAGGTGGTGATATCAAGGACTGGCTCGTGAGAGAAATATACTGATGTGACATTAAACATTTGTGCGGAGCCAGATATTTGTGTTTATCCGTGTATTTTGACTTCAGACGCAGAATGGAATCTGGATGGCTTTGACTTCCATGCTGTTTGTGTAAGAAACAACCTCTGCCCTTACATGTAATTAATTTTTGGAACTAAATATTATATGCAACCTTTGACATGGCTGTGTCCACAGTAAATATGATCACCCCTGTGGTATACACTCCCTCTATACAGTCACCATCATGTAATTCAATAATTATTTAATGACATTTCTATATGAAAAGGCTGTTGAAAAGAATCGTGCATAAAAGGTAAATAAATCTGATGTCTGTGCTTATGGGTGAATATGGTAATGGTATCTCTAATAATCTGTTAGAGGGAAACTGAAACAAAATCCTACCCAAACTCCCAGAATATATCTATGTCAATGTTTACCGACACTAGTCACCAAAACAACCAGGAACGCCTTAGTAAGTAGTCCAGTGGCCTCATGCCTCAAAAACCTCATGCAGGCGTCACAGCACCGGGGAAACAGTGTTGTTGATGGTTTGCTGGTTTTGTTTGAACAGCTTCCACTCTTCTTCCGTGTGCTAGAGGAGGCAGGCCCGTGTCCTCTCGTTCTCTGGGTTCCACACGTAAGGTGACCAGATTTATTGGAGCTAGAAGCAGGACATTGTCACTTGTGTGTGTGTGTGTGTGTGTGTGTGTGTGTGTGTGTGTGTGTGTGTGTGTGTGTATAGAGAGAGAGAGAGAGAAAAAAAAAAAAAACAGAGAGAGAGAGAGAAAGAGACATAGGTGAGTGACAGTGATGTTTGCTACATAACACCTCACCTTGGGGCTGCTAATCAAACACTAATGTCTCAAATGAACTCCAGTGATCACGGTATGGTGAATGGGCCAACCAAAGTTACCAGTTAGTATTACAAATTTTATATTAATTCAGTATTTCATTTGGTTTGGATTATGCATAATTTTGCTAATTCATCATAATTTCAAAAAACGTCATGTTATATCTAATGTAATAGTAATTTTCTAAAAGCGGGACATTTTAGATAACAGGCACAAAAAGCCGGACATTTTAGTCACAATTTAAAAAGCAGAACAGATGTAAAAACAAACGGGACTGTCCCGCCTAAAGGCGGGACTCTGGTCACCTTATCCATGCATTGACAATCTGGAAAACAGCTAAGTAAAAAGACGAACAAGAAGCCTCGGGCAAGGACTGACCAGAAGATGACGACAAAGGACATGGTACGGATTGCGACGTGGAATGTAAGGGGTGCGAATGATGAGGTGAAAGAGAGATTGTCCAGGTGCTTGAGGGTGCAAAAGTGGATGTATGTGGAGTAACCGAAACTAAATGGAGAGGACAGAGTGTGAAAGAATGTGAGTATGGATGGGGTATATGTGCAGGAGTAGGTGAGAATGAGAGGGCAAAAGAAGGAGTGTGTATTGTTGTGAGTAAAAGATGGAAGAAGAACATAAGAGAGTATGGATCAGTTGGCTCGAGGATTGTGTGGGTAAGATTAAAAGTTGGAATACAAATGTGGGCGATTGTGTGCGTCTATGCGCCAACGCAAGATCGTGCAAGCAGAGTGAGAGAAGAGTTCTGGACAATTGTGGAAGTGTACAGGGAATAGTTTGGAAGGAATGAGAGAGTGTTTTTGATTGGAGATATGAATGGCAAAGTAGGCAATGTGAAGGTGGATAGAGCAGTTGGTGAGTGGGGTGTGCCTGCTGAGATAGATGAGAATGGCAGTGCGTTAGTGGACATTTGTGCCGAGAGACGGTTGGTGATAGCCCATACCCTCCTCAGGCACAAAATGATCTACAGGTACACATGGCGAGTACTGAGAAGGGTGGATGGTGAACTGAAAGAAAAGAAGGCAGTGATTGATTGTGTGTGTGTGGATGAAAGGATGCGAAGATGTGTAATGGATGCAAGAGCTTATAGAGGTTGGGGGAGTGGACTTTCTGACCACTGCTTGGTGGTGGCCAGAATTGAGATCCAAATAAGATGGAGAAATATAAGAAGGGAAGGACGGGACGAAGGAGTAGTTGCAAGGTGAGTGGAAAGGTTACAAGAGTTTGAGAAAAAGACAGAATATAAGAGAGAAGTCGAAGAACAATTGGGTATATTTAAATTGGAGCAGATGGGGGATGTGGAAGGTGGGTGCAAGATATTCACAGAAGAAATATGTGATGTGGTGTGTGGAGTGAAGAGAAGATGGAAGGGGTTGCAAGGAACAGCATGGTGGAATGAAGAGGTGAGAGGCTGTGGCACAAAAGAAGAAAGCATACAATGAATGGATGAGAAGTAGGGGCGTGGAAAAAGTTGAGAGGCGGAAGAGAGAGTTACATATAGAAAGGGAGAGAGAGGTAAAAAGATTAGTAAGAGAGAGTAAGAAGAGAGTGGATGAGAAATTTGAGTGTAAAGTGGAGGGACTGTAAGAAAATGTTCTGGAAAGTGGTGAAGAGAGTAAGACAGGGTGGCAGTGAAGTAAGTAGGGGAGTGAAAGATAAAAATGGTAGATTACTAGTGGAGAAGGAAGAAAAAGTTAGTGGATGGAGAGAACACTTTAAGGAATTGTTGAACATAGAGAATGGAGGTAATGTAAGTGTAAGTGGCTGGAGAATGGCTGGGAGAAGGAGGGAGGTGAGAAGACAGGAAGAAATCGGTAGGATAGAAGTTGTGGAAGCAATGAAAAAAGTCAAATTGGGGAAAGCCCCAGGAATTGATGGAATGTGTGGTGAAATGGTGAAGCATGGGAGAGAGATTGAAGTAGAATGGATGTGGGAGATGTGCAGATTGGCCTGGGAGGAAGGTAGAGTCTTGGAGGATTGGAAGTCAGGTATAATTACTCCCTTGTACAAAGGAAAAAGGTCAAAAGAAAAGTGTGGTAATCATAGGGGCATTTGTCTTCTTAGTATAGTAGGAAAAGTGTATGGTAGAATATGTATTGACAGAGTTAGGGAAATAACAGAGGAATTTGTTGGAGAAGAACAGGGAGGCTTTAGGAAGGGAAGAGGTTGTGTAGATCAGATATTCATTCTTAGATCTTTAGTGGAAAAGTGTCTAGAGAAGGGAAAGAAGTTGTTTGTGGCCTTCATGGATGTGGAGAAAGCATATGACAGGGTGGATAGACAAGGATTGTGAAAAGTATTAAGAACATATGGAGTAGTTGGGAAGTTGTTGAATGCTGTGAAGAGAATGTATGATGGTGCTAAGGTTGCAGTGCTTGTGGATGGTGAACTAAGTGAATTTTTCTCTTTGAAGGTTGGGTTGAAACAGGGATGTGTCATGTCTCCATGGTTGTTCAATCTGTACATGGATGGGGTAATAAAAGAGATACAAGGTAGGGCAGTGGATGTTGGAGTGGCCCTAGTGAGAGAGTGTAGTGTTTGGAAACTTCCTGTACTGCTGTTTGCATATGATACTGTGTTGTTAAATGATGACGAAGGGGAGCTGCAGGGCTTGGTGGATGAGTTTGGGAGAGTGTGTAAGAAACGGAACCTAAAGAGAATGTAGGGAAGAGTAAAGTGATGGTCTTTGAGAAAGTGGAGTCAGCGAATGTACAGTGAGGTTGGATGGTGAGTACATTTAAGTACTTGGGGAGTGCGATGAGTAAGGATGAAAGTTTGGAGGGTGAAGTGCTTGAAAGGGTACAACAAGGAAGAAAGGTTGCTGGTTCCTTGAAGGCAGTGATGAGAAACAGGGAGGTGAGCATTGCAGTGAAAAAGTTACTACATGACAGTACTGTGATACCAGCTCTAACGTATGGAAGTGAAGCTTGGACGTTGTTGGAAGGACAAGTCAAGAGTGAGAACAGTGGAAATGAGTTATTTAAGAGGAGCCTGTGGAGTCACTTGGAGAGACAGGCTGACAAATGAGGATATAATGGAGCATTGTGGTGTGGATGTGGATGTGATAGGAAGTGTTAGGAGGAACACACTGAGGTGGTTTGGCCACGTGGAGAGGATGGAGGGTGAGAGACTGATGAGGAGAGTGTATGTGAGTGAGGTGGAGGGGGGGAGGGGAGGGGGAGGCCGAGGATGAGATGGAGGGATGGAGTGGAGAGGTGTATGAGAGAGGGGGGTGTGAGTTTGGAGCAGGGCAGTGAAATGGTAGGGGACAGGGCAACGTGGAGGCGATTTGTTTGTGGCCACCCTGTACGGGAATGGGGCATCTGGCGATAGATAGATAGACAATCTGGGCCCATGCAATCTCGATGGCTCTGCACTAAAATTTGATCTTTCACGTCAGTATATTTCTCACGAGCCAGTCCTTGATATCACTGGCTATCTAAAGCTTGTTATCTGATGCCACTATACAAGGTGTAATGCAGCTTTATCTACCAAACAGTGACTCCTTTATATGATGCCCTAAATGAAAGAGAATAGACAAATTATGTGGTCACAACTTCACATTTCATTCTCCCTCCCGACTTACCCTCCCTCCCCCCCCCTCACTCCACCTAAGCACCATCGCTCGTCCCCCCATCCACTTTCCCTTCTCTCCCTCTCTGGCCCCTCCTTCTGAGCTCCTCTTACTCCAGTATGACTTGCCACACGTAAGGGAGCCAGTCTGAGGCATGGGGTACAGGAGGATAGGTGATTATTTATGGCCACGACTGTACATACAGTAGTGCTTAGGTAAGGTGGTTTTTGGTTTTCAATGTTTTTGCATGGTTTTCATGGTGTTGAAAATTATTCTGGATAATCGTAAGAAAGTTTTGATGTCAAAATATGGCAGAATGACCGGAAAAAACTGCCAAAATATTGAGGGGTACTGCACATACAGTAGTGTATAGGTATGGTGTTTTTTTGCTTTTTAGTGTTTTTTTTTTTTTTTTAAGGGTTTTCTTGGTGTTAAAAATTATTTTGGATAATCCTATTTATGTGTTGATGGCAAAATATGGCAGAATGACCAGAAAACACTGCCAAAATAAGGAGGGGTATTTTACATGCAGTAGTGTATGGGTAGGGTGGTTTTTGGTTTTCAGTGGTTCTTCTGCATGGTTTTCTTAGTGTTTAGCATTACTTTGGATGTTTCTTTGTGTGTTTTGATGTCTAAATTAACCTGAATGACAGGAAAACACAGCCAAATTAAGCATAGATACTGGGCTAATAGGTTAGGTGTAGGTTGGAGGTTGGGTATAGGTAGGGTCTGTTTATGGTAGGGGAATAGTGTTCATTATCCAGGTGTTGCCACTACCCCAACGTGCATTTGGCTCTGATATGTCCTGATAAATGAGAGATTACTGTACACCACATGCATGTTACATCAGACAATGTACTGTACCCCGCTGCATCACAGTGGTTGATGCCAGCAAAGGCATGCGGCCAGAAAACTTTGCCCCCACTGCCTAGTGGTGGACCTTTTGAGGGGAGTCATGACAAGGGCTCAGCCAGCATAGATCGTGGGGCTGGGGTGAGATGGGGCTCAAACCTGTGCTAGAGGGTACAGGGCATTGCAGTTCCCAGGCTGCCGCGTCCGCCCAATAGGGAGGGGCCCGAATTTGGGAGTAGCGCCCAGGAGGCTGCCTTATTAATGGGCGTATAATGGTGGGACAGTTACAGTGCCAAGGTACATTTGGAGGGTGTCCCTATAGCTTACCTGGCAGGGTGCCCCAAGGCCACTACCATAGCCACTGGTCAAGGCTGGTGGGCTAGGGGTCCCAGATCCATTGCCTGGACCTGGGACTGTGCAGTGGGTGGGCCCTGTGGCATGTCTCTCCCCTTTATTATTTTTACTGATTGTCACCAAGATAAAGAATGAAATTCAAAGCAAGCCTGAGGACAATAAATCACCCAGGGGGATTATAGTGGTGTCATGGAATGTGGGAAGTTTGAGGGGTAGAGCAGGGGAAGTGATTAAGACGTTGAGTAGGAGGTGGGTGGATGTGGGATTTGTGCAGGAAGGTTGCTGAGAGGGATTGTTATTGTAAGTTGTTTTGACTGGGTAGGACAGACAGATATGGTTGTGTGGTTTTGTTGTTTGGGGAGAAATGGGTGGAATATGTCATGAATGTTACGAGAGTAAGTGATAGGATAATCTTAGCGAAAATTTTGTTAGGTGGGAAAATGATTGTATTCATATCAGCGGATGCTTCACAGGCAGACTTGGATGAGGTAGAGAAGGATAGATTTTGGGATGACTTAGTATGTGTAGTAAATGATATAGGAGATGATGAGATTGTAGTTTTGGGAGGGGACTTAAATGGTCATGTAGGTGTAGCAGCTCATGGATATGAAGGAGTACATGGGGGATGTGCACATGATACAAGAAATGAGGAAGGGGAAAGGATACTAGAGTTTCAGGAGGCAATGAGCATGATTGTGTGCAACAGTTGTTGTAGGAAAAGAGGGAGTAGGTTGATTACATATGAGTCAGGGGGAAACAGCAACCAGATAGACTATTTCCTGGTCACGAGGGCCGATAGCAAGTTAGTGAGGGAAGTTAAAGTTATAGGGAGCAAGGAATGTGTGCAAGAACACTATTCCCCAACCATACCCAGACCCTACCTATATCCAACCTCCAACCTATACCTAATCTGTTTGCACAATACCAGTACTTAATTTGGCTGTGTTTTCCAGTCATTCAGGTATATTTAGACACCAAAACACACTTAGGAATATTCAAAGTAATGCTAAACACCAAGAAGACCATGCAGAAAAAACAGTGAAAACCAAAAAACACCCTTCCTATATACTACTGTATATACAGTACCCCTCCTTAATTTGGCAGTTTTCTGGTCATTCTGCCATATTTTGATATCAAAGCATACGTAGGATTATCCAAAATAACTCTGAATGCCAAGAAAACCATGCAAAAAAAAACACTAAAAACCAAAAAACACCCTACCTATACACTACTGTTTGTACAGTACCCTTCCTACTTTTGGCACTGTTTTAAGGTTAATCTGCCATATTTAGACATCAAAACACACATTGGAATATCCAAAGTAATGTTTAACACCAAGAAAACCATGAAAAAAAACATTGAAAACCAAAAACACTCTACCTACACACTACTGTATGTACAGTACCCCTCCTAATTTTGGCACTGTTTTCAGATCAATCTGCCATACTTAGACATCAAAACACATGTAGGAATATCCATATTAATGCTAAACATCAAGAAAACAATGCATAAACAACAAAAATCCACAAAAAACCTGAAGACAGTTTGAAAATCAGATGTCTCTGATGAGTGATTGCTCCCAGGGCTCAAAAAATAATTCCATGGCCAAATATGCCACTGGAAATTGGTTATATTTGTATAAATTGTATACAGTCATCTCCTCTGTTATTTGTACTATAAGATAAACTAATAAAAACACATATAACTGATAAGAAAAAGTACAGGAATGCAGTGAAAATAAAGTGTTCAGGAGTAAAACTTATCTTCATATAACTTCCCACCATCCTAGTGCAAAATAATGCCAACATCTTCCAAGAGTTAAGCATACATCTAGATGCAGAATTTCATGAACTTTCTTGTTGATTTTGTAGAATTTTGATACAACCAATAGTAGCTGAATAAATCGCAAGAAACTTAAAAAACTCACGTCAGCAAAATCACCATGGAGGACGGTAGGAACTGAGGGAGTGAGAGAGGAGCCAGGAGGGTATGAAGGAAGGATGGGAGGGGGGGGAGAAGCGAGGCTGTGTGCAGGATTCTCCCCCTTCTGTCATGAGGCGGACGGGCGCTTTTACTGTACATTTACTCGTGGCTTGTGGTCTGTTAGACGCTGAGTGGCCATGCGGAAACGCAACTTACGGTGACAGGGGGACTTTAGACGTCCAGTAGAGAGGCAGATGGCTGCTGTCACCAAACATGTACTCATAGCTTGTGGTCTGTGTTACAATCTCAGGGGCAGTTAGGAAAGACTTAGGCCAGTGGCTGTGTGACTTTGGACATTGGGTGGGGATGCATACGAACATTTTGACACCGCTTGTGGGTTACAGTCACATTACTCAGGTACTTGAGGTTCGTTGGGAGTGATCAAACGAGTGCATGACTTTGACCATTCAGAACAGGGGCGGACGGTTATTTTAGCTCTGGTTGTGGGTTACAGCCTACTTTCTGCTCATGGCTCGAGCCCAGCGCCCACGGTACCGAATGTTTGAACGTGTCGGCTGGCCAGCCGAAGTTCTCGGGGACTTTTGTGTCCAGATAATAGCAAGTAAATTCAGATAATGGTTTAATAGAGCCAAGGTCCAGGATTCGGATAATGAACACGTCCAGATACTGCACATCCGGATAAATGAGGAACTACCGTATATCGCGAAGTGTCCAGGTTAGCAGGGGTAAGTCCGGATGTCGCATTTATTGGAATTTTGCTTTTTTCGGAATGGCTTTGGC
Organism: Coenobita brevimanus; assembly: GCF_032717465.1. NCBI lineage: Eukaryota > Metazoa > Arthropoda > Malacostraca > Decapoda > Coenobitidae > Coenobita > Coenobita brevimanus. The sequence goes on along the minus strand of NC_137045.1, from coordinate 25,268,498 downwards.
TCCAATTAGTCCGTTATAGTGAGATTTTAATGTATAGCTGTATAATACTGTACTCACAGTACAGACAATTGAGAAATTACCAAAACAAAAATGTTGTGAACCCACAAAAGTAAGGTTATGCTGCACATGTCTGCAGGTGGGGCCTGTTTCATCGAATTTTAATGTTTGTATGAAGTTCTGGTTTGGTGAGTTCTCCTTTGTCCATATTATAATAATAATAAGAATTAAGAGCTTTTTGGGGGTATTTTTATGCATTACAGTAAAGAGGTAGGCAGAAAAAAAAGAAATGCACAGTACTTTTCCTGAGTGTCCACTTTTTTTTTTGTGTCCTTCTGAGTCAGTGTGTGGTTGGGGAGGGATGAATAGGTGATCTGAACTCTGCCTATTAAATACAAATTTAGTCCATAATAGAGGTTTTTGTAGAGTTCCTCCAGATCCCAGTTTATCCGAGAAATCAATTTATATGGCCTAGCTTTCCCCCAATTTATGTGGATTAACTTTGTTTTACTGTTATTATTATTATTGTGACGGTTGTTATTCCCCATGTAACTGTTGGTAAATTCATGTCGTTTTTTAAATTGTCTCTATCTATCTATCTATTGCCAGATGCCTCAATCCTGTTTGGGGTGGCCACAAACAAATCACCTCCACGTCACCCTGTCCCCTGCCATTTCGCTGGTAATTTTACCATATCCCCACAACTCCCCTCCCCCCCACACACATGTACGGAATCATTCACTCAGTCACTCATACACACACACATGCATGTGTGTGTGTGTGCTTTTAATGATCATTTACAGAGATGAGCATAAGATCTTGAGTTTCTTATAGGATCAGATATTATTATTCAGCAGTTTTTTTGTCAAGTGAAAATAAATGTTTTTTCCCTCAGTCATCCACAATACATTTCTGCCTTATTGTGCAATACAGTTGCATCAGGTGAAGGCCTGTTGCATATCAATTTATTGCATAATAAGGTTAATATAACATGGGTTCAGTAGGGTTAAGGAGAGTGACCTCAACGGCGAAACCTTAAATGACCTAAAATACCCCCTGCTGCCCACCTGAAGTCTGTCCAGTGCCGGTATAAGTCGTCACCAAGGGTACCCCACCCCCCAGGATGGGGGACAGTTGGAGGGCCTGGGTGACCACTTCACAAAAAAGATTCATTATCACTTTATTTAATATCACACACTGCACTATTTATTAAGTACACGCACTGTTGTTTGCCAAGAGCAGTGGTGTTTCAGTGGCCTTTCATGCACAAAATAAAACAAAAGGTAATTATCACAGCCAGTGTAAACACTGGTCAGGCATTTTTGGCTCTGTGTAGAGGCCTAAAAAGGGGATGATGATTATGTAAGGTTGACTCAATTTCCAAGTCACAAGTTTCAGTAGGCCATACACAAAAAAGTATCACTTCATTTAATATTGCACACTGCACTATGTGTTAAGCACTTGCCCAGTTATCTGGTAATAATCAGTGTTCCAGTGGCCTTTCATGCAAGAGCAGAGGCCCAAAACAGAGATGATGGTTACGTGAGGTTGAGACGATTTCCAAGTCACAAGTTTCAGTATTTCACACACAAAAAACTATCTATCTATCTATCTATAGCCCGACGCCCTAATCCCGCAAAGGGTGTCCGCAGACAAAACGCCTCCAAGTCGCTCTGTCACCCACCATTTGACTACCCTCCCCCCAACTCACCCCCCCCTCCCTCATATACCTCTCAACTCCATCCCTCCACCTCATCCTCGGTCTACCTCTCTCTCTCCCTCCCTCCACCTCACCTACATACACCCTCTTAGTCAGTCTTTTGTTCTCCATTCTCTTCACTGTCCAAACCACCTCAGTGTATTTCTCCTAATCTTCTCAACCACATCCACATCCACCCCACAGCGTTCCTTCACTTCTTCATTCGTCAACCTGTCCCTCCACGTCACTCCACATGCTCCTCTCAAATAACTCATTTCCACTGCTCTCACTCTTGACTTGTTCCCCTCTTGCAAGGTCCATGCCTAGCTTCCATACATCAGGGTAGGGATCACAATACTATCATGCAGTGACTTCTTAACTTCCATACTCACCTCCCTATTTCTCATCACTGCTTTCAGTGTACCAACGACCTTCCTTCCCTGCTGTACCCTTTCACGCACTTCATCCCCCAAAGTTCTATCCTTACTCATCACACTACCCAAGTACTTGAATGCACTCACAATCTCCATATCCGCACCATCCAACCTCAATGCACACTCTGTGACTTCATTCCTCTCAAGCACCATAACTTTACTTTTGTTTACATTAACTTTCAGATTCCTCCTCCTACACACTGTCCCAAATTCATTCACCAAACCTTGCAACTCCCATTCATCTTCACTCAACAGTATGTATCATCAGCAAACAGCAACACTGGAAGCTTCCAAATCTCACCCTCATTCATTAAAGCCACCCCCACATCCACTGACCTACCCTGCACCTCCTTAACAACCCCATCCATGTATATATTAAACAGCCATGGAGACATCACACAACCCTGTTTCAGTCCGACATTGAGATCAAAGAACTCACTCAGCTCACCATCCACTCGCACCATAACCCTAGCTCCCTCGTACGTACTCTTCACAGCACTCAACAATTTCCCCTCCACTCCATATATTCTTAATACCTTCCACATACCTTGCCTATCTATTTTGTCATAAGCTTTCTCCAAGTCCATGAAGGCAGCATACACTTTCCTTCCCTTCTCTAGATAACAAATATCTGATCTACACACCCTTTTCCCTTCCTAAATCCCCCTTGTTCTTCTCCAACTAGCTCCTCTGTCATATGCCTAACCCTATCAATGAGTATTCTACCATATATTTTACCAGTCACACTAAGTAGGCAAATACCCCTATGGTTACCACATACTTCTCTCTCTCCTTTTCCTTTGTATAAAGGAACAATTATACCTGATTTCCAGTCCTCTGGAACCCTTCCCTCTTCCCAAGCCAATCTACACAATTTCCATATCCACTCCACAACAATCTCACTTCACTTAATATTGTACACTGCACTATTTGTTAAGCACTTGCAATGTTACTTGGTAATAACAAAAGTGCTTCAGTGGCCTTTCATGCAAGAATATAGGCCTAAAAAGGACCTCCTCCTCCTCCTCCTCCTCCCTCCATCCATCCATCCATCTTTTTTCCATCATCCACCATTACTATCAGTCATCCTTAGGACCTGACCCAAGGATTCAAGTTGGCTGGGCACTACACTGTCCCTGGCCTATCCCTGCATGGGGTAGCCTCATTAGGACTTAGGATATTTGCCCTCATTGATAACTTTACAGAATTGCTGTTGAGCTGAGCTTTGCAGAGTTGAGTAGGCCCTCAGTATTTGCATGGTTCCAGATTGCCAGGCTCAGTTATTCATGGAAAGCAGGTGGCCAGCATTGAGAAAATCTTAGAAGCTTCTATTACACTCAGAAGCATCTAGAAGCATGTGCAAAAGCATCATTGGGGTTTCCTGCGACACTTTGGTCCTGCCTGCACTGCCCTTCCTGTGCTTTCCCATGAGGCCCAAACCTCTTCTGTCCCAGTCCCACACTCCTGCTTTCCTTGCCTCTGTCTCACAGTCCCACACTCCTGCTCCCCTTGCCTCTGTCTCACAGTCCCACACTCCTGCTCCCCTTGCCTCTGTCCCAGAGTTCTGCTTGGGCTGCCTCCACTCTCAGCATCAGGCATGCAGTATCCACTGATGCATACAGCTGTACTCACACCAAAATCTCTGGTCTGTGTCTTTGTTCATATATTCTTTCCTTGATTGTATTCTTGTTCTGTACCATAATGTGATAAGTATGGGTCCTAAGAGAGCAGCAGTGTCTGGTGCTGAGAGCACACCCAAATGACAGGTGATGACTTTGGAGAAGATGAAACTACTAGACAAGGTGGAGGGTATGTCATATGCTGCAATTGGCTTCATATTTAAAGTTAATGGGGGGAAAAAAAAGAAAGCTGAATGGGAATCTGTGTGCTGGTGGCCTGCAAGGTGCTAAGACTGCGGCATACCTGTGAGACAAGGCAGTATCCAAAATGGAAAGTGCTTTGTATGTATGGCTGATGAACCAGCAACATAAAAGGGTTTGTGTTAATTCTGTGACCATCCGAGAGAAGGACAGAACCCTGTATGACTGATTCAGGACCCAGGCTCCATACCTTGATGCTCTTTGCACCAGCACAGCCCCTAGCCCAACTCCCAACCACCATTTTGTGCAGTAAAGGCTGTCACTATTACTCTTCTTTCTGCTTCAAGTGGCTCTACACAGAGTGACATGCTAAATTGTTTCCTGTAGTTCAGGAAACAATTCATTATACTGGGCGGTAGTTGTATGGCCAAATAGTGGGTTGTCATGGAGCCTGCTATAATGCTCCTGTTCACTGGGTGGACACAAATGCAGTGTCCATCCAGGAACCAAACCTCCGCAGTAAAACCCATGCCTCGCTATAGCAAGGAGTTGTCACCTGCACGGAGACGTCAATTCACTATACGGAATACCCCTATTGGGGCAGCTGCTTGCCTGTGGTTGATGGGTCTGCTCAATCAGACAGACTGGGGTATGGTCAGACTCAAATATGAAGTCCGTTTGGGTGGGGCCCGAGAGGGGATTTCCCTCTCTACAGCTCTGTTGCATCAACCCCAGTACCTATCTCTCTCTCTGTCATATGTCAGCTATTTACTATTTGAAATTGTATATTAAATATTCTGTACTTATTAAATATATTAAATATGGCTATATAGTGCTATGAATGTGTCGCTTTTTAGGATAATAGCAATGATTTGTATAAATTCCACACCACCTGACAGCGTCGCTTTCCGACGTTGCCAGAGGTCAAGGACACCCACCTCAGACTCCAGGTGACCGGTCACTTCCTCCCTAATCCCCACCCACGATGGCAGCTACTCCGACTCGCTCTCGTGTGCTCCACAGTCGGGAGAAAGAACTTATTTACAATGTGAACAAGTATTTTCTAGAAGAAAGATCAGAGAGAGGACTTATGCCTACTGGGGAAACCTCTATTAAAAAAAAACGCGCCAAGACTTTTACCTCAGTGGTGGTGTGGAAAAAAGGTCGAAACAATATAGAAGAAAACACAACTTATAATATATAAAAACTTTCTCAATCAACCGAGAGAGAGAGAGAGAGGAGGTTTGGCAGAGCTGTAGAGAGGGAAATCCCCACGCGGGCCCCACCCAAACGGACTTCATATTTGAGTCTGACCATAGCACAGCATCAACAACACACTGAATACTGCCTCTACAAAAACAAGTCCCTTGTTTACAAGTTACACAAAACCACCTGACAGTGGCTGAATTGGTAGAGAGGTGGCCTACAGTCCTAATGGACCCAGGTTCAAATCCCCACTGGGGCAGGGAACAGTTTAACCCGCCCCATCCTGACGTTTTCTGGGCAGTGGTACGCCCCAGTCCCGACATTTTTGGACCTTTTTTTTTTTTTTTTTTTTTTTTTTGCTCAAACATCCGCTTTTGGTGAGAAACATCGAAAATTCATAGATAGAGAAATCGCTCACCTGAGGTTTAAAATACTCGATCCAGGTACGAGTTCCTCCTTACCTGACTGGGTTTTCTAACAGGCTGGCACCAAAGAAAACGAGTTCTATGGGAGGGTAACTATTTTATCCACTCATAAACAGTATTTATTTATTTACTTGGTATGAATTTATATGTAGTACGAGTATATTTGTTTTCAAACAGTAATATAGGCATTATAAGCATTGTTTCACTAACTCATCACCATTCATGACCTTTTTTTCCCACATTACCTGATCATCATTTCTGACTGTTTCTTCCTCTAATGCTATGTAAACTTTGTCCTCCACATTGTCATTGATTGGGGAATCACTCTGGGCCTGAATGTCTTTATTGGCCAGGTCACTGGTAACAGGTGAATTGCCGAGACAGTGGCATGCAGGGGGGAGGGAGAGGTTATGCGGTGTAAGGCATTGTCCCTGCTTGGCATCTTGTAGAGGAAAGTGTCCCATGTATACGTGCCAAAAATCACTCACGAAATCACTCGCGAAAATTGAAAATTGTGCAAATTATGCAACTTGCAATGTTGCCGCGTTAATTCACGTCGCCGGGACGGCGCGGGTTAAGTATTTGAATTTCATACAGCAGACTTTACTGATCTACCTGAAGACCTGCTGACATGTAAAAATAGCCCCACTAATACCAATACACCAGTCCTGTATGAGACAGCCCTAGCATGTATTCAATATGGCCGGTGGGTGTTAGTGCCAAAGTGGTGACATGTGGAGGTGTAGGGTACAGAGGATGACTGTTGGGCCTTGGAAGCAGGCTGTGAAGCCTATGCCCTGAGTCAGGGGGGTGGGGGTAGGGAAGTGCACCACTGATGCACAATGAACTGGTTGATGGTCATGTGCAAGTTAAATAAAGTAATAAAATGGTCACTCACAATCACCGGAATACCATTTTTTTTTTCTCTCGAATTTAATATTTAAGAAAAAAACTGTCAAAGTTGGAGATTATCGTACCTCCAGCGAATCATGCACCCTCGCTATGACGTCACAAACCATACCAAGGCTACAGCTGACTGCCACTCACAGCAGTGTCTGGGAATCATACTTCAGTACAAGTAAGATTTCTGTGATATTCAGCTATTGTTATCATGCTAGGTACAATCGCGCTTATTATTCCCTGAGACACCTGTGGTGGAAGGTATTTGGCCCGCTCTACTCTTACTGAACAACAGGTAGTTGACTCAGACTGCCTTACCAACACAGTGATGCTGAAAATGGAACCGCTTCTTATAAACGAGAGATCATGAAAAAAGAGATGGGTGGGATATAAACAATAATGATGGACAGTATCATTGCACATATGGTAATAGAACATGGAATAATTTTACTGAACTAATTCCACCTACTATTGATTACATATAGCTTGACAGATGAAGATATGTTATGTGGTTTGTTGTCTGCCATTTTGCTACGGACGTGTGATTAATGCATTATTAAATTCCTCTACATACTGCGGGTTTAGTTATTTAGCAATAATAAATGTATTACAGAAATGTATGGATATTTCATAGTATCATGGCTGTATGACCGAGTCCCATTAAGTCGTCACACTGAGTGGATCATGTAATAACATTCAATACTATATGATACATGTAACAAATACAGTATTGAAATTATCACTGATGGCACGTGATGGCAACCCACCATTTCAGCGGTCCTATACTATTTAATTTCTGCTAGATTTAGTGCAAGTTAGGTTCTTAATACATTGTTTGTTCAGTCTAAATTACACCTAGTGGATATCATGACTCATTCAGTCTCTGTGTGAGCAGAAATTTAATGTTGAGTAAATACTGGGGCTCAACATTTTGCTCACTCCCTTCACACATGCGCACAAGACAGTCCAGTGATTAAGTTTGTCACAAGAGATTTGTTTTCAAAGCAAACGCACGAGGACTAATGCTTAAAATAATACAGTTTAGACTACTTGTGGTCTGGTTAGATTAGACAAAGTAAGGTACTGTAATTGCTTTGCAGGGTCTGAGGTGGCAACACCATGGCCATCTCAAACCGTGGCAACACGGGTCTTGTGGTGTGCATGGGTGAAGGGAGTGAGCAAAATGTTGAGTCCCAGTATTTACTCACCATCAAATTTCTGCCCACATAGAGACTGAATGAGTCAAGATACCCACTAGGCGTAATTTACAGTCTGTACATAGTTTATTCAGACTATAAATTAAGAACCTAACTTGCACTAAATGTACCAGAAATTAAATAATATAGGACCACTGAAATGGCAGGTTGCCATCATGTGCCATCAATGGTATTTTAATTTCCGTTTATGATAAATATAAACAATTCACGCTACATTATATATACGTGTTCTATTTGTATTATTTATATTACGGTACGGCCATGCCACGTTGAGTACACCGCTTCCCGTCTGATAAGCGAAGTTAAGCAACATTGGGTCTGGTTAGTACTTGGATGGGTGACCGCCTGGGAACACCAGATGCTGTTGGCATAACTCCCTACGTGTCAAGTGGGGTTGGTGGAGGATTAGTGCCCCTCCCTGTAAAACAATTAACTCTAAGCCCTTGACCACCCCATTTGGGATACATGGCATCTGGCAATGGATGGATGGATGGGACATGACATTACTATGATTCACAGTTTCACACAAAAATGTACATATTTAACAAAGAAAAATATGCTTTTTAAACAGCACGGGGCCTGTGTTTCTCCCAATGGTGGTGACATTTACCGGAATACTAGGCTTTTCAGAGGCACCCCATTGCGTATCCTCAGGGTTAACAACAAATTTTTGACCTGATTTCTGATAAATTAGGTGTGTTTGAACCTGTATGGTGATAAAAATAATAATAACCTAACATATGCAGCTTAACCTAACCGAACAGTCATCTGTCAAGTTTAATCTCTTCGTGCCCTAAGGCCTGGAATTTTCTGTGCAGGCCGGGCCAATGCCAGGGCCATTTTTTGAAGTTTCGAAAATTGATTTTTTTTTTTCTTGCCATATTGGAGAGAAAATTCAGCTGCACCTAACAGTGCAAATCCCAGCTTCGTGTAGGGGTCTGGTTAGTACTTGGATGGGTGACCGCCTGGGAACACCAGATGCTGTTGGCATCCCTACGTGTCAAGTGGGGTTGGTGGAGGATTAGTGCCCCTCCCTGTAAAACAATTAACTCTAAGCCCTTGGCCACCCTGTTTGGGATACATGGCATCTGGCAATGAATGAATGAAAAAATGAATCATATAGTATTGAATGTTATTACGTGATCCACTCAGTGTGACGACTTAATGGGACTCGGTCATACAGCCATGATATTGTGAAATATCCATACATTTCTGTAATACGTTTATTATTGCTAAATAACTAAACCCGCAGTATTTAGAGGAATTTAATAATGCATTAATCACACGTCCGTAGCAAATTCTTGGGGGAGGTGAATGGCAGACAACAAACCACATAACATATCTTCATCTGTCAAGCTATATGTAATCAATAGTAGGTGGAATTAGTTCAGTAAAATTATTCCATGTTCTATTACCATATGTGCAATGATACTGTCCATCATTATTGTTTATATCCCACCCATCTCTTTTTTCATGATCTCTCGTTTATAAGAAGCGGTTCCATTTTCAGCATCACTGTGTTGGTAAGGCAGTCTGACTCAACTACCTGTTGTTCAGTAAGAGTAGAGCGGGCCAAATACCTTCCACCACAGGTGTCTCAGGGAATAATAAGCGCGATTGTACCTAGCATGATAACAATAGCTGAATATCACAGAAATCTTACTTGTACTGAAGTATGATTCCCAGACACTGCTGTGAGTGGCAGTCAGCTGTAGCCTTGGTATGGGTTTGTGACGTCATAGCGAGGGTGCATGATTCGCTGGAGGTACATAATCTCCAACTTTGACAGTTTTTTTCTTAAATATTAAATTCGAGAAAAAAAAAAAATGGTATTCCGGTGATTGTGAGTGACCATTTTATTACTTTATTTAACTTGCACATGACCATCAACCAGTTCATTGTGCATCAGTGGTGCACTTCCCTACCCCCACCCCCCTGACTCAGGGCATAGGCTTCACAGCCTGCTTCCAAGGCCCAACAGTCATCCTCTGTACCCTACACCTCCACATGTCACCACTTTGGCACTAACACCCACCAGCCATATTGAATACATGCTAGGGCTGTCTCATACAGGACTAGTGTATTGGTATTAGTGGGACTATTTTTACATCTCAGCAGGTCTTCAGGTAGATCAGTAAAGTCTGCTGCATGAAATTCAAATCCTTAAACTGTTCCCTGCCCCAGTGGGGATTTGAACCTGGGTCCATTAGGACTGCAGGCTACCTCTCTACCAATTCAGCCACTGTCAGGTGGTTTTGTGTAACTTGTACACAAGGGACTTGTTTTTGTAGAGACAGTATTCAGTGTGTTGTTGATGTTGTGCTACCCCAGTCGGTCTGATTGAGCAGACCCATCAACCACAGGCAAGCAGCTGCCCCAATAGGGGTATTCCGTATAGTGAATTGACGTCTCCGTGCAGGTGACAACTCCTTGCCATAGCGAGGCATGGGTTTTACTGCAGAGATTTAGTTCCTGGATGGACACTGTAATTGTGTCCACCCAGCGAACAGGAGCATTATAGCAGGCTCCATGACAACCCACTATTTGGCCATACAACTACCGCCCAGTATAATGAATTGTTTCCTGAACTACAAGAAACAATTTAGCATGTTACTCTGTGTAGAGCCACTTGAAGCAGAAAGAAGAGTAATAGTGACAGGAAGAATGGGAAAAATAAGATGAGAGAAAGATAGACACAGAAAAAGAATGTCAGGCACGAAGAAGTAGGTAGCATTACATCAAGTGAGTGGATGATGGGCTCCCCCACCAACCACCAGCATTCAGACTGTCTACAGATTTATATGGCTGTAAAAGAATTGTCACATGAATGCATGTAAATTGGTTGTTTTGAACCCTGCTTTTGTGGGTAATGTATAATTATTGATGAATACTAAAATGCCGGGTATAGGCTCCAGGGGCGAATCGACACCCCCAGAAGGAGCCTACAGAGGGGCAGACAGCTCGCGGTCCAGCTTGGAGTGAGAGGGACTTAAGACTGCCCGGGCCGCACACCCCTATGACCCGGAACTCACCCACCGCCACCATAGCAGGAAACCGCAACTACCTTGAGGGTGAGCCGACCCTTGACAGGATCAGGGTGGAGCTATTACTCTAGCTTCAGGCAGCACCCCAGCGATGGCCGGTAGCTGTGCCCCTTTTTGAGGCGGCCTGCAGCCGCTCATCCCTTCTTCAGGGGACGTCCAGTAGCCGCTCCGGCCTTCGTCAGGAAATGGCTGGTAGCCGCTTCGAAGGTGCTCAAGAGACGGCTGGTAGCCACTCACCCCTCTTTCAGAAGACGTCCAGTAGCCGCTCACCCCTCTTTCAGGAGACGGCCAGTACCCGCTCCTGCCTTCGTCAGGGGACAGCTGATAGCCGCTCCAAAGGTGTCCTTGAGACGGCCAGTAGCCGCTCACCCCTCCTTCAGGAGATGGTCAGTAGCCGCTCCCTAACTTGTCAGGAGACGGCTGGTAGCTGCTCCGAAGGTACTTTCGAGACGACCAGTAGTTGCTCACCCCTCCCTCAGGAGACGGCCAGTAGCCGCTCACCCCTCCCTCAGGATGTGGCTGGTAGCCACTCCAAAGGTGCCCCTGAGACAGCCGGTAGCCGCTCACCCCTCCTTCAGGCAACGGCCAGAAGCCGCGCCCCTAAAAGGCCACGGCCAGCAGCTGGACCCTACGGCAGGAGACGGCCAGAAGCCACTCCCCCAACAGGTGCTGCCACACCTCCACAGAGTGACATCCTCCAGGAGGAGGGTCCCAGTCCCGAGGACCTGTGGAGAGGCCCTGTGCTATCCCCAGGGTTGTTCTCCACCCAGCCGGCTCCAGAGGGACCCCACCTGATGGTCTCCGACAACGGCTGACGCCGCAGCTCACTCCTAACGGCGTCCCTGACGGCAGGAGACCCAGCCACTGGGCCACCCCCAGGACCCCTGGACGAGGCCTCTCCCCACCCTGATGCAGACGACCCTCGTCCTCCGTCAGGCGCCTAAGTGAGCACTTCAGGAGGTTGTCCAACCCAGCCCTGAGGGCCGCGCTCCAACTCCCAGCCCTGACACTGCAGGGCCCCTCACCACCCACAGCCCCGGACGAGAGAGGACACCTCTACGAGTGATCCCGTGGCCGCTGGATACAGGTGCCACTGGTGGGACTCAGCCCCCATCAGGAACCGGGCTGTAAGTCCTCCGTCTGTCCCTCGCTAGCCATGCCGCCACCCCACCGACAGTGAGTGACAGTGAAGAGTGCCATGACAGTGTAATAGTAAAACTGAATATCGGGCAGTGTATTATCCGAGGGAAACTAAGTCCAAGGCCCATTAATGTGTGATAGTTACGATTTGGGCAGACAGTGAAATAGTGCAAGCAAGAAGAAAGATCTAATAAGAGTGCAGTGATTTCAGTGAACATCAGACTCGGCCGTAATAGTGTAATTCCTCTGCACTGCAAGACCTGTGAATTAGTTGCCCAGCCTAAACACAGTTTATATTTCCCTCCAAGTGATAGTGATTTATTCCCCTGCCCAAAAGACTGCAAACACTGTTCATTGTGCTCTTCTCCTGCTGTCTTGAACAATTGCCTAAATAGTATCCTTCGTGATACTACTGTCCACGATACTTGCACATGACTTATATTTACCCAGATTCCTGTTGTTGTGACATCAGCCTGTTCCACATATAAGATTAGTCAATACACGTGTAAGGTTGTTGCCTTGAGTTTTTGTGTCCTGCCCCTTTCTTATTTGTCTAAGCTCCGGTCTAGAAAGAGAACCCAGCTGCACGCTAGGCATTCAAGGGACGGGAAGTCGAACCATTAAACACCTAGCATAACAAATACATTGTATCAATCCCTTCAGTCCAGTGATAGATGCAGTACAGTACAATCCCAGTTAACCGGGTGGCTTGGGGAATTTACCTTCCCAGTTACAGATTTTTCCCGTATTTCTGATTTTCAAGTCAAATCTATACAAAGGCTATCACAGCAGTAAATACAGTTCAGGTACTCACCAGTCACATTAGGGGTTACACTAAGAGATTCCGCCTGAAAAACTGCCTTGTAAACACACACCATGGTCATAACGCACGTGTGCAATGTCTAGCAACTAGCAGTACTGCAAATTACACCAGTCCATTGTTTACCGAATTACTGTATTCATTATATGTACTGTACTCATAAAAATTGAAAAATAAAATATAGAAATAAAAGCTTGAACATTTATTAGTGAACTGATGATGTGTTAAGACTGCACTGTAGAATTATCACAACACCTGTGCCCCCACGTGAGTTTGTTTACGTTTCCGACTGTTCTTCTTCTTCCCTACCTGACCTCCATCACTCCACCCCTCACCCGCCACTCAGCTGTTTTGCAGAAAATAAAATAAATGATGTACGTATGAAATGCAGGCATATTTATATATTTTTCTTCCAACAAAGTAAACTTTCATTTCTATTAACATTTATATTCAGCCATTAGTGTTTTATAATGTTCGCCTTTTTCAAGTCTGTTGCACATGTCCAGCTTCTGTTTCAAGGTAAGCACGATACGCTTACGTTTAGTTTGCACTTTAGGCATTTTGGAGTGTACAAATTACCGTCTATCAGAGGAACACAATAGTAAGAGATCTTGTTTACTGTCTGGTGGCAAAACGCAGACTGGTGATTTTTGGAAGGTGTGGAGGATGACTGAATTCAAGTAGGGGAAAGAGGGGGAGAGGAGGGGTGGTTAAGAGGATTTGCTAGGGATTTACATCAGCCGGAAATGCCTCCACCTCGCTTTGTCTGACTTCCCCCAGCCTCGTGTGACACTATCAAACGGCGGTTTGGCGGTCCATTCAAATTGGCGCACAGTTATAACTTACTGACATTTTTACCAGCCCTTGAATTTTCCCGTTGTTCTGAGTATTCCGTTTGTCTGGATACCGGATTGCTGGGATTGTACTGTATTTCCATTCTGTTCTTGCTGTTTACAATTATATATCAGCTTGGTGCTAATTTCTGGTTGTGAAAAAGTTAATGAAGGCTACAACTAATCCCTATGGAAAAAAAAAAATGGCAAAGCTGAATAAAATTATTGGGTAGTAGCAAGAATTAAAATATATTTTATTGTAAAGAATGGGTTAAGGAAAGATGATTTCTTGAATAATATGCTGGAAGCACTAATATATTGACTTTTGCAGTATACAGTATCAATTGTGTATGTTAGGGACCTGATGTATGCAAATTTATCTGGTAAAATAGACTCTTATGCTATACATTGTAATTTTTCTTGTCTAACAGGACATGGCTGTGCAATTCGAGAAGGGTCAGATGGGGAAACCTGTGGAAGTGAGCCATGTCACTGAAGACCCACCCAGCAAGACTAAGAAGAAAGAAGAAACTCAGGAGAGTATGAAGCCTAACTATGATTATGAGTCTGTGGCTGCCATGAATCAAAGGCGCCAGGAAGAGCGGAGGAAACTTATAGAAGAAATCTTAAAAGAGGAAGGGGATGGGAAGTGAACTTAAATTAGTAATATCATTATATTCTGTTTCATTGTGTGGCTCTGGAACTGGAACTGATAATGCTGAGATACACTGGTTCACTTTCCCTTTGTATGCGGGTGAATATATATAGTAGGGGAGAGTGGTGATGGTTTAGACCAGTGGTTCCCAAACTGGGGGCCATATATCAGAATGTAGGGGGCCATAACCTGAACCAAAGGAGTTTAGCGAGTAGGTAGTCAGTGGAGAGAACTTACACAGGTTCAGTACAGGTTTGTGCAATGCCTTGCTGCCAGTGAATTTTTTTTTATTGCTGAATCAGCTTTTCGCAATAATGCAATTTTTAATTACTCTAAGTATGGATTTTTTTAATGTGCATTTTATTATTCCTTTAGTACCATTTCAATAATTATATAAGATTCAGCTAAGACAAAACACACATTTCTTTATTAATACTTAACAAAAGAGAAAATAACATATGGAATCAATAAAATTACAGGATTTGCTGGAGTGATTTTTATATGGACATGATGAGTGTAGGACTGTAGTGTAGACAGTCACTGTAGTCATGGGTTATGGTTGGGGAAGGGGGGCCATGGACAAGGATCATGTATGAAAAGTGGGTAATGACCAGAAAAAGTTTGGGAACCACTGATTTAGACAGTGGGATGGTTCAGACAGTGCATTTCCTGAGAAAGGTATGGGACCTAAGACTGCGAGGTCTTGCGTAAAAGTGCATGAGTTTGGCTGCGGTTGCCTCATGGAACCTCCAAGCTACAAATGCCACACTTCTTGATGTAGGTCATGTTTCATGTTTTCTTGCACCCTTTATGTTATAATTTGAGTGTGTATCTTAAGCTCTACCTCCTTGAATGGGTCAAGCAGCAGATTATGGACTTCTGTCAACAAAGAACATTAAACTCTTGTGTGAAACTTGAGGGTACTCCTCAATTAATTATATAGATTCGGGATGGGATGGTTCATCAGTGTTCAAACTATGCCTGACTACAATATGCATTAAAAACGTGTTAAGTCAGCCAGTCAGTCAGAAATTGGGAAATAAATAGATAAAATGAGAGATTAAGTTTCTTTTGCAATCTGAAATAGAGGCCTGGAAAGCAAGAATTGAAGTCAGTATTCTAGAGAGAGATTGAGAGATGAGGTAGTCATGCATCATTTTAACCTGCCCCGTCCCGACCACTTTTCCACCACTGACTCCCCCCAGTCCCGACTAATTTTGTAAAAAAAAAATTAGGCTCAAACCTCCAGTTTTGGTGAGAAACATCGAAAATTCATAGAGAAATCGCTCACCTGAGGTTTAATATATTCAATACAGGTAGCAGTACCTCCTTACCTTACTGTCAGGCTGGCTCCAAAGAAAATGAGTTCTATGGGAGGGTAACTATTCCACACCACTCATAAACGGTATTTATTTATTTATTTCGGACAAATTTATATGTATAGTACCCTCGCGTCCAGCACGCGTTAGTCCAGCACAATTCGAGTCCAGCACGGTGAGCAATTAATTAGTATTATTTAATACGATTTAATTACTGCAACGCGAGTGTGTTAGCATAACACGCACAGAGCTCCGAGAAGTGGGCCAAATCCGCAGAGTTCACTTTAGGACGATCACCCCCGGTCCAACACGGCCATACTGGACATTCCCATGATGATGATAGCCAATGAAAAACTTCTGATCAAGTAGCCTTCCCCGCCTGCTATCGTGACGTGATCGTGATGCCGCCCAATTAAAAACGCTTCTGCTGTCACGTGATGTTTTGTTTACATATCTCCCGCCACAGCGCCACTCAGTTGCATAATTGCATTGGAAGGTGCTTTTTTCTTGCTGCATTTTCTGCCGTTGTTACTGCATTTTACCCTGCTCACGATGCCTAGGAAGCCTTCTGAGAACCCCAAGAAGCGTCGGCATCTCCCTCAGGCCACCAAGCTAGAAAGCATTGAGAGGAAGAAGAGGAGAGGAAAGTTGACATTGCCAAGGCCTACGACATGAATGAAGCCAACGTGATCACAATAAAAAACTTAAGACAAGATCCTGGCAGCCAAAGGCTGTCACACGGCACTTCATACCAGGTTTGCCGAGGATACGATGGTAAATCGGAACGGTAACGTGGTAAAATTGCCGACGATACCACGGGCATTTGGAATTCATCTGGATGGATTCCTGCTGAGCATGCGATGGGGAAAACAGTGTGACCAAAACCCAGGCGACTCGACAGAGAATGTATCGTACTACAGCATTGAACATTTAGCCTGATACTGAATACATATTAATATTTTAGAATAAATATCAGTCGTTTTGAAACCCTTCTCATCGGCGTGCGTACCAGTTTATAAACAAAGTTGCTTCTCCTTATTCTCTGCCGAGTCAGCGACAGCAATCACTTTCCACAGTCACGAGATGGGGCTCTGGCAACAGTGTGAGAAGCATGCACTTTGCCGAGGATTACAGGGCTAGGACAGGCAGAAGCAGGACCTTCCATGGCTGTGGACGAAGATAGTGATTCTGAGTGTGATTTCGAAGGATTTATGAGGGAGGTTGAGGAGGAGCAACAGCCATTACCCGCTAGTGATGCCAGCAGCCATCCTCCAGGGACCCAATAGGACTAACTACAGCCTTGGATACCACCTTCCATTCCCAGCAAGCCCACCAACACTATCCTAAAAGGTTAGTTATCATTCATAGCACAGTACCATTTATTATAATTACACTAGTACCAATATATGTATGGTAGGTATTTAGGGTGACTTTTCCGAGGGTTGCTGACATAATTCATTTTTCCCCATAAGCTCTGTTGTTAGTCCAACACGTTTTTGGTCCAACACGTGACCCATGCATGACAGTATTATCGTGCTGGACGCGAGGGTACTGTAGTACGAGAGTATATTGTTTTTCACATAGTAATATAGGCAATATAAGCATTGTTTCACTCACCAAACACATCAACATAACTGACCTTTTTTGGCGACAGTACCTGATCATCATTTCTGACTGTTTCTTCTTCTAATGCTATGTAAACTTTGTCCTCCACATTGTCATCGATTGGGGAATCACTCTGGCCCTGAATTTCGTACTGTTGTACGACATATCTTTACTGGCCAGGTCGCTGGTAACAGGTGAATTGCCGAGACAATGGTGTGCAGGGGGGGGGGGACATGCGGGGTAAGACATTGTCCCTGCCTGGCATCTTGTAGAGGAAGGTGTCCCATGTATACATACCAAAAATCACTCGCAAAAATTGAAAATTGTGCAAATTAGGGACCTTGCAATTGATGCGCGTTTATATACGTCAACGGGACTGACAGTGACAAAACGTGTGGACGTATGTATACGTCAACGGGACGTGGCGGGTTAAGCCACTGAGGTCTATAGTATGGAGAGACCATCTGTGCAGCGAGTGTGTGATTTTGGTTGCCACATTGAAACACCTGCAATTGTTGCCTTCACCATGGTAATGCAATTGGAACATAGTTCTTAGCATGCTGTTTCTGTTTCGCTGTCGCTTACATAAGCTGAGCAGTGGGCCATGGTGCTATATTTTAGCTGCACAGTGGACCATGGCATTATATTTTCTTAATTCACTGGCTGATTTCAAAAGGCCCGTATGTTGGTAATAGAGAATAAACATCATCAGTGCCGCCCTGGGTCCCTGGCGGCAGGCAGACAAACTATGTGACGCTACTCATGAGAATGTCTCTCCATACTACAGAGCTCAGTGTTTTAAGCGGAGTAAGATATTAAGTCAGGTATCCATAATTGTGATTAATTTAATTTCAGTTTAAACAAAGTATGTTGTTGAACAATTATGAAGAGATTATTTTGGATGTTGTAGTCAGATTTATGCCTGAGAAAGAGAGAGAAATGGGGCCAATTATGCATCATTTTAAAACAGAAAGTAAGAGGCTAGTTTAATTATCCATATTTCTGGTGAAGCTTATTTTGTACATTAGGAAAATAAGATGTCAGAATTGATAAATTTTGGTTTTTAGCCAATTGAAGTCACATAATTTTAAGAATGTCCCAAGGAATACACATGGCCAAACCATCCCACTCTTCTGGCCGAATCATCACCACTGGTAGGGATGGTTGCATTTCATGAACTGTAGCTCAAAACTAAAAAGGGCTAAGAGTTTGATATTACCAGGCGTAAGACCCAGATGATTAAGCAACATTTTAAAATAAACATAATTACACTGCTGCTTAAGCCTGAGTTTTTGGAAATATTTTTAAAAAGTATCCAAACCATCACCGCTCTCCCCTGTAGTCCCAATTAACCAGGAAGCTTGGGGAATTTAGCTTCCTGGTTGATGATTTTTCCCTGATATCTGATACACTCATATACATAGGTTACATCATTGCAGTAAATACTCACCACTTACATCAAGGGCCACACTAGTAGATTCCAACTGAAAAAATTACCTCCTAAACTCACACTGTGGACATTATACATGTGCTTGCAGTGTCAAACAGTATTGCAAAATGCACAAAGTAAGTCCATTCTGTTAACAACCTTATTATTCATTATATGTACTTAAAAAATAATAATAATAACAACAGGGAAAAGTTAAGAAATAAAATCTTGAACATTTATTGGTGAACTGATGATATGGAAGGAAAGACTGTACTGTAGAATTATCACAAATCCCATGCCCTCACATCAGATCAGCTGTGTATATGGCCCTGGCCAAGCCTGTATTTCTTCCCCACCTGACTGCCATCACTCCACCCCTCACCCGCCACTCGGCTGTTTTGCAACAATAAATGATGTATGTACGAATTGCATGATTACTATTTTTTTTTCCCAAGAAAGCAAACCAACATCCCTATCAACAATCTTTTTATCAACGTTTTTTTTTTCATCTCTGCCAATGCAACTGCATTCTAAGATGAATTTATGTGGTGTAAGTTAGAGTTGGTTCGTTAACTGTACCGGTACCACACATGCCATGTTTGATGTTCATTACATACTGTAGAGAACAATAATACAGTAAACCTTGAATGTGTATGAAGTAGCAGGTGTTGCTACTGGTGGTTCGCCTGATGTGCTAGACGATGATGTTATCTCAGAAGCCCGTCTGTCTCTCATCTTGGCAAACATCTTATGCATATCTGCTTGCTTTATCATCTTCTGCCTCTCTGTCAAGATCTGATTGTTCAAAATGTGCAGGTGCATTACATCCTGTGCAGAGATGGATGATTGCTGCTGTGCAAACTTGATTACCTTCTCTGATGCTGCAATATCATCATGCCAAGACACCCTCTCCTGCACTGTCTTTTCATCACTTTCTTCTTCCCATTGTGTCATGTAGGATTTCTCGTGGTTCACTACTGCATCATTGAAAATGATATCATTTGTATCTATTGTATGTGTTACAGATGTATCGTCATCAGTTTCTAACCACTTGCAATTTTTCTTCTTCCAATTTAATATTGCCACAGGACTTGGCAAGATCAGTAATTTCATTGTACTGTAAGTTTCTATGACAGTCATGGTCATAGTTTTGAACCCACCAGAGTTACTCTCATCATCAGCATCTGTTTGAAACATTGCGAGGGGCCCAAGCTTACGCCAGCATTTATGCACAGTTGAGTCTTTCACCTGACTTCACGCAAATGAAATGGTATAGATGGCATCTTTCAGATTAAACTGCTTTTGAAAGTCAGTAACAAAGCAATCACTGTTCACCATCTTGTGCATAAAGTCACACCTGTATAGCATTTTCACATTGTGAATGATGCCTTGATCCATTGGTTGTACGAGGCTGGTTACATTGGGAGAGAGAGAGACTGTGAAAATGTTGCCTGCTTCTTTGCTGATCAGCCAGTGGATGAGGACGACAATTGTCTAGAAGTAAGGCAGTGTTGTTCTCTGGCATCCCTAGCTTCTTAACCCTGATCCGCCGAGTAGTGTGTGTAGACCTTTTCCAGTGACGTCACAATCACGTGACTTTTGTTTACGACTCCATATTGGACGGCAAACTCCTCACAGTAATGGCTGTCCAGACAGGGCCATCCGAGATGGAGCTTTCAGAAATATGCAGAAATCTTGATCACCGCCATCAGGAACTGTACCAGAAGAAGTTAAAGTGTTTGGGGCTGGATCTGTATACCATATCCAGGGAGAAATTTACTAGTTTCAAGGATTGGTTTCCGAAACCAGATTTCAGATACAACGATCTTTACCATTATTTGGTAAACACTCCGTCAAAGCTCACTGGAGCATCCCTCAAGGTGAAAAGACATGTCATATTGCTTCTGTGTAACATAGGTAGCTGGAAAAGACATACAGTACACGTTAATCTTCTTGATGTGTGGAACCAAGGGGGAGACTGGGAATATAGCATGTGATGAATGTAATAGGCTACCCAGTGCTGTAGTTACTGTCCCCACTTCAGAAAGTTCCAAGAATAGGCTAAATAAGCATATAACAGGTACAGGTTGCATATACAAATTGTCATTCTTGTAGTCACACGTCTGCGAGAGTAAACTAGCTTGGGCCTACTTGAGCTATTGTAGGCAGGATGGATTATTCACACTCTTGTGGAAGCTGCCAAGCATGGGCTGTCCTAGGCAGGGTAGTTTAGTCACACTCTTCTGGTAGCTGTCTTGCATGCGTCTATTGGCCTACTGCAGTTATCCTCTCTTCTTAATCTCTAAGTTAGGTCTGAAGTTAGGCTGGTTGGTTTAGCTTGGTTTGGTAAAATGAAACTGATTTCTGACAAGTAAATGAGATTCATATTAATAACATTATAAAACAACAGAATTTCAGGTATATTTCCAGAATTACATCCAACTCATCTGAAGCTTATAGCTGTCTGGTGAAAGGGGGTTCTCACTCTTCTGCCCAGCAAAAAGAATATGAACATCCTTTTCAATAATACTGCCATAAAATTAAAAACAGGAATGTGAAGTCAGACTCATATGAAGTGACTGTCACCAATCATAACTATGATACTTTTATCTTAACTTGGCCCACAATTTCACAGTGCAGCTTATTTCATTGAGAGAAAAAGTCGATACCAAGGCTCTACATCCTTTCCATATCACTTCTTCATGACTACCATCATCTAGTGTTAATCTAGTGTGACAACTAAGAAGTCTAGATGGGGGGATGGCAATTTTGGCCAAGGTAGAGTAAAAGGAGTATAGACCGTACCATCAGTCAGTGACATTAGGTTGGTTAGGTATGAAAAAAAAAAAAAAAACTTCCAACTGAAATGAATATCAACAGAAATTAGTCACACAAAAAATGTGAGTTGGGTGTAATTCTGGAAATTTACTACTAAAAAACATTTACTTTGGAAATTTCAGTAAGTCAAGGCCTAGATACATACATAAAGCCTCTATATGTGTGAAGCAGTTTTTAAAATTATGCCAAAATAGTATACGCCAAAACTTAATATTACTATTGAAGTCAACTTTTATATTAGCTACAACTGAAACATAACGCTGACACCAGTTAAACTGAAGGTCATATATTTCATGCTAATGAATACCACAACATAAAACCTGAAGACTTGCACAATATATCTTACATCACTTAACATTTTATATTAACAGAATAGGCTTATTACATACAGTAGTAAAAGACAAATATAAATGGCTCTTGATATAACCTCTAGTAATTGTATATTGTTTGTACAGTAATCCCCATACTATCTGGATGCCCACTTTCCAGACATCCCCACTTACCGGATCTTTTGGTCCCGGGATTTAAAAAAAAAAAAAAAAAAAAAACGTAATATGAACTCGGTGCATGTGGCGCGGACCAGCTGTGTTTTGGTGCATAGTTCCGCCGCCGTCTGCTAGAGCGCCCCTGCATCCTCCCCACTTACCACCCGTCATTTGTTGTGAGTGCACGCTCGTGATCATGGCTGCCCACATGCTCGCTTTTGTGGTGGTGCCCTACCTGCTGCAGGTTCTGCTGCTGCTCTCCTGCCTCTTGTTAGTGTGTGTGATGATGGCCCCGCCGCCTGAGAAGAGGAAGGGAGTGGTTTTGACTCTGGAGAAGAAGAGGGAGATATTGGACAAGGTGGACGTGGGATGGTCAACCTCATGCATCCTTCGTGAATTCAACCTGGCCTGATCTACTTTGATATCACGAGATTCCGCAACAAACTCATGCAGTACACAGCTGACTTCTCGTCGAAGAGCAAACACAACGTGGAGAGGAAGATGATGTTTACTCCCCGGTATGCAGAAGTCAACCGGTCAACGTTGATTTGGTAACGACAGCAACGTGCTGCTGGTGTGTGGCATGGAGCTGAAGGCTGCTGCTGAGAAGTTCGCCAGGCTTCACGACGTCCCGCACTTCCAGGCATCCGAGGGTTGGCTCTTCGCGTTCAAGTTACGACATGGCCTTACCAACCGTAAGGCCCATGGCGAAGCTTCGGATGCCAACGAGGATAGAGTAGAGGAGTTTCGGCACAAGGTGAAGCGCTTGATCGACAGGGAGAGCCTCACTCTCGGTCAAGTCTACGATGCTGACGAAACTGGTTTATTCTATCACTTTTTGCCAACGAACACTCTAGCTGAGGAGACGGAGAAGGATGTACCTGGCCGCAAGCTCTCCAAGCAATGGATATCTGCTTTGTGTTGTGCCAGTGCTAACGGCATGCACCGGTTTAAGCCCGTTATTGTTGGCCGTGCAAAGCAGCCTCGGTGTCTTCGTGGGGTGATGGATGTCCTTCCTTTCGTTTGGTACCATTCTTTGAAGGCATGGTTCACTGCCCACATCTTTAAAGGCTGGTTCCACCGCCATTTCGTCAAGGAGGCCATCAATTACCAGACAGAGAAACTGAGAATCACGCACAACCAGGTAAAGGCCCTCCTTCTCCTCGACAATGCACCTGCTCACCTGTGCTACAAGGACTTGGTGGTTGAGAATGGGTGCATTGAATGCATGTTTCTGCCATCTAATACTACTGCTCTCATCCAACCAATGGACCAAGGAGTGATCATGGCAATGAAGAGGCTGTACCGATGGAAGTTCCTGGGCGAGGTGATGGTTGTTCTCGAGGACGAGGACGAGCGCAGGGAGGGACGGGACACACAAGGCCGGCGGACTTTGGAAAACCTTCACTGCTACAACATCAAGTCTGCCATCTACAACTGGGCCAGTGCATGGAAGGAAGTCCCTGTGAAGACTCTAGAAAATGGTTGGTCTCGTCTGCTTCTCAGAACGGATGTGGAGCACGATTTCCTAGGTTTTGATGTGGATGACTTCCATGTGTGCATGGCAACGATGTTGATGTGGACGAAGTGCGTGAGTGGTTGGATGACAACCAGGGCGATCCTGGGTATCAGACCATGTCTGATATCGAGATAGCATCTTCAGTTGCAGGTGTCAGTACCCAGCTTGATGTTTCCAACGAAAACAGTGACGATGATGCGGACTCCTCTGAGCGTGACACTACTCCAGCCATCCCCAAGCTGAGCGCACTCCGGGAACACATAGAGTTCGTTCTCGACTACCTGGAACACCCGGACTGCGACAGGGAGATAGGGCCCTTGGGACTTGCGGAGGAAGTGCGCGCTTTCAGGCAACGGATCATTAATCGCCAAAATCGTCAATCCTTGCATCAATCAACCATTGAGAGCTTTTTCAGACCCGTGACTCCCGCTGTGCCCAGCCCTGGTTCCACTCCATTGCCTCCCCAAGACAGGCCCTCATGCTCCGAGCCACAGCCCAGCACATCAGGCACAGTTGAGTCACCACTGGACGTGAGGTTGCGCCTGTCTTCAGAGTCGTCTGCAGTGGGTAGTACATCACCACGACCCAGTGACGCACCCCTAGGCCATCTGCACCAGCTACTCTCAGACTCTGACAGTGATTAAACGGCAAGAACTCTCCACTAGACCACACGGGAATTTACAGTGTTGTGCAGTGAAGAGAACACTGCATAGTGTTAAGAAATTAGAAATGTGAGTGCAGAGACCAAAGTGCAGAGTGCAAAGCTGACTTTATTGACGTCCAATGGAGCACAAATTAGACTAGAATGTATAATGTTATGCAAATGGATTTATGAGTGCAAAGACTTAAGTGCAGAGTGCAACACTTATTTCATTAAAGTGCAATGAAGCGCAAGTAAGACTAGAGTGCGCAGTGTTAAGAGAATGGGATTCTGAGTGCAAATGACAAAGTTCAGTGCAAGACTTCATATACAGTGTACTGCAGGTGCTTCGGGTACTCCTTTTTATTGTCAGAGTCTGAGAGGAGGCGGGTTATTCATCGAGATGGCCAGAGACTTGTTGTAAGTACCCAGAATGTTTCATATTGTACTTTATTTCCCATACTTACCTCTAAAACCTCATTTCACTCTTTTATGTCCCTTATTGATGTGAATAGGGTCTTAGGTGCTATGCATGTGCAGTAGGGTGTTTTTCTGAGTTAGGCTAGGTTAGGGTCCATAAGTACCAGTCCAGGAGCCAGGGACTTGTTGTAAGTACCCAGAATGTTTAATATTGTATAAACTCACCTCTAAAACCTCATTCTCTGGTTCTTTTGCATTTATTTCAGTCTTTTATGTCCCTTATTGGTGTGATTGGGGTCTGAAATAGGTGCTATGCATGTCCAGAGGGAGTTGTATAGGTGTTTTTCTGAGTCAGGGTAGGTTAGGGTCCATAAATACAAGGCCAGGAGGCTATGGCCCACTATCTGGACGGGACCACTTTCCGGACATGCCTTTGGCTCTATTACATCGGGTAGTGGGGGAATTACTGTACTCAGAAAAAAAATGTACATTTAACTGGAGCACGTATTGACAGTTTGGCTTTCAGTGGAGCAACTTTCCTTTTTAAGTATAATGGAAAACTATACATAGTAATACTACAGTAGTAATAATTTCATTTTAATTGAAACAGTTTAGCACAGGCTCATACTGGTGTAAAACAGTTTTATACTATAGAATGGAACAGTGTTCTGTACTCATACTATTACAATGATTCATCATGAAACAATTATCAGTTGGAAATGAACCACACTGTAAAATATTGAAAAATATAAAACTTTAGGCTATAAACTAACCTAACCAAACTTAATCCATTGTAACCAAATTTTACCTTGAGTGTGACCTAACTTGCAATTTATTCAGTGTCACATTAGCACCTAACATTCTTAATCATCACTGCTATGGAGAATTTATGTCTGAGTTCGTTTGCATAAAACTGGAATAACTCCTCAACAAGGCTTGTGACATGGACCCTCCCTTTCTATTCCCACGCACACACATGGCCATGTGAGCCTTGTACACTGTGACAGCATAATCTGGATATCCCAGGACATCTGCTACTGGTAAGAATGATAAATATGACCATATCTACTCACAAATCATCGGCTCATCTGATATGAAATGCTTGCTACAGATTCGGGTGTAGGCTGTAGGCTACCATAGTTCTCCCTTCTCACGGCAGCTTTGTACTTGTCACTTTTCCTCATTGACTGGGAATCGGTAAAAGTGTACCCCACTTCCAGTAATCTGTCTTGTTTTACAGCCGAAGGCTAAACAGTGGAATACCATTGTGGAATCTGCAATTCTCTCTCTCTCTAGACGTCCGACAATTTGCCGTGCAGTATGGCGTCATAAACAAAAGTCACATGACTCGTGACGTCACGTGGAAAAGATCTATACATGTCACAATCGGGCTACTGGGTAGCAGCTATACACACAAGTGTCTTTGTGCCACCATTTGAACTGGCCACCATTTTATCTCACTTTACCAAAGGGTACGGAGGGAGTCCCTCCATTGCACAGAGGCGAGAGTCAGTCTGTCTCGTGCATTTTCCAGGTGTACAACGATGTCCTGAGGTTCATGTTTGATTCCGTCCACACTGCTTGTAGCTAATTGCATCATCCACCCCCCACCAAGCCATTTCTCCAAGGATACTAGAAAAGGGCTTAGTGATAGTGCTATAAGTCATGCTTGGATGCAACAGTGTCTATAGTTTATCTGGTAGTGAAGTAAGTTATCACCTTAAGAGCAAAGCCATAGTCGGCACCGCGGGCAGACACATGAACACGTCCTGCTCTCATGCCGCTCACACGGCGAAAAATAGTTCTCCCTCACGTCGTTACTCATTGGTGCAAAGACCTAGAGACCTGGGCCTGGGGAAACTTTCACAAGAGGAGGAGTTGGTGAGTAAAATGGTCGTTAACTTTTTCCTAAGTGCTATGTTTCCGAGATGTTAAGGTGAAAACAGGCAGTTTTCTGCGGTTTCCCAGAAACTGACCATAGTGAGGTGAGGACTTAATAAATATTGTCTGGCATGTGGTGGTCAAAGTGATTTTTTTTACACTAGGGACAAAATGTGATGAAACTACCAATGAAACAGTTCTACATCCATCCATGCATTGCTGTGAACTTTTTAACTGTCAGATTTATGATGCCTGTAAAGCAGTAAGGGTTACTATATTTACCCACTTTGAATAACTTCACTCTGAGAGTGCCTGCTACATTAGTGCATGTTTTTCTTAAATCTTTGTGCATTTGTTTTTTACTTTTAAACACACTAAAGTTGTTTGGAGTAAGCATTTCCACAGCAAGCCCAACTTATCCACATCATAAATTTGGTTCACAGTTATTGGTACGTCCCCGTCCCACACTGCCACAGGCTCCAACACCAGTAGTTCAGCATAGAAAGGACGTTGCCCAGTGAGCTGTTCTTCCTGGGGTCAGCCTTTTGGTGTGCAACAGTAAGACCAGCTCAGGCATTGTAAACAAGCACTGGCCTCTCAAGGTCACTGTCTTTATTTTCCAAGTACAAGTAGGCTCTCGCAGTACATGAGTTTATGGACGGCAAAGGAGGTCGCGTACTAGGAATTCGCGTACTGTGAATACATAAACTTATGGGAAAAATTACACATGGATGGCACCCCCCTTCATCGGTAACCCCTGAAGCTCCTTTCAGACCTAAGTATTGTACTGTACAGGGAAACTAAGACATACTACCTAAGATAAAGTAAACCAGCAAGATTATGGCTTTACTAAATCAATAAAGATATGGCTTAACTAAACCAACAAGAATATGGCTGCCCACCTTAACCCAAGAGGACAACAGGCTTGTTGGACGTAAGAAGGGAATTCAAGGCAGGGTGAGGCACCTAGCATGCACCTCCTGCACCACCCGCCACACCACCTTCCTCACCACTCTCGTCACCAGCACCTTTGACACTTTCACTAGCTAATGCACTCACTTTTTTCATAAACCCTTCAAAGTCTGTTTCTGACACCTCAGTCATCGCATCATCCTCTTGATCCTCCCCAGGAAATGGCTCTTGAAGGGAGTGATTCCTCACTTTCTTGAGGCCGCAAGTAATGGGTGATGGAGGTTTGCTTCCTTCTGTTAACCTCCTGTTTGTGCCTGTCTGTGTAGTAGCGGAAGGTTCTGTCCAGTGAAGTCATCACTTCCTCTGTTCGCAACTGACAGTGTTCAATGTCCTTGAATTCTTCCTTGAATTTATATAGGGCACACAGTTCCTAGCTGATCCCCATCATCAACAGGTATCCACTCTCCATCACTGGTGCTGCTGGCTGTTCTGCTGCGGTCTCCTGCTCTGCGTCGGCCTCGTTCACTCATTGCATAACTTCCTGGGGATACAGCTCCACTGCTGCCGAATGTATGCCCCTGATCTCCTCCTCATCAACGTCACAAGGTGGGTGGAGCATTGGCAACCATTGGTGCATCTTGGGGTGGCAATGTCACCTGCTCAAGGTAACCCCGGATTTGGGCCACTCTTCGCTGCTGTCTTGCCAATTACAGGTTCAGTTCGCATACTATTAAAAAAGTACACTAAAATTCGATAAAAAATAGGTCCTCGTGTACTATGCGATTTGCGTACTGTGAAATTGCATTCTGTGCATACTTACTGTACAGTAATTACGCTTAATGCGTCCTAACTATGCTTCACTGTTTTCACAAGTACCGGAGCTATACAGTCATAACTAACTGCACTGACACTGAACTAAACTCAGACTGAACTGAAAACTCCTCTAGTCCCTTCCCCATCCTTATATATGCTTCTTATATACTAGATTGATCTACTACATTCTCAGAGAAGCAACAGTTACCAACTCTGAGACATTCAAAATATCCAGAGTTTTCTTACACTGTGTAACACTCTAAATTAATTGGCATACGAAGTGAGATAAACTTACATAATTTAACAATCATTTAAATAAAACATTATAGAGAAAAAGAGCACACATATTAATGTACAATTTACAAAATACCTCTCATCACAAATAGCAGGCTAACTGGCAACTTTGACACGTAACCGAACTACGAGAATTACTGAGAACCTTCCAGTACTACATAAGTAGCAAATCCCGCTTCTCAGCATTATGTTCAGCCAAAAACCTGTTGAATTCTTCACAAAATGCTTCTGCTGATTTGCTGTTCGCTGATTTGCTTTCTCCCGGGATGTTTAGTTTATGTATTTCATGCCTGTTTGGAAATGATTTAACCATCTTACAGTAAAATCACACTCAACTTTATTCATTTTACTGTGAAACGTTCACTTTTTCTTGTATATGAGTACCAGAAATAGGAACTCCCTTAGATCTCTCTAAACAAAACCACTTGTACACTGCTGGGTCTAGACCCTGCATTTTCGGCTGATGAAGAGAATGCTTTTTTTTTTTTTCAGTGGATTTACTCATCTTGCTTCTCTCAAAAAATTCCTTGAGCCAGAGTGCCTTGGCTTTGATATCATATATCCTGGAATTTCCCACATTATAGTTGTAGTGGTAAGTGGGGGTGCCCACCAGCCATTCACTTGATATAGTGCTGCTCTTGGGTGACTGCCCATTCTTCTCTACCTTCTTTCCTTCCTTCCTCTTCTGTCTCTTTCCTTCATTCTTTCCTCTTCTGTCTACGGGCGACTCTACACTAAGTGACAAGTCTAATGGTTTTCTGTACATCAGGAAATCAATTACTACGCTGGCAAGTAACCATGTAAACAAAATGTAGGGTGCCTGGTGGTTTAGTGGCACTCCAATCGAATTGAACCTGGGTAGGCTTATATCCAAGGGGTGGTTGAGGTTCATTGCTCACGTAATGCCACTCAGGGATGAGTGAAGCTGGTCACTCTCATCTTAAATGTCAGGACCAACTTGCCTAGCCCCGGCCTCCAACGCTCCTCATGGGGTAACACAGGATTAGATGATGATGATATTCAGTCATCAGTGTTTTATAATGTTCACCTTTTTCAAGTCTATGGCATATTTCCAGCTTCTGTTTCAAGGTAAGCATCATGCACTTACGTTTAGTTTGCATTTTAGGTAGAAATCATTGTCAATCACAACAACACCACAGCGAGAGAGCTTGTTTACTGTCTGGTGGCAGTAACCAGCCTGATGATTTGTGGAGGTGTGGTGTGGAGGATTACTGAATTAAAGAAGGGGAAAGAGAGGGAGAGGAGGGTTGGTAAGAGGATTAACTAGGAAATTACCTTGGCCGAAAAGGCCTTGACCTTGCTTTGCCCGACTTCACCCAACCTCGTGTGACACGTGACTAAACTGTGGTTTGGCAACCATTGAAAGTGTCGCACAGTTATAGTTTTAGCGAAATTTTTACCAGCCAATGAATTTTCCCGGTTATCTGGATACTGCTTAATTGGGATTGTACTGTATATACACCTATATACATATGCCACACGAAGTCTCATACCCATGTATTAATGTGGAACTAATATTTCTTCAGTCTGTTCTACCCAGTACCAAATTAATGACCTAATACAAGTAAGTATAGAATTGTTCATACTCAGTCAACAATTTACTAAAAGATCGGACTCCCCAAAATGTTTCAACGGCGACTGTGCCAGAGTAATGACCCAGTCTTTAATATTGTACCTGTATAAAACTATTACTTGAAGCCAAAACTACCGAATCCTTCAGCTACTTTAAAATTGCTAGAAACCAGTAATAAATCTCACCAAATCAAACTTTTTTCACAGCGAAGTATCCAGACTATTACCGTAAGTAATCCTAATGACAGTCGAATATTCTGGTCAGCTGTCAGTTCTTTCAATAGTAACTTTAACAAAGTCATCACCCATTCCCCCACTAAAATCTTCAGATGGAAACACTGTAAATGACCCTCATGGACAAGCTAACATCCTGGCAAGTATGTCTGCCAGAAACTCTACCTTAGAGGATGTCAGTCAAAACATTCCCAAAATTGTTCCACTGAAGATACAGACTAGATACGTAAAATTTATCCTAGACAATTTACCACCCAACAAAGCTCCAAGTCCAGATGGGATTCCTTTAATAGTTTTGGAAAAGTGTTCCCCACAATGTGCTCCTGTTGAAGCTAAATTATTCAGTCTGTACATACATACATCTTCATTTCCTGATTCTTGGAAAGAAGCCAACATCCACCCAATTCCAAAGAAAGGATGTTCCTCTGATCCCTCTGATTACAGACCCATTGTCATCACGCTGTCCTACAGTTAAGGGGGGCATCCAGCCTCAGCTTTTTCCGTGGCGTAGATCGGGGTGCGACGGATCTCGAAGCATGGGCCCTGCACTCCCGCCAGCGTGGGACTGTGGGCACATCACGGATGAAGCACTCGGGGATAATTAGGTTAGGCAGCCCATTCTCCTTGAAGAGCTTAGGAAGGAGAACATGCAGGGCCCCTTTTAGGAAGGAGAACATGCAGGGCCCCCTAATCACCCCCACAAAAAGCCTTCGCTGCCGCGATGCAACTCTCGACGATGGTGCTTACCTCCCCTGATCCCAGGGCTGGCACTGCCAAACGGTGGGACTCCGCCGTGCATAGGCCGAGCCCTGCACAGCAGCCCCTGCCGGTCCCATAACGTCCCTAGCCTCAGGACCCTTGGGCGTTCCGGAGAAAGAAAACTCCACCGTCTGGTCATTGCCGAGGGATCGCTGGAGATGCCGTGGATTTGGTTTAACGATCGTCTGACGGTGAACGAAAATATCAAGGTCAGTGTCCTGGCGTTTAATAAAACCATACTCCGCCCGAACGTTAAACCACACCTTGGCGCCTCTGATCTTCGACTGGGCCATAGAAGGCCGAGGCCTGCAGTCTGCCTCCCTCAACGGGTTGTGAGCAGCAGCAGGAGAGGTTGAAGCAGGAGCAAGATTGGCACGTCCGTGCTCTGTCATGACTCGTCGCTCTCTCAAGTAGTCCATTTCTTTTTTTTTTTCTTTTGGCCTATCGACTATTGGAGCCAAAGCCCCTGGTCATTAAGGCCATATATAATTATGTATATACATACTGTATACACATATATACATATACATATACAAACATATTATATATATATATATATATATATATATATATATATATACATGCGCACACACACACACACACACACACACATCCATGCAGATATACATACACACTTTCATGCACACGTACATGTATAATAATTTTTAAATTATTTTTTATTTTTTTGTATTTTTATTTATTTTTTGTTTTTATATTTTTAGACCTTACATTTCTTATATATATATATATATATATATATATATATATATATATATATATATATATATATATATATATATATATATATATGAATAATCTAAAGACTCTAAAACTGATTACCTAACAGACAAATCGCTAACCTATACTAAATCCTAAAGAGACAAATACCTAAACCAACCCTAATGGTAAAAATACCTCGACCAAGAGAACATCATCGACTGCAGATATGTAATGCCTTTCTACATTACATACCTGCACTCATCACCTTGGGATTGTCAGTCGAGGCACAACCTAATGTAAGGGACATCAATATATGAAAGGTAACCAGACGAGTTAGGAACATTTCCATATACGTCAGCTGTCGGTCCTAATTAGGACAACTTAATCAAGATTGTATAATGTATTTACATAATCTGTACAAAAAGTGAAGAACCTCGCCCAACAAACCACCATCGACTGCAAGTGCCCAATACCTCTCTATATTACACACTTGTACTCATCAGCTGGTGACTGTCAGGCGAGGAACCGGGTTTAATGTAAGGGACATCTATATTGGAAATAGATTAGTCGTAAGCAGGAACTATTTCATATATGTCAACTGTCAACCCTAATTAACAGTATAATATTTACATATTTACAATTGATATAAACCAAAACCATATACTAAAAAAGTCACATCACTCTGATCAATCCAGTCTCTCTCAAGAAAGCCATCAATTTATGTCATAACAATGTCCCCATCACCCAGGATGGTGGAAAGGGTGAAGGGGACCTCTGCTGCGCCGCAGTAATTTATAAGGGAAGCACGTTCACGAATGAATCGCCCACAGCGCAGGATGATATGACTGACAGATAACACCGCATCACAGATGTCACATTGCGGTGGGAAGCGTCTTTCCATATAAGGCTTCATATAAGTTAAAATGGTGGCATTAAGCCGCAAACGCGCCACCACTTTCTCTTCAAGGCGACTGGGACGGTTGGCAGTGTCAGGTCCACTGACCTTGCCACAGAAGATTTACTGATTTTTTTCCGAGAAAGAGACGACCGTAGATCACGAGGAACGTTCTAAGTCTCCTCGAGCTCTAATATCTGTAGCTCAGCCAAGCGTTTATGATGTTGGAAACGCTGGTCATAACTGGCTGAGCTACTTACATGAGAAAAACTCCTGGCGAGGATGCTAGCAACGTCCACGGGATCGTCATAGATGGTGTTGTTCACCTGCAGGGTGGTCACAGGGAAGTATGGGCCCCTAATATTTATTATTCTTATAGTGGACCAGGCCTTACTTAGTGGTGTAGTACGAGTCACCGTGGTCAGAAAGTACCGCAAGGAGTCACGTTTGGCCCTTCTTATTATTTTCCTTGCCTCAGTCCGTGCATGTTTGTAAGCAATAAAATTTTCCTCAGTGGGCTGACTATCAAAAATCCCGTATCTCCTATTGCGTTTCCTTGATGCTTGTCGGCAATCCGGTGTCCACCAAAGTGCTATATGCTTCGCATGAACTGTAGGAGTCTTGGAAATAGCAGCCTCAGCCGCGTGTAATATGGATCTGGTTAAATTTTCGACGTTAACATCTATGGTCTCCCCAGATATATCTAACTAGGCGATCCTTGAGAAGGATCCCCAATATGCTTTCTTATAGTTAAATTTTGGAGGTGGAGGGTCCGAAACGATGTTGCATGTATAAGAAAGACAGATGGGTAAATGATCACTTCCCAAGGAGTCGTCATAAGGGTCCCACGAGAAATCTTGATGTATACCAGGGGAGGCCAGATATAAGTCAATGGCCGAAAATTTACCAGTACGATCATCTACACGAGTCGCTCTACCATCGTTCAGAAGACAGATGTTGGACTACATGCTCCCAACGACCATCGATCCTCAAGCTACCCCATTGATAGTGATGGATGTTAAAGTCGCCCAACACTAACTTATTTCCCGGAAGATGTTCTTGGGTGACTGCCTTCTCCTCTCTTCCGTCCTTGCTTCCTCCCTCTTCTGCCTTTCCTTCCTTGATTATTTCCTCTTCCTTTCGCCTATGGGTGACTCTACACTGAGTGAGGAGCCAGTGGTTTCCTGTACTACACCAGGAAACCATTTACGACGATGAGTGGTAACCATGTAACTAAATTATGACGCCTGGTGGTTTAGTGGGTAATTAAGGTTTTCCAATCGGATTGAGACTGTGTAGGTTTATATCCAAGGGGTGGTTGGAGTTTATTACTCATGTAATGCGACTCAGGGATGAGTGAGGCCGGTCACCCTCATCTTAAATGTCAAGACCTACTTGCCTAGACCCCGACTCCTACGCTCCTCATGGGTAACAGGAATAGATGATGAATTTATATATATATATATATATATCATCGAAAGAATAATGCAAGAACAATGACCAGAATGCACTTTAGGTATGACATGGATGTGAAGTAAATAATGAAACTGTTCTACAGTGTGGAAAAAAAAAAAAAAAAAAAAGGAAAATAAGCAGTGATGAAATGCGGTGGTGTAACACAATAATACCTAATATCAAACACCCAAATCGCTCAGGCAGGCCACCATGACAAATAAAAGCTGTTATCATGGGCATAGTATACTCGTAATCTGAACCGCCAACAGCGACGTATACGAAACCCAGCGGTTCTTCAGAACTAAAGGGGCAGTAGCCAATCATATTTATTATCAGGCGTAGTAGGCTGCCAACCATGGGCACACCGAACTTTTGTCTGGGCATCATAAGTAATGCAACGCCAGTCAAAGAAGGTGTTCCTCATGGACAGAAGAAACAGCGAGGTTGCGCTACGAGGACAGATCATCGGTCTTCGAGAGTGGATTAAGTATCCGGGCCGACGAATCAGGCATATCAACTAGGACTGTGGCAAAGTGGATACGACGATGGCAAGAATCTGGAGATCTGACTAATCAGGTGACATGTAGAGGTGTATGGTATGTAGGAGGACTGCTGGGCCTTGATAGCAGGCTGTGAAGCCTATGCCCAGAGTCGGACACATAAAAAAAAAAAAAAAAAAAAAGGTATGTAGTCATACGGTGAACAACACTGCATTCCTCTTGCACCATTTTTAATTAGTGAACTAATTTAGCCACGTTCCTCTATTGTTTTCTAAGGGCAGTAAATATGCCATATTGTTATCTCCGCCGGGAGGTTTATTTTCTGCGTGTCTGTCTGTATGTCTATGTAATTCACCGTGTCGGTCAGGATCACTTGATGGTCGTGATCGTCAGCTTTTACCCTCTCGGAAGGGAGCTGAGAGCTCATATAGTCCGATCTACGGGCAAGGCTGTGACCTTCACACACGCACACACCCGTCCCCTTGCTCAAGGGGAACAGTAACCACCCACTTCGTCAGTGAAACTTTTCGCAACCTAAGCGAGGCGCGAACTCC
Organism: Coenobita brevimanus; assembly: GCF_032717465.1. Classification (NCBI taxonomy): domain Eukaryota; kingdom Metazoa; phylum Arthropoda; class Malacostraca; order Decapoda; family Coenobitidae; genus Coenobita; species Coenobita brevimanus. The sequence continues at coordinate 25,233,443 of NC_137045.1, read as the reverse complement.
CGTCCACCAATTGGCAAGCGGGAACGTTACCACTGCACCAGCGAGCGGTGTGTGTGTGTGTGTGTGTGTGTGTGTGTGTGTGTGTCTGAGTGTGTGTGTGTGTGTGTGTGTGTGTGTGTGTCTGAGTGTGTGTGTGTGTCTGTGTCTGTGTGTGTGTTTATGTGTGTGTGTGTGTGTGTGTGTGTGTGTGTGTGTGTGTGTGTGCGTGTGTCTGAGTGTGTGTGTGTGTGTGTGTGTGTGTGCATCTGCGTGTGTGTGTGTGTGTGTCTGAGTGTGTGTGTGTGCGTGTGTGTGTGTGTTCTTACCTAATTGTTCTTACCTAATTGTATCTTTACAGGAATGAGTCAAGCTCGTATTGTCCCGTGTCTTAGACCATATTTATCGTACATATCCTTAAATTTGTGAATTGTTTTGGCACACACTATTTCATTCGGTAGTGCATTCCATTGATCAATTGCTCTGTTTGGGAAACTGAATTTCCTTACGTCTTTATCACCTCTCTTCTTATGCAGTTTTTTGCAGTGTCCTCTTGCTGATGCTTCTCCATATGTTAAGTAATCATTTATGTCTATTTTCTCCTTTCCTGATATGCACTTATATAGCATTATCATGTCACCTCTTTTCCTTTTCTCCTGTAGTGTTGGTAGATTCAGTTTATTTAGTCTTTCTTCATAGCTTAGGTCCCTTAAGCTTGGTATCCATCTTGTAGCGGCCCTTTGAACTTTTTCAATCTTGTCTATATGCTTTTTGAGATGAGGACTCCAGACTACTGATGCATATTCCAGGGTTGGTCTAATGAATGATGTTATTATCCTTTTTAGCATGTCTTCATTTATGTATGTGAATGCTATTCTCATATTTGCAAGCAGTGTATACATGTTCCGTACCTTCTCGCTGATATGGTCAGCCGGAGATAGTCTGTTATTGATAATCACACCTAGGTCTTTCTCTCTTTCTGATGTGTATAGGGTTTTATTTCCTAACTTATAATCCCAATCAGGTCTTTTTCCACTTTTACCAAACTTGATTACATGACACTTGTCCACATTGAATTCCATTTGCCATGTACTACTCCATTCATGAAGTTTATTTAATTCTTCTTGTAGCTCCCTACAAGAGTCTGTGCTAGTAATTCTCCTTTGTATTTTTGCATCATCTGCAAACATATTCAGATAGCTCTCATTTCCAGTGTTACTGTTTATATCATTTATGTACACTAAAAACATGATTGGTGCCAGCACCGAACCCTGTGGTACTCCACTAGTCACTTCTTACCATGATGAGTAGTTTCCTCTTAGTACTGTCCTCATTTCTCTTTTTATGAGAAAGTCTTGCATCCAACAAAACAGTTTGCCTCGAATTCCTCCTTGATGGTACAGCTTCCATAAAAGTCTTTGGTGTGGTACTGTGTCAAAAGCTTTTATAGATACTGTCCACCCATCCTTCCCTTTCCTGTATTGTGTTTGTTACTCTGTCATAGTAGCTCAACAGATTTGTAACACATGATTTTCCTTTTCTGAAACCAAACTGTCTTTCTGTTATCATACTGTGTTTTTCTAGATGATTTACCCAAGCTTTTCTTATAAGTTTTTCTAATACCTTGCTTACAACACTAGTCAGTGATACTGGTCGGTAGTTGAGAGGATTTTGTCTATTTCCTTTCTTGAATAAGGGGACTATATTTGCTTTTTTCCAAATATCAGGTAGTTTCCCGTGACTCAAAGATTTCTTGAAAATTAAAAATAATGGTTTACTTAACTCATTTGCACATTCTCGTAACACCCAACATGAAATTTCATCAGGACCACTTGCTTTTCCTCTGTCTAATCTACTTAACTCCTCTTGTATTACTTTTTCTGCTATTTGTATATCTGGTAGTATGTGTGGACATGCGTGTTCCACATAGTCTCTCTCAAAATTTTTTTCTTCTGTAAAAACTAATTGGAAATTCTTATTTAGTGCTTCACAAACATCTTTCTCTTGTGTATAAGTGATTCCCTCGTCCGTGATGGATTGTATTATATCTTTTACTTTGGTTTTGCTTCTGATATAGCTGTAAAACAGCTTTGGTTGATCACTACTTTTATTTATTATATCCTCCTCAAACTGTTTTTGGGCTTCCCTCCTTATTCTTGTATAGTCGTTTCTTGCCTGTTTGTAATTATTATATGCCCTTTCACTATTGTGTCTTCTGTATCTATTCCACAACAAATCTCTTCTTTCTTTAGATTTTTTACATTCTGTATTGAACCATTTCTGTATTTTCTTATCTGCTTCTTTGTGCTGTGGGATGTAATTCTGGACTCCTATTTCATAAAATTCACAAAATTTTTTATATACAGCATTTAAATCTTGTCCTCTAAACTCATTTTCCCAATCAACTTCTAAGAAATACTTCTTTAGGTCTTGATAATTTCCCTTTTTATAGTTTAGTCTCTTTTTGTAACTGTCAGTGCTGTTTACTATGTCATATGCTATCCTGAAGTTATAATTTAGTACTGCATGATCGCTTTTGCCGAGTGGAGGGTGATATATTAAACTGTCAATGTCATTTTCTTGCCTAGTAAATATTAGATCTAGCACTGAAGGTACATCAAGTCCTCTTTTTCTAGTGGTTTCC